>NC_081561.1:100360941-100567235 GCF_022355385.1 Mustela nigripes
TTTCTTCTTTCTTCTCCACCCCACCCTCAGGTTTTGGGTCTCTTCTGATCTCTTAGTGTATATGTGTATATTTTTCTGGGGTCATTGCTACCCTTTTAGTATTTTGTTCTCTCATTCATCTATTCTTATACTCTTATCTGGATCTGGATAAAATGACAAGGCAGAAAAACTCACCTCAAAAAAAAGAACAAGAGGCTGTACTGACAACTAGGGACCTAATCAGTACAGACATCAGTAAGATGTCAGATCTGGAGTTCAGAATGATGATTATCAAGGGGTTAGCTGGGCTCAAAAAAAAAAAAAGCATTGAAAATACTAAAGAATCCCTCTCTAGAGAAATAAAATCCCTTTCTGGAGAAATAAAAGAACTAAAATATAACCAAGTTGAAATAAAAAAGCTATTAAATAGGTGCAATAAAAAATGGAGGCTCTCACTGCTAGGATAAATGAGGCAGAAGAAAGAATTAGTGATATAGAAGACCAAACGATGGAGAATAAAAAGCTGAGCAAAGGAGAGACAAACAACTACTGGATCATGAGGGGAGAATTCAAAAGGTAAATGATACCATAAGATGAAACAATATTAGAATAATTGGGATCCTAGAAGAAGAAGGGAGAGAGAGAGGAGCAGAAGGTATATTGGGGCATATTAAAGCGAGAATTTCCCTAATTTGGTGAAGGGAACAAGCATCAAAATTCAGGAGGCACAGGGAACCCTCCTCAAAATCAATAAAAATAGGTCAACACCCCATCATCTAATAGTAAAAATTATAAGTCTCAGTGACAAAGAGAAAATCTTGAAAGCAGCTCAGGACAAGGGGTCTCTATCATACAACAGTAGAAATATTAGATTGCTAGCACACCTATCCACAGAGATCTGGATGGCCAGAAAGGATTGGCATGATATATTGAGCACTAAATGAGAATAAGGTATCCAGCTAGGCTGTCACTGAAAATAGAAGGAGAGATAAAAAGCTTCCAGGACAAACAAAAAATGAAGAATTTGTAAACACCTAACCAGACCTACAGGAGTATTGAAAGGGGTTCTCTAAGCAAAGAGAGAGCCTAAAAGTAATAGACCAGAAAGGAACAGAGACAATATACAGTAACAGTCACCTTACAGGCAATACAATGGCACTAAATTCATATCTTTCAATATTACTCTGAACATAAGTGGGCTAAATGCCCCAATAAAAAGATATAGGGTGTCAGAATGGATTAAAAAATAAGACACATCAATATGCTGACTTCAGGAAATTCATTTAGATTCAAAGATACCTCCAGTTTTAAAGTGAGGGGGCGGAAAATAATTTACCATGCTAGAGTACATAAAAAGAAAGCTGGAGTGGCAATCTTTATATCAGATAAATTAGATTTTAAGCCAAAGACTAAAATAAGAAATGAGCAAGGACACTGTATCATAGTTAAATGGTCTATATACAAGAAGATCTAACAATTGTAATATCTATGCCCCTAACATGGGAGCAGCCAATTATATAAACCAATTAATAACAAGATCAAAGAAACACATTGAGAATAATACAATAATACTATGGGACTTTAACACCCCCCTCACTGAAATGGACAGATCATCTAAGCAAAAGATCAACAAGGATATAAAGGCTTTAAATGACACACTGAACCAGATGGACATCACATATATATTTAGAACATTCCATCCCAAAACAACAGAATATTCTTCTGTAGTGCACATGGAACATTCTCCAGAATAGATCACATCCTGGGTCACAAACAGGTCTCAACTGGTGCCAAAAGACTGGGGTCATTCCCTGCTTATTTTCAGACCACAATGCTTTGAAACAAGAACTCAACCAGAAGAGGAAAGTTGGAGAGAACTCAAATACATGGAGGCTAAAGAACATCCTACTAAAGAATGAATGAGTCAACCCGGAAATTAAAGAAAAATTTAAAAAATTCATGGAAACAAATGAAAATGAAAACACAACTGTTCAAAATTTTTGGGACACAGCAAAGGTATGTGAAGAATGTATACAGCAATACAACAAGAAACAAGAAGGGCCTCAAGTACATAACCTAACCCTAAATCTAAAGGAATTGGAGAAAGAACAACAAAGAAAGCCTAAATCCAACAGGAGAAGAGAAATCATAAAGATCAGAGAAATTTCATCAATGAAATAAAAACCAAGAAACAGCAGAACGAATCTAGCAGAATGAAACTAGGAGCTGGTTTTTTGAAAGAATTAATAAGATTGATAAACCTCAACCAAGCTTATTAAAAAGAAAAGAGAAAGGACCCAAATTAATAAAATCATGAATGAAAGAGGAGAAATCACAACCAACACCAAAAAATACAAACAACTATAAGAGCATATTATGAGCAGCTATTCACCAGCAAATTTGACAATCTGGAAGAAATGAATACATTCCTAGAGATGTGTAAACTACCAATATTGAACCAGGAAGAAATAGAAAATATGAACAGACCCATAATCAGTAAGAAGATTGAAGCAGTCATCAAAAATCTTCCAAAAAACAAGAGCCCAGGGTCAAATTGCTTCCCAGGGGAATTCTAGCAAACATTTAAAGAGGAATTAAAACGTATTCTCCTGAAACTGTTAAAAAAAAAAAAAAAAAAAAAGAACTTGAAGGAAAACTTCCAAATTCATTTTATGAGACCAGCATTACTTTGATCCCAGAACCAGACAAAAATTCCATCAAAAAGGGGAATTACAAACCAATATCCTTGAAGAACGCAGATGCAAAAATTCTCACCAAAATACTAGCCAATAGTCTCCAACGGTATATTAAAAGGATTATTCACCATGACCAAGTGGGATTTATTCCTGGGTTAAAAGGGTGGTTTAACATTTTCAAATCAATTAATGTGATACAATATGTTAATAAAAGAGAAAACAAGAACCATATGATACTCTCAATAGATGCTGAAAAGGATTTGACAAAGAACAGCATCCTTTCTTGATCAAAACTCTTCACAGTGTTGGGATAGAGGTTACATACCTCAATATCTTAAAAGCGATCTATGAAAAACCCACAGTGAATATCATCCTCTATGGGGAAAAACTGAGAGCTTTTCCTAAGGTCAGGAACATGGCAGGGCTTGCTTTCCACTCTCACTACTGCTATTCAACATAGTATTAGAAGTCCTAGCCTCAGCAATCAGACAACAAAAAGAAATAAAAGGGGGGCACCTGGGTGGCTCAGTGGATTAAGCCTTCAGCTCAGGTCATGATCCCAGGGTCCTGGGATCGAGCCCCACTTCGGGCTCTCTTCTCAGCAGGGAGCCTGCTTCCCCCCACCCTCTCTGCCTGCCCCTCTGCCTAGTTGTGATCTCTGTCAAATAAATAAATAAAATATTAAAAAAAAAAGAAATAAAAGACATCTGAACTGGCAAAGAAGAAGTCAAACTCTCACTTTTTGCAGATAATATGATACTTTACATGGAAAATCCAAAAGACTCCACTCCAAATCTGCTAGAACTCATACAGGAATTCAGTAAAGTGTCAAAATATAAAATCAATGCACAGAAATCAGTTGCACTTCTATATACCAACAACAAGACAGAAGAAAGAGAAATTAAGGAATCGATCCCCCTTAAAATTGCACCCCAAACCATAAGATATCTAGAAGTAAACATAAACAAAGAGGCAAAGAATTGTACTCAGAAAACTATAAAACATTCCATGCTTACGGATTGAAAGAACAAATATTGTAAAAATGTTATGCTACCTAGAGCAATCTACACATTTAATGCAATCCTTATCAAATTACCATCAATTTTTTTCAAATAAATGGGACAAATAATCCTGAAATTTTTCTGGAACCAGGAAAGACCCCGAATAGCCAGAGTAATGTTGAAGGAGAAAATCAAAGTTCTGGCATCAAAATTCCAGACTTCAAGCTCTATCAAATCAAAGTTGGTGGTATCAGGATGCCTGGGTGGCTTAGTTGGTTAAGCAACTGCCTTCAGCTCAGGTCATTATCCCAGTGTCCTGGGAGCGAGTCCCACATCGGGCTCCTAGCTTGGGAGGAAGCCTGCTTCTCCCTCTGCCTCTACCTGCCACTCTGTCTGCCTGTGTTCGCTCGTGCTCTCTCTCTCTCTAACAAATAAATAAATAAAACCTTAAAAAAAAATTAAAGTTGGTGGCATCAAAATTTCAGACTTCAAGCTCTATGACAAAGCTCTAATCATCAAGACAGAATGGTACTGGCACAAAAATAGATCAATGGAACAATACAGAACCCAGAAATGGGCCCTCATCTCTATGGTCAACTAAGCTTCAACAAAGCAGCAAAGAATGTCCAGTGGAAAAAAGACAGTCTCTTCAACAAATGGTGTTGGAAAAACTGGACAGCCACATGCAGAAGAATGAAACTGGACCATTTCCTTACACTATACACACCCACAAAAACTCAAAATGGTTGAAATATCTCAATATGAGACAGAAATCCATCAAAATCCTTGAGAAGAACACAGGCAGCAAACTCTTCAACCTCAGCCTCAGCAAATTCTTCCTAGAAACATCATGAAAAGCAAGGGAAGCAAGGGCAAAAATAAATTATTCAGACTTCATCAAGAACAAAAGCTTTTGCACAGCAAAAGAAACAAAACCAAAAGACAACTGACAGAATGGGAGAAGATACTTACAAATGACACATCAGATAAAGGGCTAGTATCCAAAATCTATAAAGAACTTATCAAACTTAATACCCAAAGAACAAATAATCTGATCAAGAAATGGGCAGAGGACATGAACAGACATTTCTGCAAAGAAGACATCCCAATGGTCAACAGACATATGCAAAAGTGCTCAGCATCACTTGGCATCAGGGAAATTCAAATCAAAACCAGTGAGATACTTCACTCCAGTCAGAATGGCTAAAATTAACAAGTCAGGAAATGACAGATGTTGGTGAGGATGTGAAGAAAGGGAGACCCTCCTACACTGTTGTTGGGAATGCAAGGTGGTGCAGCCACTCTGGAAAACAGCATTGAGGTGCCTCAAAAAGTTAAAAATAGAGCTACCCTATGACCCATCAGTTGCACTACTGGGTATTTACCCTAAAGATACAAATGTAGTGATTCGAAGGGGTATGTGCTCCTAAATGTTTATAGCAGCAATGTCCACAATAGCCAAGCTATGGAAAGAACCTAGATGTTCATCAACAGATGAATGGATAAAGAAGATGTGGTATAAATATACAATGGATACTATGCAGCCATCAAAAGATGGTATCTTCCCATTTTCAAAAATGTGGATAGAACTAGAGAGTATTATGTTAAGCGAAAAAGTCAATCAGAGGAAGACAATTACCATATGACCTCTCTGATATGAAGAATTTGAGAGGCAGGGTGGGAGGTTGTGGGGGCAGGAAGGGGATAAATGAAACAAGATGGGACCGGGGAGGGAGACAGATTCTAAATCTCAGGAAACAAACTGGGGGTTGCTATTGGAGGGGTGGGGAGGTAGGGATAGGGTGGCTGGGTTATGGACATTGGGGAGGGTATGTGTTATGGTGAGTGCTGTGTAAGACTGATGATTCACAGACCTGTATCCCTGAAGGAAATAATACATTATATGTCAATAATAATATAAATAAATAAATAAATAAATAAATAAATAAATAAGAGCTTAAGAACATTGCTCAGGGTAATGTAGCAAGAATGAGACAGGTTTGAGATTTGAACCTAGAAGAATCAAGCTGCAGGGTCTGGGCATTTAACCACTATGCTATACCATGTCTCCGCACATATATAACAGCTGAACAATCATCCAGTATAAATTTAGTAGGGCTGGTCTATTTTAGACCAATTCAAAATACAGAGCCAGTTTAAAAGAATAAATTAGTTCCCACAGCTATAAATATTCTTCTTAAAATTACACTATCATTTCCTTTATATAGCTGCTGCTGCTTCTTTTTTTTTTTTTTTTTTTTTTTAACCTTCGGTTAAACCTCCCTCAAATTCGGCCTTTATGACAGAATCTTTGGTCAGAAATTAATATTTAACTAGAACAGAGGAAAATCTGATCCATTAGGGTCTTCCTAGGTTAGAAAAAGAAAACTTCTTTTGAACATTTTTAAAGTGTGGTTATTTTGTTTGTATGAAGAATAGTAATTCTGGCTCGTAATAATTCCTAAGTGAGAAATGAGGTCTTGTGAATTTGAAGAAAACCCAATGGACGGTAAATTAATGTATTCTTGTAAGACAATCTGGTCACATTTCTCCCCTTAGATTTAAGTAGCAGCATTATCATGAGGAGTTATAAAATTTCTTACTCAAATATAAGACTCTTTGTTTTCTTAGTCCACTCATTTTTATAACTATGAATTTAAATAAATACATTATCTGGAGATATGTAGTCATGCAACTAATTTTGTTTTTGTTGTTGTTGTTGTTAGATTTTAACTGGTAACTGAAAAACTTTAGGGATGAAAACCATTAGAAAATAGCATGACATATTCAATTTCATAATAGAGATTCACAGCCCAAACATGTTTGAGGGCTCATGTGAGAGATAACATTTTGGTCACTTAGAATTATCTTTCAGTAAATAATGGGAATTGTAAGTCTGAAGCCTGAAGTTTTTCTCTCAGAATTGTCTCTAGATCTTCAGAACCATAATCATCTTCCCTTCTTCTGAACTTCCATGACACTCACTCTTCTCTTCAGTGTATCACTGGTCCTTATCATGCCCTTTCCTGAAGGATAAATGGCTGTTGTTTATGTATATATTGTTATTATCTTTCTAGGGTATAAGTTCTTCAAGATGCAGATGGTGATTCATATTCCTCTGTATCCTCTAGTACAACCTACCACATGGTAGGCCTTCAGGAAATAGACATTAAGAAGATATTTTATCAACTAGATACCACATTGGGTAATTCAAGCTAAAAACTTTCATTAGAGAACATTATTTAAACAGGCTGTCAGTCTACATTGAACCAAATGGGTGATTTCAAAATTCCACTTCACATTAACGGTTTACATGCAAATATATCTGATTAAATGCATCAGGGAAGTCAGCTTTAAATCAAACAAGTGTCTTAACTGTAAATGCAATGCTGACATATATGGACCAAGTCTTCTATTTTATTTATCTAACTAATTTGAAGTCAGAAAATATCAGTTGTCCCCAACTAATGTAGGAAAGTAAAAACAAATAAGTAAGCCACACTTCCAAAATACCATTAACCTCCAATTCTTCTCTTTCTTTTGGGACTTTCTCCTGGTTTTTAGAGAGTTGTGTGAATATGGCTGGTGGATCTAGAAGTTATGTTTTGCCAATTACACAATGTTTAAGAATTTAACATTTTTGCTGGCATCTAGAATTAAAATAGAAACTCCAAATAGTATTTTCATGACTATTTCATATCACATCTATACTCATAGTTAGCAAACTCGTCTTTCACAAGTGATGAATGGGCCTTGATAGAGAGTTTTGACTCTCTGGGACTTAGCCAAGCTATGAATACCTGTGGTAAACAATAACTTTGGGTGGATTTTGTGTGGTAAACAGATTTCAAATGCAAAGTTTATGTCAGAATTCCCTTGGAACAGAAACTCACACATGGAAAGGTAATTGTTTTCTTACATAGGGCAGCTCTCTGACTCCAACTATTCCATTTGCGTCCAGTAAAAAATCCGTGGTGAAGGCTGAGCATGTTGAGCTTGACCTAATCGATACTAGGCTCACGGTCAAGCAGCACCAGCCGTGGACAAAGGCAGCGATCACAATGGGCCTCTTGGTCAAGGCTTGGAGCCCTCTCTTCAACCTAACCAGTTCTGTTGAGAGAAAGACAATGATTAGCATTTCCAAATCAAAGACATTTTGAGTGTATGACAATTTGGTGAGTTTAAGTCACAAGTTACTACAAAGTTATAAATTAGGCCCCAGCCACGCCAATCATGGTGGCACCATGCTAGTATTTTCCAAATTTATTGACAATGAAATACTGTAAAAATCTTAGTGCTCATGTGTATTTGGATAAAGGTACACAGAAAAGAAATGATTTCATATGCAACTTAAACTTACAGAATATTTTATATATCAATTATATCTCAATGAAAAAATTAAAATCTAAAAATTTGAGACAGAAATGACCTTACAAATGAATGGAATACTGTAGGAAATGATTAAAGTTAAACTGTGGCTTTAAAAAAATACATCTAGACTCTAATAACAAAGATAAGAAATTAGAAAAATTAAAGTATTTCAATTGTGAGAGTAAAATAAAGAGAACAATATTTAAAGTTAAACACACATTTTATAATTTTGTTAGAAAACATTTCACACAAACCCCTCAACATTTTAGATTAGTAAACTGATTTCTTTTTAACATACCAAGTACACATTTAATATTAGAAATAACATTCTTGATTCATACTTCAAATATGTTTCAAGACTTTGTTTTTATGGTTTGAACTTTGAATAATAAAAATCATTTACACAGCTCTATGAAGAAAAGAGAAGAACATGAACATTGTGTTTCAACAGTTAAGCATCTTGAATTATGCTGCTTTGCATCTACAGTCTAGATATTGTTTCTGAAGCCCAGAGCCCAGCAGCCAACTGCTTTTCCAGGGTTCCATTTGGATTTCTCATGGGAATCTCAAATTCAGCACGTCCCAGTTGAACTCCTTGTGCCTTTAGCTGTACACCTGCTCAGTGTGTCTCTGGAGCAGCTTCCCCAGGTAAATGGTGCCACTGGCTCCTTAAGACAGAAAACTGGATGAGTTCTGACTGGTGCTTCATCTTCCCTGAAGTCTACTCAGTCCTCAACCCTTGTCACTTGTACTTGATGAATAGCTCATGCATCCATCCTCCTCCCCCTGCTCTTTTGGTCTGCTTTACCATCTGGTCTCAGTTCCCCTCTCCTGCCTTATTCGCCTCCACTCCTCCCACCTGTTCTTAGGTCATATTGAATCATTCTTAGTTCTCTCAGGATGCAATTTTCTTCTGTTAGGGACTTTCTTTGACCTAGCAAAGAATGTTGCTTTGTTCTTTGGGGGCCATTTCCTGCTGTTCCCTAGCCTGGAAAACCTTCACACACTTGCTCATTTAGCTACTGCCCAACAAAGATACTACTGTTTTCAAGAAGCTTTCTTTTGGCATCCCGTATTCACTTGTATATCTTCTAGTACAACCTAGCACAAGGTAGGCCCTCAATAAATATGCTCTGAGATAGTTAATCAACTAAGTACCACACTGGATAGTTTAGACAAAAAATATTATTTTCCCTGTGTTCTTCCTATATCCCCCATTATTGTGCATTTTTTTAAAGGTCTAATGACTTATTTTTTCCTACTGGATTGTTAGCAAGGACATCTTAATTACCTATCAAAGACCCTAGCATCAACTAGGTGCCATAAATATAAATGAATTAACATATAGTCCATCAAAATCCCTGAATCTATTACCCCACCCTGCATTCTTTCAGGGAACCTGACTTGGGGCCTGATTCCAGGACCTGGGATCATGACCTGGGTTGAAGGCAGACACTTAACCAATTGAGAAACCCAGGAACCCCTCCCTTCCACATTCTTGCAAAGACTTTCTTTCCTCAATTTGAAGCTTTGAGAAAATTTCCCATGAATTAATAATCCTGATTTCACTTAGTTTTATGATTTAACCTTCTCATATTTCTCTACTCTACCAAGATGATTCTTAATTTTATTTTATATATGTATTTATTTATTTCTAAAAAAATTTAAATTTATAAATTTAATTTTTTAAATTTAAATTCAATTAGTTAACATAAGTAATAATATTTTCAGAGGTAGAGGTCAGTGATTCATCAGTCTTATATACTACCCAGTGCTCTTTACATCATGTACTTTCCTTGATATCCATCCCCCAGTTACTCCATCTCCCCACCCCCCTCCCCTGTTTGTTTCCTATGATTAAGAGTCTCGTAGGTTTATCTCCTTCTCTGATTTTATATTTTTTATATTTTCCTCTCTTCCCGTATGATCCTCTGTTTTGTTTTCTAAATTCCACATACGAGAGAGATCATATAATTTTCTTTCACTGAGTAACTTATTTTGCTAAGCATAATACCCTCTAGTTCCATCCACATTGTTGTAAATGGCAAGATTTCATCTTTTGATGCCTGAGTAGTATTCTGTGATCTATCTATCTATCTAGATAGATATCTAAATAGACAGATATATCACAGAATACTACTCAGGTATCTATCTATCTAGATAGATAGATAGATCACAGAATACTACTCAGGCATCAAAAGATGAAATCTTGATGATATCTATTTAGATATCTAAATAGATAGATATATCACAGAATATATATCTAGATATCTAGATAGATAGATATATCACAGAATACTACTCAGACATCATGAATAGATATATATCTATTCATATATATATATATCTATATATATATATATATATATATATCACATCTTCTTTATCCATTCATCTCTCTATGGACATGTGGGCTCTTTCCATATTTTGGCTATTTTGGACATTGTTGCTATAAACATTGGGGTGAAGGTGCCACATTTGGATTACTACATCTGTATCTTTGGGGTAAATACCCGGTAGTGTGATTGTTGGTTCATAGGGTAGCTCTATTTTCAACTCGCTGAGGAAGCTCCATACTGTTTTCCAGAGTGGCTACATCAGCAGGCATTCCCATCGACAGTATAGGAGGGTTCCCCTTTCTCCGCATCCTTGCCAGCATCTGTCATTTCCTGATTTGCTAATTTTAGCCATTTTGACCAGTGTGAGGTGGTATCTCATTGTGGTTTTGGTTTGAACTTCCTGATGCCAAATGATGTTGAACATTTTTTCATGAGTCTGTTGCTCATTTGTATGTCTTTCCCGGAAAAATGTCTGTTCATGTCTTCTGCCCATTTCTTGATTGAAGTGTTTGTTCTTTGGGTGTTAAATTCGATAAGTTCTTTACAGATCTTGGATATCAGCTCTTTATCTGATATGTCACTTGCAAATATCTTCTCCCATTGTGTTGGCTGTATTTTGGTTTTGTTTACTGTTTCCTTTGCTGTGCAGGAGATTTTATCTTGATGAAATCCCAATAGTTCATTTTTGCTTTTTTTCTCTTACCTTTGGAGACATGTCTAGCCAGAAGTTTCTGTGGCTGAGGTCACAGGTTGCTGCCTGTGTTATCCTCTAGGATTTTGATGGGTTCCTGTCCCATGTTTAGTTCTTTCATCCACTTTGAATCTATCATTGTGTAAGGTGTAAAGAAATGGTCCAGTTTCATTCTTTTGCATGTGGATGTCCAGGTTTCCCAACACCATTTGTTGAAGAGACTGTCTTTTTTTCCCACTGGATGAGTTCTTACTTTGTCAAAGATTAGTTGACCATAGAATTGAGGGTTCATTTCTGGGTCCCCTATTCTGTTCCATTGATCCTTGTGTCTGTTTTTATGCCAAAACCATGCTGTCCTGATGATTGCTTA
Source organism: Mustela nigripes (assembly GCF_022355385.1). Taxonomy (NCBI): domain Eukaryota; kingdom Metazoa; phylum Chordata; class Mammalia; order Carnivora; family Mustelidae; genus Mustela; species Mustela nigripes. Next base: position 100,372,389 of record NC_081561.1, read on the forward strand.
ATATAGCTTGAAGTCTGGCATTGTGATACCACCAGCTTTGATTTTCTTTTTCAACATTTCTTTGGCTATTGAGGGTCTTTTTGTTGCATACAAATTTTAGGATTATTTGTTCCATCTCTGTGGAACAATGTTGATTGTATTTTGATAGGGATTGCATTGAATGTGTAGAGTGTTCTAGGTAGCATAGACATTTTAACAATATTCATTCTTCCAACCCATGAGTATGGAAGAGTTTTCCATTTCTTTGTGTCTGCTTCAATTTCTTTCACGAGTGTTCTACAGTTTTCTGAGTACAGAGCCTTAGCCTCCTTTTTACTTTTTCTCTTTTAATTTTCATTTTTACAGTTCCATTCTATTTTTCATTATATTTAAGTTTATTTTTGTACATATAAAAAGTTTTTCTTTCTTTTCAACTTTGGGATCTAGTTTCCTAACAAACAGACCAAAGTGCACCCAGGACCTAGTGTGTTGTTCTATTCTGTTCACTTGTCTGATTGTGTTCTCTCTCTCTCTCTCTCTCTCTTTTTTTTTTTTTCATTTTCAGGTCTCTTCTGATTTGTCTAGTGTATATTTTTCTGGCGTCATTTTTGCTATTTTAGTATTTTGTTCTCTCATTCATCATTCTTCTCTGGACAGAATGACAAGACAGAAAAACTCAACTCTAAAAGGAGAAAAAGAGGCAGTACGGACTGCCAGGGACCTAATCAGCATAGATATAAATAAAATGTCAGAAGGAGAGATCAGAATAATGATCATAAAGATATTAGCTGGGCTTGAAAAAAGCATAGATGACACTAAAGAATACCTTTCTGGAGAAATAAAAGAACTAAAGTCTAATCAAGTCAAAATCAAAAAGGTTATTAATGAGATGCAATAAAAATGGAGACCCTAACTGCTAGGATAAATGAGACAGAAGACAGAATTAGTGATATAGAAGAGAAAATGATGGAGAAAAACGAAGCTGAGGAAAAGAGAGAAACAACTACTGGATCATGAAGAGAGAATTCAAGATATAAGTGATACCATAAAGTGAAAAAATTTTAGAATAATGGGGATCCCAGAAGAAGAGGAAAGACAAAAAGGAGGGAAGAAAATATATTGAAGTGAGTTATATTGGAGAACTTCCCTAATTTGGGGAAGGAAACAGGCATTTAAGTTCTGGAGACAAAGAGATCTTCCTTCAAAGTCAATAAAAAATAGGTCAACACCCTGACACATAATAGTGAAACACGCAAATCTCAGAGACAAAGAGAAAATCCTGAAAGCAGCTCAGGGCAAGTGGCCTATAATGTACAAAGGCAGAAACATTAGAGTGGCAGCAGACCTATTCACAGAGACCTGGCAGGCCAGAAAGGACTAGCATGATATAGTCAGGGTACTAAATGAGAAAAATATGCAGCCATGAATACTTTACCCAGCCAAGAAGTCATTCAAAATAGGAGAGATAAAAAGCATCTAGGACAAACAGAAACTAAAATAATTTATGATCATTAAACCAGCCCTGCAAGAAATATTAAAAGGGATTTTTTAAGTGAAGAGAGAACCCAAAAGTAGCAGACAATGTACAGAAATAGTGACTTGACAGGTAATACTGTGGAACTAAATTCATATCTTTTAATAGTTACTCTGAATGTAAATGGGCTAAATCAAAAGACACAGAGTATCAGATTTGATATTTTATTTTCTTAATATTTATTCATTTATTTGAGAGAAAATGAGCATGAGTGGAGGAAAGGTCAGAGGGACAGAGAAACTTAAGCAAACTCTGCATACAACTTGCAGCTCAATCTCATGACCCTAAGATCACCATCTGAGTCAAAACCAAGAGTTGGAGCCTTAACCAACTTTGCCACCCAGGCACCCCAGTGATTCTTAATTTTAATCAAGACTTTTCCCATGGGACTAGGAGCACCCTCTGTTGCATATCTTTAGCAAATCTGCTGTTAGATATTTAGTCTTTTTCATCATAAATTTAATTAAGGAATATATCATCTAGCCTTAGGCCCTATATCATTCCTGGAGAATGTTGCCTCCATGTTGCTTCCCCACATAGGGAAGTTGTATTCAGACCTGGTCCTCTGCTCCCACTTGGCTCCCCTTCCACAACTTCTCAGCTAAAACTACAGCTGTGGACTTCTGGTCTCTTTTCCCTGATACCAGGTAATTGGCTTGAACTTGGCTTCATGTCTATGCCCTTGCTTCTTGGCCCAGAGCTGATATATATCTGCTGTTTCTCTGGTCCCAACTCTCACATACTTGGAGCCATGTGTGCAATTGCCATTATCATTGCCTTCAGTGAGCACTCTCACATTCCAGAGTGGCTTCCCATCAGCTGACCCATCTGATCCTCATAGCAGCCAGGGAAGGCAAGACATTTGTCATTTGAAAGCCTTTCTATTTGTAACAGAGTTGCAAATTTAATAACTTTTTTCTCATAACTAGTTTACTGTTTCTTACCTACTACATAATATGTTTTTTTAATTTTATTTTTTTTAATTTTTAAATTTTTTAATAAACATAAAATGTGTTTTTATCCCCAGGGGTACAGGTCTGTGACTCGCCAGGTTTACATATTTCACAGCACTCATCATAGCACCTACCCTCCCCAATGTCCATATCCCCACCACCCTCTCCCATCCCCACTTCCCCCAGCAAACCTCAGTCTGTTTTTTGAGATTGAGTATTTTATGGTTTGTCTCCCTCCCGATCCCATCTTCTTTCATTTTTTCTTTTCCTATCCCCAACCCCACCATGTCGCATCTCCATTTCCTCATATCAGGGAGATCATATGATAGTTGTCTTTCTCTGACTGGCTCACTTCGCTAAGTATAATACCCTCTAGTTCCATCCACATCATCGCAAATGGCAAGATTTCATTTCTTTTGATGGCTTCATAGTATTTCATTGTATATATATATACCACATCTTCTTTATCCATTCATCTGTTGATGGACATCTAGGTTCTTTCCATAGTTTGGCTATTGTGGACATTGCTGCCATAAACATTTGGGTGCACATGCCCCTTCGGAGCACCACGTTTGTATCTTTAGGATATAGACCCAGCAGTGCAATTGCTGGGTCATACGGTAGCTCTATTTTCAGTTTTTTGAGGAATCTCCACACTGTTTTCTAGAGTGGCTGCATCAGTTTGCATTCCCACCAATAGTGTAGGAGGGTTCCCCTTTCTCCGCATCCTCACCAGCATCTTTCATTTCCTGACTTGTTAATTTTAGCCATTCTGACTGGTGTGAGGTGGTGCCTCATTGTGGTTTGGTTTGTATTTCCCTGATACCGAGAGATGTGGAGCACTTTTTCATGTGTCTGCTGGCCATCTGGTTGTCTTCTTTGCAGAAATGTCTGTTCATGTCCTCTGCCCATTTCTTGATTGGATTATTTGTTCTTTGGGTGTTGAGTTTGCTAAGCTCTTTATAGATTTTGGACATAGCCCTTTATCTGATATGTCGTTTGCAAATATCTTCTCCCATTCTGTCAGTTGTCTTTTGGTTTTGTTAATTGTTTCCTTTGCTGTGCAAAAGCTTTTGATCTTGATGAAATCCCAATAGTTCATTTTTGCCCTTGCTTCCCTTGCCTTTGGCGTTGTTCCTAGGAAGAAGTTGCTGCGGCTGAGGTCAAAGAGGTTGCTGCCTGTGTTCTCCTCAAGGATTTTGATGGATTCCTTTCTCACATTGAGGTCCTTCATCCATTTTGAGTCTATTTTCATGTGTGGTGTAAGGAAGTGGTCCAATTTCATTTTTCTGCATGTGGCTGTCCAATTTTCCCAGCACCATTTATTGAAGAGGCTGTCTTTTTTCCATTGGACATTCTTTCCTGCTTTGTCGAAGATTAGTTGACCATAGAGTTGAGGGTCTTTCTTGGCTCTCTATTCTGTTCCATTGATCTATGTGTCTGTTTTTGTGCCAGTACCATACTGTCTTGATGATGACAGCTTTGTAATAGAGCTTGAAGTCTGGAATTGTGATGTCACGAACTTTGGCTTTCTTTTTCAATATCCCTTTGGCTATTCGAGGTCTTTTCTGGTTCCATATAAATTTTAAGATTATTTTTTTCTATTTCTTTGAAAAAAATGGATGGGATTTTGGTAGGGATTGCATTAAATGTGTAGATTACTTTAGGTAGAATAGAAATTTTCACAATATTTATTCTTCCAATCCATGAGCATGGAACATTTTTCCATTTCTTTGTGTCTTCCTCAATTTCTTTCATGAGTACTTTATAGTTTTGTGAGTATAGATTCTTTGCCTCCTTGGTTAGGTTTATTCCTAGGTATCTTATGGGTTTGGGTGCAGTTGTAAATGGGATTGACTCCTTAATTTCTCTTTCTTCTGTCTTGTTGTTGGTGTAAAAAAATGCAACTGATTCCTGTGCATTGACTTTATATCCTGACACTTTACTAAATTCCTGTACAAGTTCTAGCAATTTTGGAGTGGAGTCTTTTGGGTTTTCCACATATAGTATCATATCATCTGCAAAGAGTGATAGTTTGACTTCTTGCCAATTTGGATGCCTTTAATTTTTTTTTTGTTGTCTGATTGCTGAGGCTAGGACTTCTAGTTACTATGTTGAATAGCAGTGGTGATAATGGACATCCCTGCCATGTTCCTGTACATAGTATGTTTTAAATTTGCAGTCACTGTAACTGAATTTATGGTGGTTTAATCAGTCTTTTTTCAGCTTGCTTGTCCCTTTTGGGCAAATGCTAATTATATGAGATTTTCTCTTGCTTCTCCTTACTCAGCTCTAAGATATTATTATGACATTGTGTGAAGCGGTGCTGGTGGGGAGAAAAGTGATGAGAAGGGGCTTTGGATTCAGAGGGTGTCCTCAGTGGACCCTCACTGGTCTCTATAGTTGAGTGCTTGGTCTGGTCCCTGAAATTGTGACTGCTGATTGCTCAAAAACAAAACTCCTTCCTTGGATATTAAAAGCTGATTAGTAAAACCTTCTTTACTTTTGCATTCCATCTATAATATAATCCTAATGCTTTGGGCAGAATGAGTATAGGTCACACATTAAGAAATGCAAAGGAGAAAAACTCATTAATATATATCAAACTATTCTCATTCCAGTATTGATTCAGAGATAACATATTAACTACAGCAAAATTCCACTAATTTGGACTGGATGGTGAGGTCAGTCTGAATTAACAAAATGTTTACCTTATTGACTATTACTAAGGAAATATAATATTAAAGTACATAGAAAGGAAATAAAATATTGTTAAAGATAAGAAAGGGACAATTATTACTAAACACTTGGAAGTGCAAATGTTGTGTGTATACATATATTACACTTACATGTCAATATATGTATATATTCATATATTCTATACATACACATAGAATACATATTAAGTTCTATAAACATGAGCCAATTTATCTTTTTTTTTTTTTTTTTTTTTTGAGAGCAAGAGAGCACATGTTGAGTTCAGGGGAAGGCCATAGGAAGAGGAAGAGGGAGGATTTTTAAAAAATTATTATGTATTTATTTGAGAGAGAGAGAGAGCATGAGTAGGCGGGGCAGAGAGAGAATCTTAAGCAGGCTGCACACTCAGCAGAGTTCGATTTGGAGCTTTATTTCACATACCTGATATCATGACCTGTGCTGAAATTGAGAGTTGGATGCTTAACAGACTGAGCCACCAGGCACCCCATGCCAGTTTATCTTAACAACTGATTTTACAGAGAAGGAAACAACACAGAAAGATCGACTTGCTGGACCCTTCCAAAGGGAATTCTATGGAAAGAGGAGAAAAAGAATAGCTCTATCTTGGAGAAGCCTGACAAATACTACCTCAGCCAGGTGACCAAGGTTAACATCAGTAGTGATAAATCATCTGTATAGTATGTACCTCTGATAGAATGAAAATGATAATTTACCTTTGTGGTTTTCCCCTCCGAAGTCCTTACTCCCAGATCAATCATGAGAAAGACATCAAACAAGCCCCAACGGAGGTACATTTGACAAAATAATGCACCAGTACTTTTCAAGAATCCAGTAAAGGTCATCAAAACAAGGAATCTGAAAAAATGTCATAGCCAAGAGGAGCCTAAGGAAATATGACAACTAAATGCAATATAGTTTCTTGGAGGAGTTCTTGGAAGAGGTAAAGAACTGCAGGTAAGAACTAAGAACATCTAAGTAAAGTATGGATATTATTTAATAAAAGCATATCCATATTTGTTTATTAATTATAATTAATCATCTTCATGTAAGACATTAATAATGGGGGGTATAGGTGAAACAGGTGATGGGGACTAAAGAATACACTCACCATGATGATAACCGTATACTGATGAATACTGTATAGAATTATTGAATCAATATATTGTACACGTGAAACTAATATAAGTGTATGCTAACTCTCCTGGGATTAAAAAATACTTAATAAATAAAGATATTAGTAATAGAAGAAACTGCATGTGAACTCTGTTCAATCTTCACATTTTTCTGTAAATAAAACTTTCTTCAGAAAAATTTATTTAAAAAAAAAACTACACGTGGATATTATATTGGTTAGCACAGATCTATACTAATACTCAGGAAACACTTAAGACTGAAAAACATATTATATGACAGGAGGCAGTCGGTAAAATCTAGGTTATAGAAAAGACCACAAGTTTCTTCAACAAATAAAGAGTGGTAGGAGTGTAGAGAAAACTGAAGTTTAAATTGAATTAAGAGACACAACTAATCACAAAATGTGGACCTTATTTGAAAATGGATTGAAACAAACTGCAAAAAAAATGGTAATATTATTAAAAAGTTGAAATTTTGAACACACACTGGATATTTGATGATCCTAAAGAATCGCTGTTAATTTTCAGTGTGATTATGCTATTGTGGTTATTTTCTCACTATCCTTATCTTTAGGGATACATATTTTAAGGTTTAAATTATGTAATCTCTGATGTTCATGCCAAAATAATGTGGAGTATGGGGGGGTTTGGTGGGGGTAAATTGAAGCAATATTGACCATGAATTTTTAATTGTTGAGTCTAGGTTAGGTATATGGGAATTTTTTGTTTTATCCTATATGCTTATACACATGTTCAAAATTTTCCATAATAAAAGGTTAAATGAAATAAAAACTACAAATGGAAAATAACTGTCTAATAAGCCTTACTGTATAGTACTCTATTTCTAAATAGTAAAGAGTTTTCCACCTACACATCACCAATACTCAAAATAGCAGCTTCAAGATAGAAAATGACATTTAAGCTGTGTCTACAGGAAGCCAAAAACCTACTGGTTGATTTGATTAATTCAGACAAAGAGCTAGTCAGTTTAGAAGAGGGGGAAAAAAATCAAGCTATTCATTTCTTTGAGTTTACTGAATAACGCCTTGTATAGTGCTATGTACTTATAATAAGTGATTAATATTTGCTGGTCAATAAACCAGTGAATTAATGAAGACACAATGTGGTTATGAAGAGCAATTGCAAGAGAACTCAGAAGCAAAGGTAAAAGGCTAGCTGTAGGCAACACTGAGGAGAAGGCCACCTTTATTTTCCAAATATTCATGTGCAAAGAATATCATTGCAAACACACTCAGCCTAAATTCATGACAAGAACAAGAACCAGCTTATAAAACTATCAGTAGATTAAGTTTTGACAAAATTCTACCAAAAGTTCTGATGGATATGTGTGTTAAATTGGTATTTCAATGATTTTTATACTATATATATTTATGTAAGTCATACTATGGAGTATCATGTTACCTCATTTTGTGAATTAGACAAAAATAGGTAACATTATCTCTGTTTTTCAGGTATAGGATAGGCTCTGGGAGGCCTCCTAGCATTGTCAGTGCCAGGAGCAGAGGAATGGGGACTGGAACCCAGGTGTCCTGGCACCAAGTCCAGTGATCTTTTTAACACTTAGCTGTATCTCAAGGGAAATACATGATATACTCTGTTGCTTCTGCTTGGTTATACTGGAAAGAAAGTTGGCATGAATAAATCTCTCTAGTTTAGGAACACAAATAACTGTCTCTTTTTGCCAATCTCTAGTATTTAAATAGTGTCAGTAAACTGGTGCTTCCTTTTAATAATTGTGTATTATAAATGGTCAATATTCTGGGCAACGTAATGCTCTATTAATATTACATTCTTTTTTTTAGTGATGCACAGCTGAAATCCAGAAATTAAGCTCTGTGAGGATGGTTAAACACTCTTCTCAACATTAAATCCTTTGCTATTGAAAAAGAATATGGATTAAAGTATTTTAAAATACTATGTAACAACTTTATAATATCAATTAACAGGAAGCTCATCATTCTGCTCCATTATTTGGCAAATGGTTTTATTCTTTCAAAGTGTCTTCCTATAGGAGGACTTCTATTCCTCCCCAGTAGATTTAGTCCATTTATCACAGCTTCACTGTTGCTTGATTTCATTTTCCTGCCTATTTTATGTGTAAAGAAAATCATTCGTAACAGTTTCTGTGTGACTGTTTCTCACCTCCAGTCAATGACCATTTCCATTCAAACTATTTTAAACAATGTCTTGGAATCAGTCCATCCCTTGCCTTTGTGTATATTCTATATCTTTTTCCAACTTTCCCAAATGACTCACTTTTTGCTTTTGTTTTTAATTAGAGGTTCCTCTTATGGTTTCTTCCTGAATATCCCCTTTGGAGCTAGACAGATATTGTTTTGCACAGCAGAATGTCCAGCTGAGAACAAAAGTACAGACACGCATTTGTTACCACAATGTTTAAGTGGGTTTTATCAGAATGTAGTTTAACGGTTCAAATATATCCATATTTCAAGGACCACAGAAGAACTTAACAGTTTTTTATGCTCTGTTTCAGCAATATGAATAAACCAAATTGGCAAACACTGAACCAGTAGAAGGTGAATGTACTTCCAAAATCATTTCCCTGATACCCTGCAAATAGCTTGATCACACTGGAGAATGTAACCCATGGAGTTGTCAAACTGTATTTTTCTGCTTTACCTCATGCAAAATAATCAAACTAAGAGTTTTCTGAAATGTCACTTCACAAACACACTGAAGAAACTGGGGAAGTAAGCTGGGATTTCTGGGTTGGAGATAATTCCTCTTGGGCCATGGCAGAGTGACAGTGTATGTACCTCAGGGGACCCTAGAAATTTGGGTGAGGGTCAAAGACCAGAACACGGTGCTGAGTATCAGGGAACTGATCTTCCTAGAGCAGTCACGACTGAGAACTCAGATACCATCTGCTTATGTCATCAGGTGGCTCACTTCCTTGCTTCGCCAGGTGTATTATTTTTTTATTGTTGTAGTAAAATATTGCCAGAAACTTAATGGATTAAAGCAACACAAATTTATTATCTTACAGTTCTGTGGGTAAGGAATACAGTAGGGTCTCACCAGATTAACATCAGTGTGTTGGCAGATGGAGGCTAACATGGCGGGTGGGGCCTCTTTCACAACAAGTATCACTGACTCTTTCGTCATCACATCTCTTTCTCTGACCACTGTTGGAAAAGGGTCTCTGCTTTTAAGGGTTGGTGTGATTAGGTAGGGCTCATCTGGATATTCCAAGGAATTTCCCCATCTCAAGATCTGTAACCTTAATCATATCTGCAAAATAATTTTTGTCATATAAAGTAACACATTCACAGGTTTTGGGGAATAGGAAGTAGATTTCTTTGGGGGCCATTGTCCTGCCTATCACATCAAGAAAAGAGTAGAGTGAGAAAAGACTTTCTGGCATCCACCTTTCAACTTATCTTTACCTACTGACTGGATCTGGGCCTACCCATACTCCCCAACATATTCTAACCCTACACTCTTCTTCTCCCTTACTTTTAGCTCACCAGGCTCGAAAACCATATCATTTGTAATTTCTCCTATTATTCTCAACAATATCGAGGAAGTGGAAAATTTATAAGAAACAAATTGCTTATAAATAAATTTATAAGAAATAAATTATGAGACACATAAAAATGTATAAGAAATAAATTGCTTAACTGAAAAAAATATGTATTAATTAATTCTCAGTAACACATCAGTTATCTCCTGAGGTGGGGGGAGCCAAAATTTTTTTCTAAAATTATAAATACTCATTAAAACAGTACCATAAGATGGTCATAATATATTTAACAATGGTAGCCAATAAATAAATAAAATAAAGATGGGTTTCTTCAGAGGAGGATATTCAGAGAATTCCCACCTTCCTTTTAGTCTGTGCCCTAGGTAGCCTTAGGAAGACAGAAGATTATTAAATTATTTTCTTAGGTACAAATGAATAAACATTATTTGTCTATTAAATATTATGGTATTTTATTTTTAAAGAACTGTGCTGGGGCCCCTGGCTGGTTTAGTCAGAACATTTGACTCTTGATCCCAGGGTAGTGAGTTGAAGCCCCAAACTGGGTGTAGAGATTACTAAAAAATAAATAAATAAAAATGTAAAAGAATGGTTAAAAAAAATGCCAGCTTAATAAAGACTGTGCTAATACAAGTTTTGGAGGATATATATTTGCTACAATTTTACTGATGAATGAAGTTAAATTTTTTTAAAATATTATATAAACTGAAGACAAAATTGAATTTACCTTGGGGTGCCTGGATGGCTCAGTGGTTCAAGGGGTGGTCTTTTGATTTTGGCTCAAGTCATGATCAGAAGTCATGAGATTGAGCCCTGTGTGGGGCTGGAGACTGCTTAAGACTCTCTCCATCTCCCCTTTCTCCGCTCCTCCCCCACCAAGCCCCTTCGTACACACACACTCTCTCTCTCTCTAACGAAAAAAAAATTTTTTTAAATTAAAGAAAAAATTGAACTTACTTTGAAGATAATTAAACTTAAACTTCAAGTTCCTTAATTTTCTATTAGCAGTATTTAATCATACTTTTCTAAAGAAGGTCACAAAAATTATATAAGTTTAAAACTCCATAAAACTTGGGGCCAAGACCGACTGGAGGAGTTTCCTGTTTGAATTGCATAAATGCTTAATAATCATAATATTTCCTTAGAATAAATATGTTTGGTCATGTTATTTTGCTGTTTTCTACATCTTAGGTGTGATAGACTATTTTATTTGTTCACAACTTTTTATTCCTCTCCACTTTTGCCGTACTTCCTTTGCATTAGCAACATATTCCCTCACCATACTAACTTTGGACTTGGTTGGCCAATGGAATGATGATGAGAAGTATGTTGTGTCCCAGCAGAAAATTTCAATGTCCTTGTGTAATTTGGCTCTGTCCCTCAACTTCTGCTCTCTCTTATGAATATTACCTGAATCCCAGAATGAAAAGATATGTAGAACCCAGCCAAACTCAGCATAAGCCCTGTGGACCTATAGCCTTCATGTAATGTGAGTGAGAGATAAGTATTTATAGTTCCACTGAGATTTGGGCATTGTTTATTATTGTAGCAAAAGCCAAGAATGATTGTCATTTTATTTACTTTTTCATTTCACAATAAGGTATCTATCATCTATCTATCTTTCTATCTATCTATCATCTATCTAACCACTCTAGTATTTTCCTAGATTTGCAGCATATATATTACACTCTTTACCTGCCTTTAATAAGGATACTTATTGATGGTTGCCAAGGACTGAGTCATTAAACACATGCTTTCTCTTCCCCAGAGACAGTCCTTTGTGTGTGTGTGTGTTCTTTTTTTTTCCTTTTCTTCTCCTTCCTCCTCCTCTTCTCCTTCTTCTTTTTAAAAAGTAAATTGGCAGGTACACAAGGCAGGAAGCTTGTATCGCTAGGGACTTCAGATCCCAAGACTGTGCTACATGCTCACCATTTTCTGAAAATGCAAAATCCATCCCTGTCTGTTGTCTTGAAGTTAATTCATAAAATATGGGTTTTTTCTAATTATTTTTAATTATGCCCCTATAGAATTAGTGCAAATTTCCCCCACTTGTTTATCTGAAAATCCATTATGTGAAGTGAGGCTATGTCCCCCGATGGGCACTATTCACATTTTAAAGCATCTAAGGAGTCTCTTCTGTGGATGCTCTCCTACATAGCCAAATTAATGTCATTTCCATTTTTTGCATTTCCACTAAGTTTCTCCAATCAGTAATAACAGATGTTATTTCTGTGTGAGTTCATTAGATACATTATTTTCTCAAACATACAAAGTTATCTGGAAATCTATCCCTTTCCTACAAGATGGTATGATGCTAAACTATCGACTTTTTTTTGACTATGTAAGATGTATCACAGTTGAAATATCTTAATATATATCTATTGAAAAACTTATTCTTTTTTTTCTTTGAAAACCTTATTCTTAGTAGAAGGATAAACTGTCTCAGAAAAGCAGCATAATATTCTCATTATTTTACAATTGCTTTGATGGTCTTGACTGAATGTGCACTCCTTGATTCTGTTTCAAATCACTCCTAAATCTGAATTGTGGGAAAAAAAAAATCTTCATTTAAAAAAATTTTTTTAAAAGAAATAACCACTTGCAGTTATGTAAAATCTTAAAGCTATTTAAAATATCCTAAATTAAAGGAAAGGTAACAAAAATTAATATCCAATAAATTAGGTTAAAAAACAACCTGGATATAGTGAACACTAGAGTATCTTTATGCCTTTTTGTATGTGTGTGTGAGTTCACATGTATTCTTCCTCTAAAATAAAAATATTCAAGAAGGATTTCAAGGGAGGTTATATAAAAACTTATAGTATGTACTCAACAAATGTTGAGAGAACAAATTGGACTGAGCTAGAGAAAAGTGTCTTTTTCTTAGGTGATAAGAAATTGGAAAGGGGCACTTTTGGAACATTGCATGAATATCTAAATTTAGGTGACACTGATACCTATTCGGAATTGATTGTGAAAAGAACACCTTCAAGAGCTTGACTGTATTTTTTCTTCTATTACACTGAATGTTCTTTTAGCAAAGAATGTTTAGAACATTTAGCAAAATGTTCTTTTACTTCTTTTAGGTCAAGACAAGTGGTGTATGCAAGGCCATCTGTGAACACTGTTTTCTGAGGCTGACTTTTCCAATACTGAGGACAGTTTCATGTAACGGGCCAAGCATGGGGCAGATCCTAACAGAACTGGATCCAGGCATCATGGAGCTTTGGGGTGAATCTTAGCTCTTGAAGTGCCAGGATGCTTTTGTCAAATTCTTATTCTTTCTAAATTTCAATGTCTTTACTTGTAAATAAGAAATATAGTTGCTTTAAAATAAGATTCTGGAAGTAAAGTGTAGTGGGCTGAATGGTGGTCCTCCAATAAAGATATTCATGTCCTAATTCTTGGAGTTTGTGAATGTTACCTTATTTGAAAAAGGGTCCTGGATATTTAACTAAGTTAAGGATCTTGACATGAGGAATCATCTTAGGTTAGCTAGCTGGGTCCTAAATCCAATGACAAATGTCCGCATAAGAGTGAGACAGAGGACATGAGATAGGCAGAAGAGAAGAAGGTGGTTGAAGGTGGTGGGAAGTCACTATAAGTAATACCTACAGATATCTAAAGCTGGAAGAGTCAGGGAATGTGTTATTCCCTAGAGTCTCTGAGGGAATGCAATCCCTCTCCAGGTTGGTACCTTGATTTCTGGCCTCAAGAAGTGTGAGAGAATAAATCTTTTGTTTTAAGTCACTCAGTTTCTGATAATTTGTTATAGTAGCCATCAGAAACTAGTACATAAAGTTTATGGTACACAATAGGTTTTTAATAAATACAAATTTTGTCCTTTTATTCTCAAGTCATCATCATTGGAGAATACATTTTAAAAAGGTACCCGGGTTCCTGGGTCGCTCAGTGGGTTAAAGCCTCTGCCTTCGGCTCAGGTCGTGATCCCAGTGTCCTGGGATCAAGCCCTGCATCGGGCTCTCTGCTCAGCGGGGAGCCTGCTTCCTCCTCTCTCTCTGCCTGCCTCTCTGCCTATTTGTGATCTCTATCAAGTGAATAAAAAAAATCTTTAAAAAAAATAAAAAATAAAAAGGTACCCAACACTCAATCGTCCATATTTAGGGACTTTGAAGTTATTTACTCACTGAATTCACTGAATGTGAGTTTCCACATTTCTACGGTCCTTAATGATTAAAGGAACAAATACAGGGTAGCCCTGGGAGTTAAGATGTATCAATACAAAATTAGTCCAATGTGTCAGAGGAAGAGATATTGACATTAGGGGCTGGAAAATTGTTTTAGGAAATAGTCTTAAGCCAGGTAATATCTCTAGCATTTCTCTCCCCTGCTCACTAAATGTCAGCAGTACCCTACTAATCATTGTGACAGTCCCCAGTTTCCCCACTTTTCCAATTGCCCCCCAGTTGCAATAACACCCTCATTTGGATCACAGGTCTGTGCTAGGTCTGCACTGTTCAATCTACGTTAGGCCTTTTAGGCTTGCCCTATATCTCCTGAGAAAAATGACACTAAGCCTTGCCCTCTGTCCCCAAAAACTTCATCTAAAACTGGCCCCATAGTCGCTTCCTACTTCATAATCCTTGAGTAGGCTATGCCACCCAATCAGAACTCACTCTTTTGTACTGGCTGTCCAGCACCCCATCAAGGAGGGGAAGGATTTGGAAAGGAACAAAAGAGCTCAATGTGATCAAAAATATAATTCATATATTAGTGTATTTGAAGTTACATATATGAGCATTTCATGTCATCAAAAAATATAAGATATAATGTAAATTTTCAAAAGATAGATATAATATATCCCAAATGTTGTATATTAAATTATTTTTTTAAGGTTATGCTTATTCAATTTAGAAAAATGTGTCAGAAGTCTTAATAGTCATGATTGTTAACTCAGTGGGTCCCTTCTATAAATCTATCATAAAAGAAAAAAAAAATCTTAAGTGTGACCAAAGAACTATACATGAGGATATACTTTGGAATACTGCTCCTTATAAAACAAATTTAAAACAACCTAAATGTCCAACAATAAAACAATGAAGAATGGTCATATGAATTATGGCATACCTAGATGACAGATTCATGCAACAATTAAAACTCATTGTAAAAATATTTTTAATGATGTGGGTTATACTACACTTTTGATAGTAAGTGGTGGTATCTAAAATTTACTCTGGTCAGAATAACTGAATAGATATTTTTCCAAATAAGGAAATTGGACATGTTTCCAATAAGTCAACCTCTACGCAAATGGCCAATAAGTATATGAAAAGGTAGTGAACATCACTAATCATCAGGAATATAGAAATCAAAACCACAAATGAGATGTCACCTCATACCTGTTGGAAATCTATTATCAAAAAGACAAGAGATAATAAGCTTTGGCAAGGATCTAGAGAAAAGGGAACCTTTGTGCACTGTTGGTGAGAATGCAAATTAGTGTAATTACTATGGAAAACAGTATAAAGGTTCCTCAAAAAACTTAAAAATAGAACTACCATATGATTCAACAACTTAACCTCTGGGTGTATGACTCAAAGAAATGAATCATTATCTTGAAAAGATATCTGCATCCACATGTTCACTGCAGCACCATTTACAATAGCCAAGACATAGAAACAACCTAAGTGTTCACTAATGGATGAATGGATAAAGAAAATGTGGCATAAATACACAGTTAAATATTATTCAGCCATAAAAAGAAGGGAATCCTGCCTTGTGCAACAACATCTCTGCCATTTGCCCATTTGAAGGCATTACACTAATTGAAATAAGTTAGGCACAGAAAGGCAAATAGTATATGATCTCACTTGTGTGAGGAATCTCAAAAAAACTAAACTCAAATTCAGAGAATAGATTGGTGATTGCTAGCTGTGGGGCAGTGGGGAAATGGGTAAGGGTGGTCAAAAGGTACAAACCTCCAGTTACAAGATGTGATGACTTATAGGTGGGATGATTATAATTAATAATACCGTATTATAATCTGAAAGTTGCTAAGAGGAAATCTTAGAAGTTCTCTTTCAAGAAAAATGATTGTAACTATGTGAAGTGATGGCTGCCAACTAAACTCATTGTGGGAATAATTTTGCAAAATTTACATATATCAAATCATTATGTTGTATACCTAAAATGAATACATTGTTGCATGTCAAATATATCTCAATAACACAGGAAACACATTTATTCTACTTAAAAAATTGTTTATGGCATCCAAGTAAGAAAAGAATAAAATTATCTCTGAACATGATTTAATCTTATGAGTAGAAAACCCTTAAAATTCTACAAAAAACAAAACAAACAAAAAGTCCTGTTAAAAGTAATAAACAAATTCAATAAAGTTTCAGGACATGAAATCCACTCAACAAAGTTGGTTGCATTTCTATACACTAATAATGAAAAATATGAAAGGGAATTTAAAAAACAATTCCATTTGTAATAGCATCAAAAGAATAAACTGCTTAAGAACAGACCTAATGAACAAGGTGAAAAAAGATTTACACCAAAAACTACAAAATACTGCTGAAAGAAATTTTAAAAAGAGAAAATGAATGGAGAGATATCCTGTGTTAATGGATTAGAACACTTAATATTATTAAGATGTCAATACTGTCCAAAACAATTAATAGATTCAATTCAATTTCTGTCAAAATCCCAATGGCATTTTTTCAGAAATAGAAAAAAAATCATTTTAAAATTTATGTGCACTCTCAAGGGACTCCAAATAGCCAAAATAACCTTGAAAAGGAAAAACACATGTGGAGGCCTCACACTTTGTGATTTCAAAACATATTACAAAACTATAGTAATCAAAACAGGGTGGTACTGGCATAAAGACAGAAATTTACAAATAAGTGGAATAGAATAAAAGCCCATCAGAAAGGATGAATAAGTTGATGCAAAAGTTGACACAACTTTTTATCAACATGGACAGGACTGGAGGAGATTTTGCTGAGTGAAATAAATCAAACAGAGAAAGTCAATTATCATATTGTTTTACTTTCTCATAGAGCATAAGGAATAACATGGGGGACATTAGGGAAAGAAAAAGTAATTTGGGGAAATCAGAGGGGGAGATGAAGAATGAGAGACTGTGGACTCTGAGAAACAATCTGAAGGTTTTGGTGGGGGGAATGGGTGAGCCTGGTGGTGGGTATTAAGGAAGGCATGTATTGCATGGAGCACTAGGTGTGGTGCATAAACAATGACTCTTGGAACACTGAAAAAATAAAATTAAATTAAAAAATAGAACGTGACAATTATTAAAATGCAAAAAAAAAGTCCAGAAATAAACCCTGGTGTATATGGTCAAATAAATGATCTTTGATAAGGATGTCAAGATCATTCAGTGGAATAAAAATAGTCTCTTCAATAAGTGCTGCTGGGAAAACTGGAT
Organism: Mustela nigripes; assembly: GCF_022355385.1. Classification (NCBI taxonomy): domain Eukaryota; kingdom Metazoa; phylum Chordata; class Mammalia; order Carnivora; family Mustelidae; genus Mustela; species Mustela nigripes. The sequence continues at coordinate 100,389,643 of NC_081561.1, forward strand.
ATCCACATTCAAAACAATAAAGTTGAACACTTATACCATATGTGGAAATTAATGCAAAACAGATTAAAGGCTTAGACATAATGCCCCACACTATACAACGCTGAGAAAAAAACATAGGGGAAACTTCTTGACATTGGATTTGGCAATGATTTCTTGGATATGACATGAAAATTAGGCAACAAAACCAAATAGATAAATGGGACTACATTAAACTAAAAAACTTATGTGCATCAAAGGGCACATCACTGGACTGAAAAGGTAACCTATGGAATGGGAGAAATTATTTGCAAATCATATATCTGATAAAGGGTTAATATCCAGCATATACAAAAAAACTACACTTTAACAACAAAAAACAACCTGATAAAAAATGGGCAAAGGGCTTGAATAGACATTTTTCTAAAAATGATATACAAAAAACCAACAGCATATGCGAAGGTGTTCAACATCACTAATCATGAAAGAAATGCAAATCAAAACCACAAAGAGATAACACCTCACACCCTTTAGTATGGCTACTATCAAAAAGACAAAATAAGTGTTGGTGAGGCAGTGGGGAAATCTTGACACCCTTGTGCACTGCTGGTGAGATTGTATAATGGTGCAATCATGTGGAAAATAGCATGGTGGTTCCTCAAAATAAAAAATAGAACTACCCTTTACTCCAGCAATTCTACTTCTAGTTATTTACCTGAAAGAATTGAAAGGGAAATCTCAAAGAGATACTTGTACATCCATGTTTCTAACAGGTTTATTCCCAACAGCCAAGAAGTGAAAGCAACCCAAATGTCTTTTAATGGATGAAAGGACAAAAAAAAAGTAATATATACATACAATGGACTATTATTCAGCTTTAAAAAGGAAGTAAATTCTGCAATATGCAACAATATGGGTGACCTTTGAGGTCATCATGCTAAGTGAAATAAACCAGTCACATGAAGAAAATACTGTATGCTTCCTCTTATATGAGGTATCTAAGATATCCAAAGTAGTCAAATTTATAGAAAAAGAAAGTAAAATGGTGATTACCAGGGCCTAGAGGGAGGAAGAAATGGGAGTTGTTATGCAATGGGTATAGAGTTTAAGTACTGCAAGATTATAATGTGAGTATATAATGTGAATTATATTATCTTAAGTGTACTGAGCTGTACACTTAAGAATGATTATGATGAAAAAATACTTATTTAGGAAAGCCTTTAGCATTGTTCATAGTGATACATATAATAAAAGATTAGATGTAGAAATAGGAGAACATGGAAAGTAGGATAGAAAAAATCTAAATAGAAAACCATAAAATGAAGCTAGGAGAGAGTTTTATCCAGAACATGAATGGTGTTAAGATTTTGTGCCTTTGACTCTAGGCTTTTTATCAGCCACTCATAACAAGGAGACTAGTTATGTGATTCCTTTAATCTACAAAAATAAACATCTGGTATGATCTTAACTGGGAAGAAAAAAGAATAAAAATATCTATGAAACCTTAGAAGGAAATATGCCAAAATGGTAACAAAGGTTATTACTAGGTAGTGGTTGTATTGCCCTTTTATATTTTATATATTTTCTGAAATTTTCACAATTGACTTAGAACTTGTAAATAGGAAATAGGAGAATGCTATTGTGCCTCTTGATGACTTTAGTGGAAATTCATTAAATGTTTCAAAGCAGCAAAAGGAAAAATTGCATAAAAGCAGATCTAGTGCCAAGTAAAACCAGCTGTAGAGGAAAAAGGGAAAACTGCCGAGGACAAGGATTGATCTTGGTGTGGTTGAAGGACTACAGGCCCTGTTCTCTGCATGGAAGCGAAAACAGTGAAGCTCTGGGTCATTTATGGGGACAGGGCAGTGGGGAAATAGCTTCTCTTGGGCCACAAACTTATCTTATGACTTTCTGCCATGAGTAAGGAAGGGGGTGCAGGAGAAGACAAGGAGGGGGAGACTGTGTTGAGGGTCTAGCATTTTCTCCTAAGGGAAGATACAGAGTTACTGTTTGTTTTTGTGTTGTTTTTTCCAGAACCCAAATTTACTCCCAGATTGTAAGATTCCATGAATCCAGGTTAATTTTGGTCAAATGGAAAATTACAGAGTTCAATTCATGATTTTGAAAAATTTTAACAGCTTATTGAGATATAATTTATACACCATAAAATTCACCAATTTAAGTCTACAACGGTTTTTAGAATATATAGAGCTGTGCGGTAATCACCACAATCCAATTGTCATCACCTTCCCTAATCATATCTATTATAGTCACTTACCATTTTCCTCCAGCTCAGCCCTAAGTAACTACAAATCCACTCTCTGTCTCTATAGATTTGGATCGGATGAACATTTCATATAAATGGAATCATGAAATAAATGTTTTTTTGTGACAGGTTTCTTTCACTAAGTATGTCTTTTGAGGCTCATCTATGTCATAATACATATCAGTATTTCATTCTTTTTATTGCTAAATAATATTCCATTGTATGACTATATCATATTTGACTCATCCACTCACCAGTTGGTAGACATTGGGTTGTTTCCACTTTTTGGCTAGATTCTTAAACTGCTAATAATTTTTCCTCCATGGAGCCAATTTTTTAAGGTTGCTCTTTATGAAAGTCTTCCTGGGTTTTTATTAACCAAAGACATTAAATGACTGCTATTCAGCATGACCAGATAGCATGAGATATTCAACTATCAATTGTCCTCTGAGATGATCAATTTTTGTACTAAGCTGATACAGTCTCAGTAAAAAAAAAAAAAAAAAAAAGAAACTTGACATTTTATTTAGTTCACACAGCTTTAAGTTAAATGTCCCATTTCTGAAAGGTTTTCTGATATAATGAAAATTATGCACAGATTCCTACCATTACCTGGCAGGCCATTGAGGGGACTGGAGACAGGACCTGAGGTTGGGAGTCCCTGTTTCAAATAACAGAAGACTATAACAAGCACTTAGCTTTATTGTCTTCAATTACATAAAGTAACAAGGACTAATTTCCAAAGCATCGACATAAAATGTCCCCAGGGAATTTGATTTAATGAACAGCTAAAAGTGATCTACAACGAATGTATTTGCTATCATATACAAATGGTACTTTTAAGGAGCTATCGGGTTATCTTCTTAGGGGGTGTGAAATATGTTTTTGCCTATTCATACATTTTTCGTATACAGAAGGAGACCCTCACCATGTCGTCCTACACTGTGATCACCAGTGGTCCCCAGAAAAGCAAGCACCAGTCCTCTCCCTACTGTCCTCCCATGCTGCTTATTGCCACCCCAGGAGAAGAGCTCATCCCTGTGATCTGATTCCAGCACATGGAAAGGGCTACTTTTTCCAGGGGTGGCACTATCAAAGGACTTTAAAGGTACAGCAATTTCAGGTCAAGTTCTTTTTCTCTGATTCCATTTTAGATTTTTTCCTCCCTTTTTCCAACATTGTGTGCAGCTTTGCTGCTCTGGTCTGAGAAGCAGAAGCAAAGCAAAGGGAATGGAAATACTTGAATGAATTGTTGAAAAAAAGAGTCTGATGTTGAGGAGAAGAAGGTAGGTAAAATGCCATGAAATTGAGGCTATCCAGAGAGTAACACCCTACTGGATACTCCCCTACAAATACAGTCATTCAGGCTCCTTCTATCTTGAGACTCCACGATTGTCAACACACGGACTGGTCATCCCAGAAGGGTTGCCAGGCCTGCAATAATATACATCATTCCTTCCCAACTTCTACTGGCCCAGAATTCACATGCCCGGTCTAACTATAAAGGGGTGCAAGAGGAAGTTAAAATGGGCTGTTTAAAATGGGTAAAGACTTGGCAATGTCTCAGTCATACCAGCTCTGGGCTAGAGGGTAGATGATATTTTCTGTTGTTCTCTGGATGTCTGATTCCATTGTCTCCAGAAGACGTCCCTTGTCATATTGTAGTGGTTAATTCTGAGATTTTGGTTTGAATTTAGTGATGAATGGGAATTCATCTAGGGTTGGATCCCTGTATATTCCTGGTTCTCCAAGCTGAAACACCATTTCAGTTGCATCTAATAGTACCCAAATCAAAAGTCAGACGTTTTGAAAAGTAAAATTCAAGAGTTTTGCTGGATCTATCTGATTAAGTGGATTTTGTTTAGTATAGGAAGAATCCACCTTACTTACTGCGGCATTGGCTTTTTCCCGATTTGCCTCGTGGGAATTTTTTTATCATTGAAAAAAGTTTCACTTTGGTGAGCTATGTTGCTTGAATTTTCATTTAGCCTATATGCACAAAGGACCACAACTGGACTATAAGGAGGCCATAAAGCCCTGGGTTTAGGAGCGCAGGCTCTCAAAAAGACTGCCTTGGTGTTACCTTAGGCCATTGACTTAATTCTCAGTTCCTCAATTTCCTTATTCAAAGTGGGCCCAAGGATGGTAATACAATCTCCACCTGGAATAATGAGGTGGATCTCCTTGCTCGAATTCTGCCTCCGTCCTTGGGTCCTTCCTCTCTTGCAGAGGTTGAAAAGCTAAAATTCTGCATTTCTCAAACTCCTTCACAAGTAAGGGTTTGGCTGGGATTTCGGGCTCATCCATTTAGATGGATTTGTTTGAAATTTGGAAGGCAGACACGGGGAGGCCATCCTCTCCTCTCACTTGGCCATTTTACGGCTGGCATGAAAAAGGACGGAGGCGTGAGGCTTCATCTGCAGCAGGGCTCCAATATCCTTTTCCAGCTGCCTGGGTGTCAAAAGCTGTGGCAGTGGTAGCAGCTTTTTGAATTTGGATTCCTGTTCTGGGACATGGTTTGTAAATTTACTAGCTTCATTGACTGGGAAGGTAATTGCTCTCCTAGTGGGCCAGTTCTTTATTTCTCTGGGAATTACTTCTGGAGGCCCCATCTAGAGCCTACTTCTCCAGCCCATCTAACAATTTCGCAAACACCAGATTCCCTGTATTAATCCCACGTTGCTTAAAATATTTAGAGTGGTTCCTCTTTTTTTTTTTTTTTTTTTTTTTTGGAGTGAATCCTGGTGGAATCAATATCTCAATATCCCATAGGGTTATTGTAAGAACAAAATAATAGATGTAAAGCACTGAAGCCCCGTATACATAAGTACTAGATACCTGTGAGTTTTATTATTAGGCAGAGTAATGACCAAGAAGGTGAAATGAACTCTTCCAGGATCCCCGAAGGGTTCCATTTTTAGAGATGAATCTGGCTCTAGCAATATGTCACCAGCAGCAAATAAAGAGGAGTTTAGTCAGACACAGTTAATTTGCCCACATTCCTTTCACATGCGAATTCAGGAAAAGCCATTTGGCCCTCTGCTGACCCCATTACACTGCTAATTACCATTTCACCTGGTCCGGAAAGGGCATAACCCCCAGCTACTCTTTAGCTCTTGGACTTTATGAGGATGTTGTGGATGGAGACACAAATGCATCAGGAGCAGGGATATTTTATTAAAACTCTCTCTTTTTAAATCAATTTGTTTAGTTTCAGAAGCCAGCTAAAGATAAATAACTGGCTATACTAAAACCAATGCTAATATGAAAGAAGAAAATGTTGAACCAAACAAAATTACACTTGGTCAGTTTGAAACTTCCTTTAAGATTTAAAAGCCTAATTTAACATTCATTATTTCAACCTGAAATTCATTCAGTCCGCCTTCCTTATAAATTACCTTTTTAGTACGTGGTTTGCATGGAAGCCACAAGAATTAGCCGCTTCTGTTTTGCCTTTATTGAGCCCCTATTTAGAGTGTGAAGCAGCCATTAACTTGCTGTGTGTGGGAATTTACACAAGTCAGTATCATTAATGAAAACTGAGTGGCTTCTTTTTGAGAATGGCAGATATTTGCCATCAATGAGGATGATGATGATAATGATAATTATGATTTCTTTTTTTTTTAAAGATTTTATTTATTTATTTGACATAAAAGTAGGCTGTCTCAGCCTACTTTCACAAGTAGGCAGATAAGCAGGCAGAGAGAGAGGAGGAAACAGGCTCCCTGCTGAGCAGAGAGCCCGATGTGGGGCTCTATCCTAGGACCCTGGGATCATGACCTGAGCCGAAGGCAGAGGCTTTAACCCACTGAGCCACCCAGGTGCCCCGATAATTATGATTTCTTGACCAAAGAGAGTTTGTGTAACCAGCTTTTTCTGGAAATTGTCATTCATTTTTACATGAACACCCTTGCAGAATTGATAGGCATCATATTGTCAATGAAGAATTACTGGTTGTCACATGGAAGAGAGGAATCAGGTGGACTTCAATGAGATTCTTCCTACAACTTTTATTATGAACTTTGGGCAAGAATTATTCCCAAGTTCCTGCTTCTTCATCAATGAAATAAGAATAACAGTTTCTCCTTAGATTTATTACGAAGAGGTCATAATATATATAAAGTGCTTAGTGCAGTACCTTGCACAACAAATCTATTAGCTAATCTATTATTATTCTTTGCAAATAGTCAACTCTTTCTTTGAACTAGAGTTATTTGGCCAACATAGTACTCCCCAAATATCTTTTTTGTAACTGTAGTTATTTACCGACATTAATATGGCTATTTTCCTTCCTAGGCTGAAAAAAGGAAAGAAATGCATGACTATCAACTCAAATAACTTTCAATAGCATTTATGGATGTTATATATAACATGTTGTAGTTTCTACTAGGTGTACATTGCTGTCACTTCTTAGTCAACTGGACATTGAAAAAATTACTCCCCCCCATAGAGCCTCCTCTCTTTCCTTTATTATTTCTCAATATCATTTGATTTGATAATGTTATAAACTCCCTTCAATTTCATTACTCATTTATTACTAAATCTTACTCCTTTGCTGCTATCATATTGGCACTGAAGGCTTATCTCTTTAAATTGTTCCTCTTCTTTCTCCTTGACCACTTAGCAAGCCAAAGATATTTTCTCTGTTGTTAAAGCTATTCAAAATTCTTACATATAAAATATCAAGCCACAAACTTACAATTTCCCATCTCGATTAATGTAAGCCTCTGTTGGTCTTACTTATAAATCACTTCTGTTCACCAAAAATGATTTTTCATCTTTGTTCTTATAAGAATATACCTTTACTGGGGCGCCTGGGTGGCTCAGTGGGTTAAAGCCTCTGCCTTCGGCTCAGGTCATGATCTCAGGGTCCTGGGATCGTGCCCCACATCAGGCTCTCTGCTCAGCGGGGAGCCTGCTTCCCCCTCCCTCTGCCTGCCTCTCTGCCTACTTGTGATCTCTGTCTGTCAAATAAATAAAATATTTAAAAAAAAAAAAAAGAATATACCTTTACTGACCTCCTTTTTTTGTAAACTCCAGTCCTTTCCCAAGGTCTTCATTACCTTGTGAATCTAGTTTGTCCTTCATACATATCTGTTGCAGTCTGTTTTGGCTAATCTTTTATATTTTAAGGTGCAAAGCAAGCCAAATCTGAGAGGACTTCAGTCTCCGTGTGGCTTTCTTCTTGAAATCATTTCTTCTCTATCATTTCAGAAAGTAGCACTTAAGCATTCACATATTTACTAAACTAGAGGCTTGGAAGCCAGTAAGTGTGCTCTGTTCTGGTTACCTGTGTACCCTCAGCACTTAGCATGGGTCCCAGCACAAAGATGCCTCTTCACATTCCTGGATAACCAACACTTTCCATGTGCCTGACAACCTGCCAGGCTCTGGGGACATAAAGAGGAAGTAGGAGCTGCCTAGGGCTTTGATGAACTCATGATCCAACTTCAGGCAGGGTGAAAAGGACAGCTTATGATTCATTGTGATGATGCTATGACAGAAGCATGGGCAATGTCCTGGGAACACAAAGAGAAAAAAATCTGCCTGCGGAGGCTGAGTCAAGTTTCAGGAAGAAGGTGCCATTGGAGCATAGCCTTGAAGGAGCTTCTGTCAGAAGGAAAAATCTAACCAGGATAGTTCCACAGACAAATAAGCTGTTGAAGCAAGGTAGAGAATAACAGTCTACTAAGAGCAAACATTCTGGGCTCTAGTCCTGTCTTTGCTATTTCATAGTCAATATTTTGAATATATGACTTATTCATGTTCCAATTTCCCATCTTTTAAATGAGAATGACAGTAACGGCATTCCAATCAACACTTCTGTGAGGAGGGGGGCACCTGGGTGGCTCAGAGGGTTAAATGCCTGGTTCTTGATTTTGGTTCAGGTCATGATCTCAGGGTCGTGAGACTGATCTCCACCTGGGGCTCTGCACTCAGAACAAAGTCTGCTTGAGATTCTCTCCCTCTCCCTCTGCCCCTCGCCCTGCACTCACACCCTCTCTCTAAAATAAAAAAATAAATACAATCTTAAAAAAACAACAGCAACTTATGTGAGGATACCACATGAAATGATGCATGTGCAAACTCACTTGTAAATTTTAAAACATGATATGAAAGTGCTTAATTTGAATATATGCTGTACATATGCCATGAAAGTTTATATTCCCTACTTAAAAGCCAATATAACATTTATGATTACAAAAGATTTTAATAATATATGTTATTATAATAGTATATAGATTATACAGAATATAGTTTTATTTAATTATATATGATATATAAAATTATATATAATATAATTATATTTAAATTTTAAAATATTATTATTTAAAATATCATAAATCATAAAATATGATTTTATATATATATATTTTTTAAATTTTTTTTCAGCGTAACAGAATTCATTGTTTTTGCACCACACCCAGTGCTCCATGCAATATGTGCCCTCCTTAATACCCACCACCTGGCTCCCCCAACCTCCCACCCCCTACCCCTTCAAAACCCTCAGATTGTTTTTCAGAGTCCATAGTCTCTCATGGTTCACCTCCCTTTCCAAATTCCCTCAACTCCCTTCTCCTCTCCATTTCCCTATGTCCTCCATGTTATTTGTTATGCTCCACAAATAAGTGAAACCATATGATAATTGACTCTCTCTGCTTGACTTATTTCTCTCAGCATAATCTCTTCGAGTCCCATCCATGTTGCTACAAAAGTTGGGTATTCATCCTTCCCGATGGAGGCATAATACTCCATAGTGTATATGGACCACATCTTCCTTATCTATTCGTCTGTTGAAGGGCATCTTGGTTTCTTCCATAGTTTGGTGACCGTGGCCATTGCTGCTATAAACATTGGGGTATGGATGGCCCTTCTTTTCACGACATCTGTATCTTTGGGGTAAATACCCAGTAGTGTAATTGCAGGGTCATGGGGAAGCTCTATTTTTAATTTCTTGAGGAATCTCCACACTGTTCTCCAAAGAGGCTACACCAACTTGCATTCCCACCAACAGTGTAAGAGGGTTCCCCTTTCTCCACATCCTCTCCAACATACCTTGTTTCCTATCTTCCTAATTTTGGCCATTCTAACTGGTGTAAGGTGATATCTCAATGTAGTTTTAATTTGAATCTCCCTAATGGCTAGTGATGATGAACATTTTTTCATGTGTCTGATAGCCATTTGTATGTCTTCATTGGAGAAGTGTCTGTTCATATCTTCTGCCCATTTTTTGATATGATTATCTGTTTTGTGTGTGTTGAGTTTGAGAAGTTCTTTATAGATCCTGGATATCAACCTTTTGTCTGTACTGTCATTTGCAAATATCTTCTCCCATTCCGTGGGTTGTCTCTTTGTTTTGTTGACTGTTTCCTTTGCTGTGGAGAAGCTTTTGATCTTGATGAAGTCCCAAAAGTTCATTTTTGCTTGTTTCCTTTTCCTTTGGAGGCATATCTTGAAAGAAGTTGCTGTGGCTGATATCGAAGAGGTTACTGCCTATGTTCTCCTCTAGGATTCTGATGGATTCCTGTCTCACTTTTATCCATTTCGAGTTTATCTTTGTGTATGGTGTAAGAGAATGGTTGAGTTTCATTTTTCTACATATAGCTGTTCAATTTTCCCAGCACCATTTATTGAAGAGACGGTCTTTTTTCCACTGTATATTTTTTCTTGCTTTGTCGAAGATTATTTGACCATAGAGTTAAAATATCAATCCTTAGGGAGAGAAAAATACATTATTTAGAATTATGGATGCATATACCAAAGAAAATATCTGAAAGTATATGCCTTTGGGAAAGGACTTGGTGGAGAAGTGTGTAGCACTAACTGTTAGGTACTACTTGGCTTTTGAAACATTTGATTAAAAAAAATAAAGTACACTAAAATTAAAAAGTTGGAATGGAGAAACACAGAGAAGGAAGCTTATTTGTGAATTTGCACCTTCCATGCCCTCGGTCCCCAAACCAGAGCAGAGACCCCACCCCTTAACTCCTGACCTCACACCCAGATTCATTCCCATCCAGACTTTACTGAGAGGTTACTAAGGTTATAGACTGGTGTTTCTTAATGGAGGCCAACCCATGCCCTCAGAGGGTATTCAGGTCTTTTGTGGAGTCATCATCCGTTTTCACAATGACCAGAAGCTGGGAGGTGGGTGAGATGGGTCTGGAGGAATTTACTGGCATTTCCTGGGCAGAGACCCAGGATGCTGGACATCCTACAATGCGGGAACAGTCCCACACAATGTAGCATCATCCTACATCTCTTACAACCTTCTCATGTCCCCACTGGACGTTCATGTCCCCACTGCTCATAAGTGCTCATAAGTTTCTGTGTGTGTGTGTGTGTGTGTGTTTAAGAGAGTAGGGTGGTGGTGGGCAGGGGCAGAGGGGGATCGAGAATCCTAAGCAGGCTCCACACCCAGCACAGAGCCCCACGTGGGGCTCAATCTCATGACCCTAAGATCATGACCTGAGCCTAAATCAAGAGTCAGAGGCTTAACTGACTGAGCCACCCAGACACCCCTAACACTGAATATTCTGAATGCTTTTTGCACAGTTTTAAACATTGTGCTTAGATTGGAGCTTTCACAAGTGTTGGGTACATTTCAGAAAACCACATCACCAACTGCAACACCACTGGAGTATTTGAGTCTCCAGGGCAACTGCAGCTGTTGCTGCCTGGTGATTCCACCCATACTATAAACATGTTTAAGCCCGGCTGTAAGGTTTCCAGTAAAAGGGAAGTATGTTGCTCATTCACTGAATATGTGTTATTTTTCTTATATCTAAACCTATTTTTGCATCTATCTACTCCAGTATGTCTTCTTATGTCATGATCAAACATTTACATATAGAAATAGTTTATTATAAATTTATTTTAAATTCTTCTGCCCTGTGCAGTGAGAGCAATATATTGAGATTTTTTAAAAAAAATTTTTATTTATTTATATGCCAGAGAGAGCGAGAGAGCATGAGCCGGGGGAGCAGCAGGCAGAGGGAGAAGCAGTTTCCCCGCTGAGCAAGAAGCCCGAGGTGGGACTCGATCGCAGGACCCTGGAATCATGACCTGAGCTGAAGGCAGACACTTAAACCAACTGAGCCACCTACGCACCCCTGTATATTGAGTTTTTAAAATTATGCCTACAGGTATATTATATTATCTGTGAGCATTAGTTTGGTATGATAAAGGGGATATTAACAAATATTTGTTATACAAAGTAGATGATCTGATCAGGTCTAGTATAACTGTTCTGAGAAGGCCTGGAAGTTCTTCTTTGCATTTGATATGAGTCCCTTCTGTCACTGCTTAATGACACTTTCCATTGTCAGTCATTTCTTCTTCCCTTTGGGGAGGGAAAAGAGCTACTCAGAACCACCTTAAAACTCCTCCTTTTTTTCATGCCCAAAGTGGAAATGATGTAATATCTTATGCTCCCTGGGTTTGGCATTACAAACCTTTTTCTAGATACAAATTTGCATGGCTCATAGTCCAAAATCCATGTTCCTGTGCAATCAGCCAAAACATGGCAGCAACTTTTCTTCAGCCTTTTCATGGCAGCCTTTCTTGAGTGGCCCCCATTGGCCATAGGATTGGTCTCACTTCGTGTTCTGCAGGGTCTCCCCTGTCTCCACCCCCAGCACTGGGGCCTGCTGCACTCTGCATTCTGGCCTTCGTACTGCTAATTCACCAAGCTAATTAGGCTAGTTAAGGGTCCATAAAGGCAGAAATCTGTTGGAGTTTAGTCTCATTCATTTCTTTTAGAAAAACTTGCAAGGAAGCTCCTGTCAGCTTTTGGAACGGGAACAGAATCTCAAAGGCTTGGCATGAGAAACAGTTGAAGGTGCCAACCTTCCAGGCCAAAGATTCTAGTCACAAAGAGTCCCAATTCAACTTTTTCCCTTGAGGCAAACTTCAAAGTATGCAGAATCAAAAAACTCATATAATAAAAATAAACTAAGGAATAACACACTTAGCTAAGACTTGCTGGAAACACATTTCTCCCATTGCACCTCAATTCTCTCTGCCTCTAGAACAGCCTCTGGGACTTAATTACTAATAAGGAGAACAAAGCCAGGTTTCTGATGTTCACTCACTTTATTCTTCCTGTGCCTGAAAAGTTTCTTTTGCTTGTGTTTAAAAATTGTATTAAACAAAGTTATAGAGCTTACTACATGCCAGGTACTGTCCCAAGCCCTTTAAAAATATTAATTTGCTTCATCTTCATAATATTCCTATGTTGTAGGCCCTTTGATGATTATTATTTTTTTTTACTGATAAGTCAACATGTAAACACCATTTCCTCTTTTTTCTTTCTTATTTTGTTTCTCTTTTTCCTACCTAAGGTTTCAGGACTGTGCATAATAATGTTTTAGAATAAAATTTTTTTAATGATTGGAAAAATTGGAAAATGATTATAGTAGAGATCAGAACAAAGCATTATCTCAAGACACATTGTTTGGAGTTGTGGGATTTATGTTTTAGATGAAATATAAGCCACTTAAGAAATGCCATAGAGGGGCACAAACTAAAACCTCTCAAGAGGTTCATTTGGCCATTAGGCTCCAGTTAGCAGAATAAAGCAGCACCAGAGGTTTAATCTCTAAGATCGCTCTTGTTTTTATGTACTCTTGGCATTGCCTAATTCTTTCCCCAATAGTGAATTGCTTACCTCCAGGCTTTTTGGGGTGGCAAGAGAAGAATAGTATCCTCACAACCTGTGTAAGGGCATTGTTCACACATCAATGCACATATTCAAAGAGCAAATGCCCAACTTTGGTGTCTACTATAGAGAGTCATTCACACTTTTTGCTTGCACCTATATAGTACCATTTGTCTGGAAGCTTTTGTAACAATTTGATTAAAATTTAACGCATATTCAGCTAGTTGATTTACAAAATTACCTAAGTGCTTGCCAAGTCTTGGAATTTGTGGTTTGTTAAAATTAGACCTTTCCTATTGGAGCATTTTGAATTCTGCAAAAGAAGAGTATATAGAAGCTTCACTTGTTAGATAGATCTTTCCTCATATAATTTCATTAGGGTATTGAAATTTTTGCCATTTCTATTTTTGAATTCTGAAGCTCATGTCATTTAGATTTGGATTATTGTCAATTATCAATTAGTGGAGAGAGGTGTGGGACTGCTCTCTCTTTTTAATGCATTTTTTCCATGCCACTGAAATTTTACAGCAGGCTTCCTATTAACTAGAATGGTCAGAGAATGTGGAGGTCTTGCTTATCGGATAAAGGGAAAGTTTATGAGAAAGCCCATTCTGTTAGAACTCTTGGACTCCTTTATAAAATTAATTAGTCCACTTAATGGTCTTAGAAAACAAAGTGGGTAGTATTACACATCACTGAATCTTTCTTTTGAGGCTGTGTCTTGCTGTGCCTCAGGGTGTTTATTCTGAAGGTCCATTATTATTATTTCACATTTCTGCAGTTAGAGAACAAGGACACAGGACTCAATCTACATTGCTCCCTGGACTTACATACTCTGGAATTCTTTTCACTTGTATTCCTGATGGAGAGTTGTTTCCTTATCAACAAGATGCAGTAGCTCTGGCATGGCCTGCCAGGGTTTAAATTCCAGTTCTGGCATTTCCTCACTGTATGATCTTGGGCAAATTGTTATCTGTTCCTAGGTTTCCTTATTTGTGAAATTAGCCAAATTGTAGGTCCTATTGCCATTCATTCATGCTTAGGTTATGAATATTAAATATTTGCACAAAAGTACTAAGAAGAATGTCTGAGCTTGGTGTTGGCCAAGTGCAAAGTCTAAGGGTATGATCCCCAAGACTGTCCTCACTTCTGAGACCAACTGCAATTTCAAGGAGTTCTCCAAACCACTCCAGGGTTGATAATGTGATAAAACTGGATGGATTCAAAGGACTCACTGAAAGTTTGTTACACTCACAGTTATGATTTATTAAGGGAAAGGGTCTAAATTAGAGGAGGTTATAGGAAAAGCCACATAGGGTGGAGGCAAAGGCAAAGCTTCCATTTTCCTCATGATGTGTTACCTTTTTGGTATTGATGTGTGATATGCATGGAATACTGCCAAGCTGGGATGTTCACCACAGCTTTGGTGTATAGTTTTTATTAGGGCTTTATTACAGAGGGATGATTGATTGATTGATTGCCCCTCAGTCTCCAGTCTTACACCTCATCCCTCCCACCCCAGTTTGGGCTGATACCCATGGCCCATGAGGCCCATCAGGAATATTCACTTGGGATATTCTGGGAATTTATAGGATACTTCTCAAAAGCTTTGGGTTAAGCCAAATTTTTTACCTTACAACATGTCACAGAGTACTCTCCTAATGTGTATGAGTATCATTGATTATCATTATTAATTGTTTTCTTTCTCTTATAAAAAGATCAAAGAAAAAACACTTCTTTTCCCCACTTCTTTTCTAACTTTATATTATGAAAATATATAAGCATACAGAAAAAAATTACAAGGAGTTCCTGTATACCGACCACTAGATCTGATAGTTAATATTTTGTCATACTTGTATCTATGTAGATGGATATATGTACACATACATGTGTATGCATCTGAACTATTTGAAAATGCCATTATCACAGCCCTTCATCTGTTAAACAGTTCAGCATATATTTCCTAAAAATAACTATAGTACCATTTTACACCTTAAAAAAACTAAAAATAGTTCTGTAAAATGCAATTTCCAGACTATATTCTAATTCTAATGGGGATAATTGAGGGACCCAATTAATTGCCCGACTCCTCTTCCTTAGACACTGTGCTCATCCTGTCTCTTCTCTGTGGAAGAATCCTGAGTGGCTCCGTGTTTCTTGCTTAATCAGGTCCAAACACTGGTGACTGCCATTAAGTGCTTCCATGACTGTGTAGATTTCACATTCCTAGCATGCACTATCACATTCCCCATATATTTACATCATATTTCCTGAGTTGTTTTGTATGCTAGGCACAGTGCTGAGTGTCTCAGTTCTCTCTGTTTCCCACCATCAACTCTCTTCTTCAGTCATCATGTATCCTTGTCTTTTGTGCATGTTGACAGCTGGGAGGAGGAGTCAACCTGTCACCCAGGCCTTCAGAGATCCCCTGGCTCAATAGTCTTCAAATTGTGTTCCAGGGGCTCAGTCAATGAACATTAGGAGCAGCCCCAAGGGATGGGGTGATGGTCAAGAGGGTGAGTCATAGACCCCTTTCAGTTTCCCCCACCATTATCGAGGGAGAATTATTGGTCTCTTACTGCTTTAAAAATGGCTTTACAAGCCATTAATCAAATTCAAGCCAATCATTTTACAGAGGAAATAGAAGCAGGCAATGGTGAATTAACTTATTCAGGTATCTAAAACATAGTTTTGGGAGATGAACCTCTTCCAGATATATTTGACGCTAGCGTTCATAAAGGCTGTTCCTTTGTCTGACAGGTCCTTCTGCTCCTCTCTGACTCATCTAGCCCACCTTAAGAAATCAAGAGCCTCTACACTCTCCCCACCATTGAACCTTCCCACAGCCATTCAAAATATTTCTGAACTGTACACATTTAAACTTACTATTGTACAGTATTTTTCGTCTTTTATGTGTCATAGTTTTGCCTTCCTTTTTTTTTGATGATTTTTTATCATGTTTTTTCTTTTTTTTTTTCCTAAATTGAATTCATTTACTTTCAGCATAACAGTATTCATTATTTTTTCACCACACCCAGTGCTCCATGCAATCCATGTCCTCTATAATACCCACCACCTGGTACCCCAACCTCCCAAACCCCCGCCACTTCAAACCCCTCAGATTGTTTTTCAGAGTCCATAGTCTCTCATGATTCACCTCCCCTTCCAATTTTCCCCAACTCCCTTCTCCTCTCTAACTCCCCATGTCCTCCATGCTATTTGTTATGCTCCACAAATAAGTGAAACCATATAATTGACTCTCTCTGCTTGACTTATTTCACTCAGCATAATCTCTTCGAGTCCCATCCATGTTGCTACAAAAGTTGGGTATTCATCCTTTCTGATGGAGGCATAATACTCCATAGTGTATGTATATGGACCACATCTTCCTTATTCATTCATCCGTTGAAGGGCATCTTGGTTCTTTCCACAGTTTGGTGACCGTGGACATTGCTGCTATAAACCTTGGGGTACAGATGGCCCTTCTTTTCACGACATCTGTATCTTTAGGGTAAATACCCAGGAGTGCAATTACAGGGTCATAGGGAAGTTCTATTTTTAATTTCTTGAGGAATCTCCACACTGTTCTCCAAAGAGGCTACACCAACTTGCATTCCCACCAACAGTGTAAGAGGGTTCCCCTTTCTCCACATCCCCTCCAACACATGTTGTTTCCTGTCTTGTTCATTTTGGCCATTCTAACTGGTGTAAGGTGATATCTCAATGTGGTTTTAATTTGAATCTCCCTGAGGGCTAGTGATGATGAACGTTTTTTCATGTGTCTGATAGCCATTTGTATGTCTTCATTGGAGAAGTTCATATCTTCTGCCCATTTTTTGATATGATTGCCTGTTTTGTGTGTGTTGAGTTTGAGGAGTTCATTATGGATCCTGGATATCAACCTTTTGTCTGTACTGTCATTTGCAAATATCTTCTCCCATTTTGTGGGTTGCCTCTTTGATTTTTTGACTGTTTCCTTTGCTGTGCAGAAGCTTTTGATTTTGCCTTCCTTTTTGGTCAGTAGTACTTTGAAAGTGGAAAGAACAGTTTGGACTTTGAATTCAGTCCACCTAAACATTTCAGTAAACATTCATTAATTAATTCCCATGTGCCAAACACCAGTTAGGTGCTTTGGAGAATAAGGATGAACAATTTCCTGCCTCCAGATGCTCAAATTCTACTTGAGGAAATAGACCAGGAAACATCATTTTATAGTACCAGACAAATAAAATAAGTACAAAATATAGGTCAGGAAAAGTGCTATGAGAATGCAGAGGAAAAGCAACTCATTGTGACAGAAAAGGTCAGTATAGTTTCCTTTTGTTGCTATCCACCATGGGGCACATTGTAGACATTCAACAGTTGTTGATTAATGGAGTATTTTATTGAAGGTCAGTTTTGAAGAATCAGTATTCAACTTCTTGTTTAAAAAAAAAAAAAAATCCGGAAATGCATATAGCCAAGGCCTGTTTTATTTCTAAGAGCAAAGCCAAAATTTACATCACTTCTTGAGTTTGTTAGTACTTCTGTAGTGAAGTGGTCAGAACACTGTAGCTGCCTAATAGTCACTAGGTCAGTGCAGCTCCTGGCACTCTGTACATGCTCAGTAAACCAGTTTTTAAGAGTATGATTCATTGCCGACTTCTTTTTAAAAATTTCTTTAGTTTTTTTTTAGAGAGGGAGAGACGGGGTGTGGGAGAGAATCTTAAGGAGGCTCTATGTTCAGTGCAGAGCCTGACTTGGGGTTCAATCTCATGAACCTGTGTTCATGATGTGAGCCGAAATCAAGAGTTGGACACTTAACTGACTGAGCCACCAGGCGACCCATTCATTATCAATTTCTTAAGCTGAATTCTATCACAAAAAGTAAACGTATATTGTTTAATCCTCTTGTTCTGATTTGGAGCCCACTAGTTAAAGACCTCAAAAACTGTGCAGAAAAAAATAAGCAATTGTTTTAGAATTCAAAGGGGACTTGGCTCTAAGAGGAAAGCTATATCAGGTGCCCACAAAGGTCCAGTTCTGTGATTCCCAACTCTGACAGCATTCTCTTTGCATCCTCCATTCTTTCAAAAAATCTGTTTCACCTGTCGAGTCCTTCAAAGTCTACCAGTGATTCAAGTGATTAGAGTCTTTTAGTCAAAAAGACATCAGTGGATTGGGGCGCCTGGGTGTCTCAGTGGGTTAAAGCCTCTGCCTTCCGCTCAGGTCATGGGATTGAGCCCCGCATCAGCTCAGCAGGGAGCCTGTTTCCTCCTCTCTCTCTGCCTGCCTCTCTGCCTACTTGTGATCTCTGTCTGTCAAATAAATAAATAAATAAAATCTAAAAAAAAAAAAAAAAAAAAGACATCAGTGGAAGAGCCATAAGAAGTACTCAGGACCAATTATTTCCTGGAAGAGCAACTAAACATTTATTATACCAAACGCAAATTGTCATTTTTCACAGGTACTTTAAAGCAACCAGATGAATTAATACTTTAAAAATGGTATTTAGTAAGTTAGCTTAGTTTCTTGTGGGTTCATTTGTGGCTAACATCCTTCTCAAAATGGAGTCCATTAGAGGGACTACATGAAAGGTTTATCATGAAGAGATTAGAATTCTGTAATGGCTCTTGTAAATACACATTTATTTGTGTTACTAAGTAATTAACTTGGTTTCCTCACTAGAGACTAAGCTCCTTAAGAGTAGGGACACTGGCCTTCTCACCACTGAACCCCTAATGCCTAGGAAAATGCCCATCATTTAGATGTTCGATATATTTTTGATGAATGGATAAATCTGGAAGACAGTACTTGGTGCAGTCCTGAAGTGCTCTTTGCCCTGCAAACATACTTATTAGAGATCAGGATGAGCTCACTAACCAAGCTTCTAAAAGGGGGGAAAACTGAGGAAAAGTATAGGTTGAACCATAAGAAACCACTGTTTTGGAAGGTCTGTAGGAGTAGAGAAGATAGGCATTTCATATAGTTCAACTTCATGTCATCGTTTTGAAATTTATCTGCTTCTATTTCTCAATCATATGAATTTATGAGACTAATTTAAATGCATTACTTTTTAAAAAAGGTCTATGTCCTATGACCAGAATCTAAAAGGGATGTGTGAGAGAGACCAGGTGTTTCTGAGGCAATATAACTGCCATTTTTCAGATGTTTGAGGGACTGCTGGGGGAAGAATCAGTTCTTTGTGTTCCCGGGCCCAGTGAAAGGTAGATCTTGGCTCAACAATAAGAAGCCTCAGAGCTGTTTGAGGGATAACTCCTTTATGACCAGTTATAAGTCTGAGGAACTCTTTGCTTTTCTGTTATAGAGGGGATTCCAAGCCATATCAGAGAGCAACTAGATGACCTCAGGGATTCTTTCCATCTTCAGAGTTGATGATTTAGCTTCAAGGAACTCAACAAGACTCATTAACCTAGGTCCAGGTGTATTTATCTCTAAATAAATATTCCCTGTTTAATTGTTAAGTGCTTTTGTGATCTAGAAATAAAGGCATTACATATTGTGGTGTATTTTTCTAGGAAAGTGAAGCTGGGTCTAAAAGTATTTGAGTACACAGGTTAAACAGGTATTGTTGTAAGAACACCACAACCAACAGAAAAATGTTCTTAAAGTTATGGCAGTAGTGTTTTAAAAGGCTTTAGCTTAAATACCAATTAAATGAGGTAAAGATGGTATAATTTTTTAAAATTTCATTTAATTTTTTCAGTGTTCCAAGATTCACTGTTTATACACCACACCCAGGGCTCCATGCAATATGTGCCCTCCTTAATATCAACCACCAGACTCACCCATCCCACCCCCTCCCCAAAACCCTCAGTTGGTTTCTCAGAGTCCACAGTCTCTCATGCTTCATCTCCCCCTTTGATTCCCCCAATTCACTTTTCCTTTCCTTCTCCTAATATCTTGCATGTTATTCCTGATGCTCCACAAGTAAGTAACCATATGATAACTGGCTTTCTCTGCTTATTTCACTCAACATAATCTCCAGTCCTGTCCACATTGATACAAAAGTTGGGTATTCATCCTTTCTGATGGAGGCATAATATTTCTTTGTATATATGGGCCATATCTTCTTTATCCATTCATCTGTTGAAGAGCATCCTGGCACTTTCCACAGTTTGGTGATTGTGGCCATTGCTGCTATGAACATTGGAGCACATATGGATCTTCTTTTCACGACATCTGTATCTTTGGGGTAAATACCCAGTTGTGCAATTGCAGGGTCATAGAGTAGCTATATTTTTAATTTCTTAAGGAATCTCCACACTGTTTTCCAAAGTGGCTGTGCCAACTTGCATTCCCACCAACAGTGTAAGAGGGTTCCCCTTTCTCGACATCCTCTCCAACATTTGCTGTTTACGGTCTTGTTAATTTTGGCCATGCTATTCTTACTGGTGTACGGTGGTATCTCAATGTGGTTTTGATTTGAATCTCCCTGAGGGCTAATGATGATGAACATTTTTTCATGTGTCTGTTAGCCATTTGTATGTCTTCTTTGGAGACGTGTCTGTTCATGTCTTCTGCCCATTTTTTGACGTGATTATGTTTTTTGAGTGTTGAGTTTGAGGAGTTCTTCATAGATCTTGGATATCAGCCCTTTGTCCATAGTGTCGTTTGCGAATATCTTCTCCCATTCCGTGGGTTGCCTCTTTGTTTTGTTGACTGCTTCCTTTGCTGTGCAGAAGCTTTTTATCTTGGTAAAGTCCCAAAAGTTCATTCTCACTTTTGTTTCCTTAAGATGGTTTAATTTTTATATTAATTCCAAGAGGACTGGCCAGAATTGTTTTGCATATTTGAGTTACACCATCCAATTAGCTTAAGTTGGAGATGGATATAGCAATGCTAACAGCCCTGAACTTGGTTCTTCCCTGTCTCTGGGAAGAGACATTCATTGGACCTCTTCTAGGTGTCACAAAGGAGAATGAGACAATGATTCCTTACTTCAAGGACTTAACATCTCATCTGCTCCATGTTTTGACCTGGAATATAATACTTCCTAAGCACTGGTACCATTAACATTTATAACACCCTAGAGAGTAGGTACTATTTTTATTTCCATTTATAAGTGGAAACTCTTAAGATCTACAGAGTATAGAGAGACTGTGTAATCTGTCCATGGACACACAGCCAGTAAGTACCAAAGAGGTTTTGAACCCAGGCAGTCTGGTGTCAGAGTTTGTAAGTTTAACCATTCCACTATATTGGCTTCTAAGTGGAACACAATTCTTCCTTTTGCACTGTTCGAAGGGGGCTGACTGAAGGCTGACTGCCTAAAATGAACATACATGATATGCACTCATCAAAGCCTACTCAGTTCATGTGTATTCTTCCAATTCCAGTTCAGTTGGCATCTATAGAAAACCTACTGTATCTTGGGCACTGCACTAAGTGATTTCATAGTGACTATCTCATTTGAGCCTAACAGCTTTGTCCAACAGATATTAATTCTATTTTGAGGATGAGAAATTGAGAGGCAGAAGTTAAATGACCTATAGGGTTTCACACAATTAGCGAGAGATAGTGCTGAGATTTAAAACCAGACCTCCTAATTCTAAGTCCTGTGCTTACAATAGCCTTGCAAACATCATTTTTAAAGGGTACACATCTGTGGTTTTTAGTATATTTATAAGATTGTATAGTATATTTATAAGATTGTGCAACCATTACCACTATTCCAGAACAGTCATCCCTCCAAAAAAGTCATCCCTCCTAGAAACTCTGTACCTAGTAGCAGCCATTTCCCACTCTCCCTTTTCTTCAATGCCTGGTAACCATGTATCTACTTTCTACCACTACGAATTTGCCCATTTTGGACATTTCATATACATGACATCATACAATCAGTGGTTTTGGGTGACTGCCTTCTTTCACTTGGCATGGTGTTTTCAAGGTTCACCCATGTGGTAGCGTATCAGCATTTCAGTCTTTCTCTTCACCGAATAATATTCCATTGTATGGATATACTTACTATATTTTGTTTATGCCCTCATCAGTTAATGAACATCAGGACTGTTTCCAGTTTTGGGCTGTTACAGATAACACTGCTTTACACATTCACATATGAGCTTTTGTGTGAAAGTTTGTTCTCAGATCTTTAGGGCACATACCTAGGAGTGGAATTGCTGGGTCATACAGTAACTCTCTAACATTTTGAGGGGCTTCCAAACTGTTTTTTGTATATGTTGCATCATTTTATTTACATTCCCACCAGCACTGAAAAAGGCTCTAATTTTTTCACTTTCTCTCCAACACTTGCTATTTTTCATTTTTTAAAGTCATCCCAATGCATGTAAATTGGTGTCTTGTAATGGTTTGGTTCACATTTTCCTAAGTACTAATTGTTGAGCATCCTTTCATTTGCATATTGGCTACTGATGTACGTTTTTGGAAAAACAGCTTTCAAATCCTTTGCCCATCTTTTTTTTTTTTTTTAAAGATTTTATTTATTTGAGAGAGAGACAGTGAGAGAGAGAGCATGAGCGAGGAGAAGGTGAGAGGGAAAAGCAGACTCCCTGTGGATTTGGGAGCCCGATGTGGGACTTGATCCCAGGACTCCGGGATCATGACCTAAGCTGAAGGCAGTCACTTAACCACTGAGCCACCCAGGTGCTCCTCCTTTGCCCATCTTAAAATTATTTTAAAACAGTGTTTATTTTTGAATCATTAAGAGTTCCTTACATATTCTAGATATGAGATCCTTACCAGATGTAATTTGCAAATATTTTCTCCCATTCTGTGGTTTTTTTTTTTTCTTTCTTGAAATTTTTGTGATGCTTGGTTGCTTGTACTTTTTGGTGTCATATCTAATAAACCATTGCTTCATTCAAAGTCATGAAGTTTATATATAAATATCATTTTAAAACGTGGATTTAAAAGATTTTCTTTTCTCCTATTAAAGGAGAGATAATCACAAAGTTCCCTTTGCAGTTTTAAATAAGCCTGAGCTCTATTTGGGATTGGAAAATTGGGTGCATTTTTACTTGTATTATTTTAATAGAGAATTCACAAATTTTCTCCCAAATTAATTTATGTACTTACCACAGGGCATTAAATAAATTATAATTATTTATTATCTTAATCATTAAATTTATTCTGGGAGATTTAAATCAATGTTAAGAATAAAATAATAAACAGAAAATAGTAATAAAAACTTAGAACTCATGATTAAATGAAAAGCATTCAGAAGACATGTTAGCCCATGTGATAGCTAAAAGTTGAGATGACTTCCCTATGCCTGCTAGGATTGGCAAAAGGGTAGCACTTGTACCTTGAGCCAAGAGTGAAGTCCTCTAAAATTGGGGGACAGGAAAAAAAAGCCTTTGTTTCATAACTTTGTTTCAAATTCCTTAATTATGTAAATGTACATTCAGGATTTTATGGGGCAATTCACCTATTGTTGGACGAATGGATCTTGCCTTTCAGATTATCTTTTCACATAATCTAAAAATGGTAATTTCAGGGCCACTTGTTTCTGAGCTCACTCTTATTGTACCACAATCCATGAGGTCAACTCCAGGGAGAATATTAGGACTAGCACATTAATATTGTAGAAGCAGTGCATTGCTTAACTACAGAGGATGCCAATAACTCAGAGTCATTGTAGATTTCACAGGGTTATGACTTTCCATTAGATTAGCAGATAGTGTTTTGGAAAAGGAGGCCACTTTCCAACATGTATAAATTCACTCCTGGGGTAAGCTATGTGGCAGTCATGGGTATCCCCAAAATTTCTATCTGTTTGCCAGCAGTATATCCATCAGATCAAATTTTGGGGAACCAAACTGGGGCTCTTATGTTATTTTGGTAGTTGTCTGCCCTATAGTATTCCCTCACTTTGTTAATATGGTAACGATAATACCCATAAACTTTATTTATTTTTTAATAATGCAGGGCTTGAACTCATGACCCTGAGCTCAAGACCTGAGCTGAGAGTTTAACTGACTGAGCCACCCAGGTGCCCCAATACCCATAAACTTTAATAGACACATACCAATGACCTAAAAATCCCTGATCTTTGCATATTTGAGTAAAAGTAATAGCGTCAATGGTCATTGTGAATAATGATATGTTTTCACAAATGATTAAAACTCACTGATCCCTGAAAGAAAGACAGAAAAACCTCATAATTCACAGAAGAAATCCAAATGACCATTAAATATATGAAAAGTTCAGTTTTACTAGTAACAAATCTAAAATTAAAGCAGTGAGGCATTATTTTTCATTTACTAGGCTGACCAAAATGAAGAGTGCTGGCAAAGGTAAGAAAAAACGGCATTTATATGCTGTTGATTGAAATGGATGGGTACAATTTTTTGGCAATAGTCAAAATGTCAAATGTACATTCCCTTTGATCCAGACATTCTATTTCCAGGAAATTATTTAGTTGAGTAGAAATATCTAAGTAGGCAAAAGCTTTGTACACAAGAATGTTTACTGTAGTTATCATTGGCAGCACTGCAGTATTAGAAATAATCTTTATCTCCAATTCACTGGTTTAATAAGTTGAAAATTGAATGTGCATATAACATGTGCATATGTGCGTGGACAAGTATGTTCATATACATACACATATATAGAGAAAGCAGTGTGCGGTATTACCTCTAGGACACAAGAGTGGGAGAAAGGAGGGACTTTGACATCTCTCTTTATGTACTATCATTAGGTCTGGCAAAAAAAAAAAAAAAAAAATCACCTGTAGCACTTTAGTCATTGTCTAAAAAGTAGACCTGTGAAGTTTATGCTGCATTTGTGAACTGAAAGCCAGTCAGCAATATAGTTCACCGGTGTATTGAGTGCACACTGAAAATATTTTCATAAAGTATTCACAGGATACCAGCTATTTTTCTTTGGGTAAAAGCTGTGTTCAGCATGCCCAACACAAATTAAGGTACATGTTATAATCAGAAGCCAAAACTATGAACAAGATTATGGGGTATATAATACGGCTGGTAAACGCAGTTGATTCACAACAGACTTGGGGACAGTTACACAAATTCTGAGCCCTCCACTATATGCTACGGCCCCGAGGAAAATTGTCTTGTTTCAAGAGTCCTGAGCAGTACAGATGCTACTTTCCATCTTAAGAGTCAAGTCTTGATCTAAGAGGAATCCCTAGAAGTCAGTGATCCTGGGGTGCTCATGTGGTTTCCAAACCTCTCAGGAATGCAAAGAAATTTAAAAAAAAATTACATTTACAAATAATTTCTCTGTTCCTAGCTCCCCTAAGTCCCTCCAGAAAGAGGACCCCAGTATGGTTGGAATGTTTGTGATCTCCCCAAGTTCCTATGTTGAAATTTTACCCTCCAGAGATGATGGTATTAGAAAGTGGGAAAGGTGGAGCCCTAAAGAATGGGATTAGTACTCTTAGGAAAGAGGACCCAGAGAGCTCCCTAGCCCTTTCCGCTACGGGAGGACATAGCGAGACGTCCACAACCCAGAAGCCAGTCCTCACCTAACCATACTGAGACCTTGAGCTTAGACTTCCAGTGTCCAAAATAGTGAGAAATAAGTTTCTCTCATTTATAAGACACCTAAACTGTAGTATTTTATTACAGCAACCTGAACAGACCAAGACAGGCTATGTTTAAAATTCAAAAGACCAGGTCTGAATCCTGGTTTTTCTCATTCCTGAAGGCATATGCATCCGAGTCCCTTTTTATTAGCCTAGAAAGAAGCTCTAATACTACCTATGCCACTTCCTTTCTCCTGTTGATGCAAGGCTAAAATGTGGACATGATGGGTAAAGAGTTTTCAAAGTGGTGATGTCTTCAACAAATGGGAAAGTATTTTAGTAAAATGTGACTTAGTATATTTTGAAAGTGACAGATTTTCTTTTTCTTTTTAAATTTTATTTGAGAGAGAGAGAGAGAGAGAGAAAGTGCACAAGCAGGGGGAGCTGTACAGGGTGAGGGAGAAGCAGGCTTCCCACTGAGCAGGGAACCTGACGCCAGGCTTGATCCCAGGGCCCTGGGATCATGACCTGAGCCTAAGGCAGACGCTTAACAAATGAGCCACTGGGCACCCCAAAAGTGACAGATCTTCAAGGATCAGCCCTAGTTTGTGGTTTTTCACCAGCTCTGGTTTAAGAGAACTCTATTCTGTTTATAAAGACCTTTTAAAAAGTAGCGTTTTATTAAAATTATATGGTGATCATTGTTGACCACTTCTGGCATCAAGTGTTTTAGATGCTAGCTCTCCTAGATGGTTTTATTAAAATAATAACATTTGTAAAGACCCGACAATTAAGAAATAATCCTATTTGACGTCTTAGAGATACCATTATGGCACAAACTGTAACTATTCTTCAAGTCTTCTGCAACAGCAAAATGAAACCCTGTCCAAGTTTAGTAAAGACAGTACTAAGAGGCAGGTAATTTGCAGGCAAGAAAACCTTTTATTTTAAACCACAAATAGTCAGCAGGTGGCCACAACTATCCATGTTTCATTAAAATCACATAAAACCTAGGTACAAAAGCACCACTGATTATTGCTCTAGAAAAACTGCATGAAAAATTTAAATACGCACAGTAAAAACACCACAGTTTGCACAGGACTCGATTTTTAAAGCAAACGCATGGAATGCTGAATCAATCTTACACACAGCTTCCAATATCAAACTGATATTTATTTCACTTGAGGATGATGCAAATTTCCAAAAAGCACAACCATGAGAAGATAAAATGTCCGTCCTTATATATTTTTGTATGCCAACTAGCGGAATCCTAAAAAATTAGCATTTACAAAATACTCGGTAAAAATAGCTTTTAAAAGTTGCCCCGAGAGGTACATAAAATCAACCCCAATTTTTCACGACAATTCATTCTCCCTTGTTATCTACAGATTCAGTTTTCTGTGCCTGTGAAAAAGAAAGGGGAAAAAAAAAGAGAGACAGTTACTATCAAAGCTACTAGAAGCCAAAGAAAAGTCTACCCAGCCAACACACACGCTTTGAACATCTGTTTTTTAGCAGCTCTACTGCAAAACCTAGTTCAACTCTGGGTGTAAAGCAGACAAGGCAGGAATACAGTACGCAAACACTCTGCCGCATGTATTGCTTTCTGCTTTTCAAACGGCCACAGACGTTTACCTGCAAGCTCCCACTGTCCATGATTAAAAGAAAAACACCACACTACTATCTGCTTCTAGTCACTGCAAACATGCAGAATTTCTACTGTACCCTTAACTCTCACTGTTTCAATCTGCCCCTTTACTGACAGTGTGCTGGGTGGGGTACCTCTGGAGGTTGAGACATTAACAGTTGAGCGAGAGATGTGGATCTGCAATAACATCACGGGCAATAAAGAAGAGACATTATGAACGTGCTATCACTGGCTGAAGCACTGAGCAATTTCTGTTAAGACACTGAGTCAATCAGCGGGAGGTAGTCATGGCAAGTACCTCTTCAGCTTTAGTTTCACCATTTTCAGATGGTGCAGTACCTTCCTTTCCAGCTTCTTGCTTTTCCTCCTTCTTCCCTTTAGCACCTTTGTTAATCTTTGTTCCCGGTTCTTTCTAACAGAGGGTCAGAGCACAGGGAAACAAAGCATGTTAGATGGGATTTGAGGTCAGGGAAGATCTGTTGGCCTCGCCCAAACACGAGGCAGAGCGCAACCATGGCCAACATGGTGGCTTGCGGCGGGCAGAGGGGAAGCCGAGTCTGCAGGGCTTCAAGTGCGTCACACTGAGGCCTTGTGAGAATGGTAATGGGCTGCTTGGACGGTCCACTGACTTTCTCTTCTGGGGAAAAGATGAGGCTTCTCCTTATGCCTTTGTTCAGTGGGCCTCCTCTCTTGCTACAGAGAAGGGTTCTGCCGATCAAGAGCAGTGGCTGTAGGAACAGCGGCTGTGGGAAGGATGAGGCAGAAGCTGGGGAAGGAGCCAGCAAGAGAAAAACCCTCACGTGAGGACGTGGGGCTTGAGGGACAAGAAGGCTGAGAAAATGCTTGAAAATGAAGCCCTACATGAAGAAAAGCTCCTCATTTTAAGATGAAGCCACAGAAGTGAGTTCTGCTTCAGAATCATCTACTCAATGCCACAAATACATGTAGATTTTTTTCTTTCTGTTTCTTTTTTTAAAAAAGATTTTATTTATTTATTTATTTGATACAGCGCACACATGAGAGACAGAAAGAGAGAGAGAGAGAGAGCATGAGAGGGCTGAGGGGCAGAGGGAGAAGGAGGTCCAACTTGGAGCTCCATCCCAAGACCCCAGGACCATGACCTGAGCGGAAGGCAGAGCTTAACTGACTCAGCCACCCAGGCGCCGCCCCCAAATATGGGTCGTTTCAAACAATTCACAACAGTGCTCTGAAGGGCAGAGCACAGAAAAGCTCTTTGGGTTAAGTTTCTTAATAATTCTGGGCTTGTCTCCTCATTTGCAAAACCGGGTGTGTGTACCTACCTCAGTAGGACTGACGTGAAGGCTTCATAAGAAAAGCAATTAGAACAGGGTCTGGCATAGTAGAAGAGCCACATAAACGTTTGCGGATGTTAATTATTTGCTAGCATTAATTATTGTACGATGAGTCATCAGACTAGCCTAAGACCAGTTAGCTAAAGGCAGTCAGGACCCTTCCCCCAGCCCCTGGAGCTGCGGGCACCTGGGTGGCCAGGGTCCAGCCTCATGCCCCCCGAGCCACCATGTGAACTGCGTGCTGCTACCAAACCCTTCTTGGACATGAGGCTTCTTGAAGCAACACGCTCTGACTTCCTTTGCCTTTACTGACCGAATGAGAAACACATTCCTGGTACAGCATAAAACTGTGCTCTATGCCTTTTGAGAAAGACTGTTAACAATGGTGACACTTTTCTAGTCGTACGTTGAGCCTGCATTGGTAAATGTGATCTCTCCTTGGATGATTTTCAGATATGGAATTATAATTTACTCATTGTTTAAAAGGCCAACGTGGGGAGGGAGCACCTCTTACCTTAGCAGGTGTTTTCCTTGGTTTAGGTTCAGGTTTGGGTGGAGCAGGTTTCTGTAAAGATAAATTAAATCACACAAATACTGAAAAAAGACAACCCTTGGGACCAAAAGGAGTGCAGCAAGACTGCAAAAGACAACAGTCCATTTTGACTATGATTCTGTTCACTTAAAAATATTTCATTCTATTTTCAGCATCAGGTAATAGCATAAAGATCTGTGCATTTCATAACTATTTTCATCCCGGGTTCTCAAGTGAACAGCAGGTGAGATTTAAAAGCCGACTCATTATTCCCCAGTCCAGAGTAGCTCTCCAGGAACAGGTTTAAGCTTCCATCTCTGATGTCTCTGTACTTCCTTTGATCACAGCACACCGGCGAGAGGAATGACTCAGGCTCTCAGCCAAATGACTCAATGAATTCGGTCATACTGGCCTTCCCAACAGTCTAGAAATCACAGCACAATCGCAGGCAAAGCCCATCCGGTAATGAAGACTGCTGCCTGTGAAGCATTTCAGAATCATTTCCACATCCTTCTACTTCTGATGTTGATTTCAAGTTCTGTAGCCAAGCTTCTTCCTATTTTCATCCTCTCCAATGCCAGTTCAAGGTGAGAGAAGAATCTCTCGCCCGCCCAGACACTGGGCTCACTTGCCCCTGGAGCTCTTTATTAAGAACATGATTATAATGATAAAATGTCCACTGTTAGCATCCAAAGTTTAAGATTTTTCTTAAACGTAGCTGAAGAGCCCGCGAAGTGACTATTTTTCTCTTGATTCGGGTGGTTCTCTTCCCCATTGCCATGAGCAGTGCCTGGTCCTGTGGCTAAGGTCCCCTCCACAGGGGGCTTCAGCTCTCTCTTGCTTTTCAGGGCTCCTAGACCAGGGTGCATGTGGGGACACTGGGGTAGATAATGGGTTTAAGCCTCTGGTTTTCTGTAGCTATTTTAGGGCAAATATTTCTCTCATCAAGCTAGAAAAAAATGTGTACTTTAGGAGCACTAAGGAGAAAGGTTTCCAAGCAAAAAACACTGCCCAGGGTCTCCCCCTCTGGAGAAAAATTCCTCCCCAATGTCTCTAGGTGGCTCAGGTTCATAATTGAATCCGGCCCTGTTCATCAAGGTCATAAAGGAAAGTCCTAGACAATGCAATTCTAGAAGACAGGCTATTAGACATGAATTTTCAAATAAAAAAACCCTCCAAAACACCAGCAAACTGGGGTTGAGAAGGAAGGGGTGTTTTTGTTACTCTAAATCTATAGTCTGTTCCCCACATACAGCAACTTGCAGAGTTCCTACATTTTCGGGATTTAAAAAATCGTGTTATTTCAGGTTTTGATTGTTTTGAATTAACATGTGTTTTTTTGCACAATTTACAGCAAATAATTTTCTTATATATTTTCTGTAAAAGAGACCTTTCCCCAATTCAGCAGTCAAGTGTGTCCATGCGACAGGAAAGGAGGAGGTTCTATGGTCCGTAGTCCCACTGGCCACGGAGGCGGCTCTGGGTCAGCAGCATGAACAATGATCTCAGTGGAAGGTGCTTATACCGCACGTTCATGGTGCTTAGGACAATCCTGGTTTTAAATTTTGATTTTTATTTGACTTATGAGGTCTTTACTGGGCTACGGATCCATGGACTACAGTGGCTTGTAGCATAATGTATAACCCTAACAAAAGTTAAAATAGAACTACTGAACCATGGTTAAAGTTAATATTGGACAGAACACACCACCTTGAGGGGGCTTCCGTGGAATCCAGTTTCACTGTGTGCCCACACATGTCCCGGCTCTTAATCCTTCTGGAGGCTCTGACATCACTTCCTTAGGTTGCTATTCAAGTGAAACACTGCCTCAATCAACCCAAACTTGGCCATACTTCTGAACTTGTCAGTGTCCTAATAAACATTTCTGCATTGATTTCCTACTCTGTGCCAGGCACAGGTGTTGGCCAAGGATGAAATCCACGCTTCACTAAAGGCCAAAATAGCTAGCTTATCCTGGCGGCCAAGATGCCAATGCCTTCCTCCCTGTATCTTAGTGCGCAACATGGTCTGCAGCTATTTTAACCAAATTCCTCCACCGAAGAGCCAGGCTGACCACCTGTCTCGGCAGAATGAGGACTCGTATGTTGGCAGGACAGCAAGGAGGAGCATGAGAGCCAGCAACGAGCACAACACAGTGAGAAGGGCTGGAGCACATTCATGGCCAGAGCTTGGTCATACCCAATGATCTTAACCATTCTCTTTGCCCCAGGCCTCACCCAGAGAGGGAGACTCTGAGTGGCGAAGTAGAATCATTACTTTTTTAAAGATTCTCTGGTTCTGAAATGAGGCTCTAGCACATGGATTCCGATAGCTTTTCGTACATTCTGATGGAAGCGTAAGCCATGGAGACTCCGAATTCTTGTCCACTTAAGCACATCAGATGTGGACTCAGAAGGTAGGACTTGACTTAACATGCTGCTTTTGTTGTGGAGATCTAGCAATATCCAACAACTTCCTGGGCTCTATATTCTTGGTAATGGGGCTGGTTCTGTGACTTTTCACTGACCTGTCTGCTCAAGTGAACTGCTTGGCAACACTGGTCACGTTTGCTAGAAATTCTGACTAAGTAATTTCCAAAAAGGAAATAAAAGAACTCAAGGGAAATAACACCTTAATCTTCCTTCTGCTGTTTTGTCCTGAGTGGAGGGGGAACATGGACTCATAAGAAGTAATAACAAGGGGGTTCCACAGTACTCACCGCTGACAATCTGGCAGACCGTCTGGTGGGCTACAAAGGAAATGAAAAAAATATGTATTCTTATTATACCCAACCAATTTGGTTTTTAACAATTCATCCTGATAATCTGACTTTGTTGGAAGAGTATAATGGTATGACTCCCATTACTGGGCTGCAGTGGAAAAAGCCCAGAAAGAGCCATAATGGTATGGTTCCTGGTCAGCACAGTAAGACATATTTTGAGCACCCTGGGTACCATAATACTCAAGAGGAAGTTTTTAAAGATGTGTAGACACACTGTTCAAAGAAATGGCCTCTCCTAATTAAGGGTATTATGGGTAAGAAGAAGAAAGGAAGATTGATTTAGGTTCCGACCCATAATCTACTTTGGTGATAGAATGAGCAACGGGAGCATTGAGGAGCTATTTAAGAACTAGTTCCAGTCTGACTCTTGTTCCTTACAAACAGAACTAACACTTATATATTAATACAAAAAAAAGACATATTGCAACAGCAGAAACAGAAATAGGAGTTCCCTGACTTGTTACTATGCTTGAAAGGAGAATGAGGATAAATCGTGGGCAGTTAACAAGAAAGACTTTCTTTTACCTGTAACAGTTATTTATATTTATTTATTTGCTAAATGAGTATATTTAATTGAAGATTTAGACAGAGTAAAAAGCCCACTAATCTTTTTTTAAGAAAGATTTTGAAAAATTTATTCATTTGGGGGAGAGAGAGAGAGTGAGAGCATGAGCAGGGGGGAGAGTCAGGGGGAGAAGGAGAAGCAGACTCCCGGCTGAGCAGATGTGGGGCTCCATCCCAGGACCCTGAGATCATGATCTGAGCCGAAGGCACATGCTTAACTGACTGAGCCACCCAGATGCCCCCCAAATTCATTAATCTTTTCTTTTAATTTGGAAGTTTAGAAAATTTAGAAAAACTGGGTTGAGATTGGCATTTTTCAGGAAATCTTTTTCTCTTCAAGGACGGTACAAATTAAGCAAATGAGACTGCTAAGAAAATTTAAAATAGCCAAAATGTTGTAGGCATTTCAGAAAGAAGCACACAGAACTGATATTCTCCTTACCATCAGCAAAAGATGGCTCCCCACGGGATTTCACATGCTGAAAGTACAACTGCCTTTCTTTAAAAGTGTTCCAGAAATAAATACTCCATACTTTTTGTCTGTTGTACTCACTGTTCTGTCTCTGGCAGAACACAGTGTACGTACCACCAAACGTATAGTAGATTCTCAAAAGGCTGTGCTGAAAAAATGAACTTGATCTTTTCCCTAATTCTTGCTGCCTTACGCAGACTTTGCCTCATTACAATAGCTTATGTGCTTCAAATAATTGTTTTAAGGGCGTCAGCAGAAATGGTCAGTAGGAACCCAGGCCACAACGACAAGGAATTATGGAATTCTCGAAGCCGTGCTCAGGTCAGTGCAGGTCAGCTGGTCAGGCCAAACTGGAAGAAATATTTCTTGCCATCTTCATGTCTAAGAACTTTCTTCCTGAAAATAGCCGGAGGAGGCTAAACTCATCTTTCTTTAAACTACAGAATGAAATGAAGGGCCAGAGCCTCCAGGAATAATTTTAACCCTGGGGTCTCAAGGGAAAAATCAGAGTTGGACTTAAGAGCAGAAGGTGCAGAGACTAGGAGACGGCGCCGGTGAAGGCAGCCACGATATACTCCCTGCATGGGGTAAGGGGATGTACAGCTCAACGCTTAGCACGGGAGGAGCGCCTGTGTCACATGCTCCGGAGGAAACAGCACGATGTCTGTTGGGTTACCAAGGGTGCATTCATGACAATGAGTCACAGGGAACCAGGACCCAAATCCCATGATGCCCTTCTCAGGAGGGTTAACTGCAATGAACTGAGTATCACCAAAGGAAAGACAATAGTCGCAGTTAAGCCAGCCAGCAAGTAACTCGTGCTTCTTCAAAATGCTCTCCAAGCATCCACTAATTACCAAACAGAACTCAGCACAGATGCTCCTGCATGACCTCAAGAGCTGGCCCCCCTGTCCCCAGTGATGCACAGCTGGCAGAAGAGGGCTCAGAAGGAGACATTCTGAGAGAAAAAATGGCAGCCTTTATGTTCAAGAGGGATGAAGGGACCTTATCTGACTCCCTCTCTAGCTGTGTCAACATATTGTACCTCCTCAGCCTTACCTCACTGTTCGCCTCATCTGTCTCATGTCTGTACCCCTCCTGCATTTCTGTAGCTCCAGTGCTTCGCGGGGGCCCTCAATAAATGCTGAGGTGAACAGAATGCATAAGCACCAGAAACATGTAGTAGTGGGAACTCGAGGGGAGCCAGGCTGAGGCCACTGCTCACTTACTGTCCAGGTTGGGATCTGAAAAGAGGCCAAATATACTAACTACTACTTATTATTGCCTTCCTATCCACCAAGTAGTGGTTCTGAGTAAAATCTCACAGAAGTGAGGCCAAATCATGTGAAAAATTGCCCACTCCGATGCTGTAGTTCCTTTCCTCTCCATGTGAACCCCTGAGCGTACTGAAGAGGCAGCTGTCAGAGAGCCCTTTGGGATTTCCAGAGATAGTTCAACCCCAAGCAAGCACTATTCTACAGGGCCCAAAAGCTGTTCTGATCCAAAGGACTCCCTATCTTTTTAGAATTCGGGCCCAGTATAAGAGTTTCAAAATAAAAAGCCCAGGAAATTAATGCAAAAACAAGATCTGCTTCTCCAGGCTGTCTAAAACACCGTCTCTAAAAAGCACATCTTTAAGTGTAAAATCATTTTATGACTTTCTGTCTAAAATTTACCAGCTCTTCTTTCTATGCTATAAAAAAAGGACTTTTCTTGAATTTTCCTTTCCAGTAACCATCATAAGAGATTTTCTTTTTCACTGCAAACAGTGGAGTCTGAGACGAACCTTTCACTCAGGCAGCGGCATGGTTATGCATGCAAGTGTGTTCACCTTCCTAGAAAGTTCCACCAGCTTGCACAGCCTCAAAATCTATAAATGAATGGGCTGTATTTATTGGCTATAAAAGGGATGAGACTGCTATTCTTTCCTCCTTAAAGAACTAGAATTTTACGTATTCATTTGAGACTCGGACTGTTGGGCAGGACAGGAAAAAAAAAAAAAAGACAGGAAGAATTTTTCTCAATTTGCTGACTGTGAATCCTTGGGAAAAGTGGCCAAAGGGTGGTTCTCAGAGGAGGAAAGAAGACTTTCAGAATGACATGTCCCCAAGAATTACAGAAACAAGAAATGGGAGGGTTTGTCACTGTTGTGTATAGGTGCTGGGCACAATGAAAGTCTTCAATAAGCATTTGATTAAGTGATCATTCCCTGGGTTGGAGCAAATCCTGGTGAAGGCTATTCCAAAAGAGACAGAGTCTTTTACTTTAGCATCTTGATTGCAAAAGAACATGGAAGTCTAATTTCACTATGACAAAGTTCACTGGGGTAGCTGGATTGAAGTAGAACCATTGGACATTGGTGAATACTGCTTGAAACGTATGGGCCATTCCAAGGGGATTTGGAAGTCTGTTTATTTTTATAAGATTTCTTAATGCTCCTTAGCTTGACCATGTATAGATCTTCTTCAACTTCCAATGGAGTTACATCCTCATAAACCCACCATAAATTGAAAATATCATAAGCTAAGAATGCATTTTTTATACCCAACCTACCAAACATCATATTTTAGTCTAGCTTCCCTTAAATGTGTCCAGAACATGTATACTACCCCACAGTTGGGCAGTTACCTAACACAAAGCCTGTTTTATAATAAAGTGTTGAATATCCCATGTAATTTATTGAATACGACACTGAAAGTGAAAACCAGAATGGTTGTTTGGGTACAGAAGGGTTGTACATGTATCGATTATTTACCCTCATGATCATAGGGCTGAGGGGAGCCACTGTCCAGCATCACAGGGGAGTATCATATCATACATAGCTAGCCTGGGAAAAAGCGTGGTTTCTACTGACTGAGTATTGCTTTTGCACCACAGTAAAGCCAAAAAATTATGTCAAACCATCACAAGTCAGGGACCATGTGTACTTGAAGACAAAAGCCAGAAGTCAAGTTGCTTTTAATTTCCAAAGACAAATGAGGAGCCAAGTAGAAATTAGCTTTTTGCAAAACTGGGAAGCAGAGAAAGATGGCAATTGGAGCCTTGGCTGGGGAATGAAGAAGACAGAAAAATGGCACTGGATAACCAGATTTATGATTACTACAAAAGTGGCATTAGGACAGGGGATTCTGAATCAGGATACTCAAATATCTTTCCTTTTTCTGCAATATACAAGTTGTGACATCTGTGGAAAATAATGTATTTCTCTCAGGACCTTGTTTCCTCCAGTAAAGCTGGAAATAATAATATATGCCTATTATCCAACACAGCATTTCTCTGATATTCATTATTCCCCTTCCTGGCTTTATTTTTCTCTTAGCAAATATCCAGTGACATTATTTCTTTCCACTAAAATGGAAGCTCCATGAAGGAAGAGATTTTGGCCTCTTCTGTTCACTGTGAAATCTGCAGAGCCTAGAACAGTGCTTGGCACATTACAGGTGCATGATACATTTCTGTTGAGGCATGAATGTGCTCTGCCCTCATTTCAGGGTTATTGTAATTGATCAGATAAAATAATGAACATGAAGGGCTTTGTAAACTGCCAAGTGTAATGTTTTTAACAGATTGTTGTGGTCGCTTATTGTCCAAAAACTATACTCGGCTCCACGCCTTTGAAATATCATGGCAGTGGAAGAGGATTTTCAAAAGAGGATCCCTCTTTATAACTGATATCTATTCCCTATAGTCAAGCCTGTGCATATTCAATGACATAACTAGAAAATTCAGTCAATTCACTGGGGGGAAAAAAATCAATCAATATACTGTCTAAAAGTTCTTACCCTAACCTACCAGCTAACTGACTGACCTTTTCACTTTTCAAACAATAGTGTTGATGTCCTGAAGACAATTCCCGAGTTTTAATCTGGTTTTGGCTTAAATGACAGGGAAAGAGTTTTTTTCTAGATACGATTTTTGTTAGCAGTAACAGAATACATATAATAATACAAAGTAAAATATTAAAAATAACAATATAAGATATATAAATAACAAATAATTACAATACTGAGGCTAAAATAATACGTATAAGACAGCTATCTGGATAAGCAAAAATCTCTTACATATATTCTAACCAGCTTGATCGCTGTGTAGAAGGATTGGAAAGACTGTTTACACTATCCAAGATCTATTGTGTGTAATGGTTTCTAGGTTTTCTGACTGACAGATCAATTTAAATAGCAGTTCCTCAGGAAAAATCCAAATGCATTTTGTGTCCAAATCTAAAAATTACATTAAGATTTGTTACACTTAGCCAACTGTCCTACAAATTACATTTTGCCATTTTCAAGGAAATCCATGCATTTATCATTTTTTGGTTGATTCTAGAGTTTGTTCAGTGACTTGACATGGGACCACAGACTTCACCTCCCAAACTGTTAGACACTGAATGCTGGGTAAATGCATGGTGGGGCCTTGGCCACAGGCAGATTTGTTTGTTTTGCTTCCATTTTTTAAAGATTTTATTGATTTATTTGACAGAGAGAGAGAGAGAGACAGCAAGAGAGGGAATACAAGCAGAGGGAGGGGGAGAGGAAGAAGCAGGCTTCCCGCCCAGCAGGGAGCCTGATGTGGGGCTTGATCCCAGGACCCTGGGATCATGACCTGAGCCGAAAGCAGATGCTTAAGGACTGAGCCATCCAAGCGCCCCTGTTTCGCTTTTAAATTAATTATAGATTCTGTTCAAGATTTTCCATTTGGCAGAACACATTTCCTTGTACAAATTTTGTGGAGGGGTTCGGCTATCATGACAAACTCCTCTGAATTATTAAACCACAGTATGAATCACCCAATCAAAGAATCTAACCAGATATGGTTTGTCTCTCACATGACCCCTTTTAGTTTATAAGCTCAAGGGTAAGAGCTGCAGTTTTTCTACACACTGTAAATCTCTGTGCAAAAGTGAATGGCTGTCATTCAGAGTCAGCATCTAATCTGCCACTTTTTCATCCATCTCCTTTTAGAAGTTCATGGTAATATCGTGGATGCAACAATCTCTCTCCATTTCTTAGCTTTTTTGGAGGTTTCTGTACTTTAATACAGAGCTTCTTTGAATTGTTACCTAATTAATTATCCTAAGCTCTAAGAATTTTCTTGATTAAAAAAGAACTTTAATATTTTGACATTTTGTGTGTCCTTCACAGTTTTTTACTTTAGAGATGACTCCTTTTAGGCCAATATTCAGAACTAAAAAAAAGAAATTTATAGTTCACTCACTGGAGAAGAGAATTTATTAAATCAACAGTCTCATTTCCTTGGTGTGAAAGGCAGACTTTGTTCTCCTTGATGAATTTACCTATTATCTCGCTCTTTGCCCAGAAGGAATTCTCAGTATCCACTCTAACAGATAGCACGACCAACAGGTAGAAACATAAACAACACAGTAAGTGGAAAATGCCTCATCAGTGTATTCAGTTGAAATTTACCTAGGCCAAGAGACACTCCACAGTGACCCTTTTATCTCTGGCTTATGTAGTCTCAACAACCTTACTCAGAACTGTATGCATTCAGATGTAGACAATCCTAACAATATTTAAAAAATACCAGTTAAAATAAATACAGGATGTCAAGGATACACTTACCTCCTGTTTAGTTACTTTGGATCCATCCTTGCCCTCTGTATTCTCCGGAGACTAGAAAGAAAATATTTCAGTGAATTGTATTTAAAAGAGAAAGCACACATTTGAGGCAGATTTAGAAAAAAAAAATAGCTATTTCAATTCACAGGACCACATAAGTCAACAGATATTTTGTGGAGAAAAAATAAGTTTGTAAGAGGAGACATTTTATACACACACACACACACACACACACACACACACAGCATTTATCTGCATAAATGCTCTAATTTTAACACCGGAGTGGTGCAAGAACTGATAGAAACCCCTGTTTTTAATGTGCACTCACCCTAAGCCATTTGCATTGATTTTTGATGATTCTGTCACTAAAGAATAGGGACCCAGCGGCCAGAGGCAGTGGTGCCAGGAATCCACCACACGTTCCAGTCACTTTGTTTCTCTAAGATGAGGCTGCTAAGAAAGCTCGGCCTGAGCACAAAAGCATATTTTTGTTCCATATTCGCCTCGCTTTGATTTCTAGCCCACTTCTTGATAGGACTTGACAAATGTGTCTTGATTATTATTCTTCCACCATCAACTCCACATCTCTACCGAACTCCCCGCCT
Organism: Mustela nigripes; assembly: GCF_022355385.1. Taxonomy (NCBI): domain Eukaryota; kingdom Metazoa; phylum Chordata; class Mammalia; order Carnivora; family Mustelidae; genus Mustela; species Mustela nigripes. The sequence continues at coordinate 100,428,488 of NC_081561.1, forward strand.
TGGCAGGACAGCCCAACGCCCTGCCACCCCAGCTGACTTGTTTCCTGATTTTGACCCAGCCCCTGGGGCAGCACCTGCCCACGCTGGTGACAGCTCACACCTGACTCCTTTATGTGTGTACAACCGTGCATACAACCGTGGGAAAAATATTCTTGGATTTAAGCGACATGCTGCAGATCCCAATATATTTTTATTGGCTAAAAGCAGTAGGTAAGATGAAAATGATGAAACTAATTAGAAAATTGAACTACTTCACATACTTTAAAACATATAAAGGTGGAAGGTGAATATTCAATCTCTATGACACAGGTGGGCAGAAAATATGAATAGAGTTTCCAAGAGAAAACATACAAAGAGCAAACTGACATTTAGCATAATGTTTGGCTTGAGCAAAATGAAACAGCTATGCGGTAATGCCTCATCTATTAAAATGAGGAAAAAATTTTAAAGATCATAAAACCCACTGTCTGGTGGGCCTTGGTGACACTGTAAATTAATATGATATTTTCAAAGAACAAACTGGCAATCTGAGAAAGACACACAGGACTAATCTTACATAATGATTCAGTAATCCCAGTTTTGGAACCAGGACTCAAAGAAAGGCTGTAAAATTACAGTCTTAGTTATGCTGTTTCTAATATGGAGTAACTGGGAACAACTCACATGATCAGTAAATAAAGAGAAATATTTAAGTAAGCTATGTAATTATTAATTCAATGGAATTAAAAATAGTTAGGCTGTGTGAATACATAGAAAGTCCACATAAAATAATGCTAAATTTAAAAAACCGAGATTATAAAATAACATGTAAAACATAGATCAGAAGTAGATAAAGTCCTTTAGAAAGTCAGAAGCTTTTTTTCAAGGCAGACAACCTAGTACAACTTTAATGTTCCCTGAGGGCTGCCTGGTACCCACAGTCCGTCAGTTCACCTCTTTCTGGAAGCTCGCATGCATGTGCATGGAGTGAGCTCTTCCTTCCTTGGAGTCCTCCCTCCCTGCCAAGAGTCTTGCTTCCCTCCCTTCCTTCCTTCCTTTCTCTCTCTCTCTTTCTTTCAAGATTTATTTGACAGACAGAAAGAGAGCTAAGGAGCATGAGCGGGGACACGGACAGAGGGAGAGGGAGAAGCAGACCCCTCGCTGAGTGGGAAGCCCGTTGCCTTTGCCAGACTCAGTCTCAGGACCCCAAGATCATGACCTGAGCCAAAACCAAGAGTCAGACGCTTAACCGACTGCAACACCCAGGCGCTTCTCATGGAGTTTTTATTTCCCAAATGAACCAACATTTTCCCCTCTTCCCTGAAACCTTTATCATGAAGGGAAACAGAGCTTCTCTTTTCTGTTCCCTACTCTCTTGCACAGGAATTTCTAATTCACAGATCTTGCTATATCAGCCGGCCAAGTTGGAGGCAGTAAAATCTTACAAAGTGCAAGCATATGAAGACAGTCTGTACGTGGACCATTTGGCTTTGCTCTATTCCATGCTACAAACTCGACCCTTCTGGCCACAAATGAGACCCTCTGTTAATTGGAGGGGGAGATGAACCACGAGAGACTGTGGACTCTGAAAAACAATCTGAGGGTTCTGGAGGGGCAGAGGGGTGGGAGGTTGGGTGAGCCTGGTGGTGGGTATTATGGAGGACATGTATTGCATGGAGCACTGGGTGTGGTGCATAAACACTGAATTCTGGAACACTGAAAAGAAATTTAAAAAATAAATAAAAATTTTTTAAAAAAAAGTGCTGGGCTCTCATTCACACCTGTTAGGCCACCTGTAACTGGTAGGCATTTAAAGAAGTAGCACACAGTTATTCTGATGTTAACTGATGTTAAAAAAGTTAAAAATGGATGTTAATGACATAATTTTCAGTATTTTTCTCTGAAGTGCATTAGTGAGAGCAATATGACTGGGAGATTACTTGCTAAACACTGACCTAAGTCAGATGCAAATAACTGAAAAAAAAAAAAAAGGAAAAAAAAAAAGAGAGAGAGAAACCTGGAAAGCCGCCACACACACAAAAAACAGGTATAAGTGAAAATGTTAATGGCTTCAGATGAATGAATATAAGACTGGAAATGTGAAGAACTACAACTCAAGGCAAAGCTGGTTTCTCTGGCAATGTCTCCTCAAGGGCCTTCTGTTAACAAGATCATAACAATTTAGTCAGAAACAAGCCAGATGATCTTTACCCTGGGATCAGTGTGGTACTTTAGCATGAATGCCCATCAGGACATGGGCTTGAATGCTGGCTCTCTACATAGGAGTTGTGATCTGGGCCAGTGACTTACCAGTGGTTCAGTTTCTTCATCCGTGAATGACAGATGATAATGAATTAAACTCCCAAGCATTATCCTAAAGACTAAGAGATGGTAGAGCATTTCGTAGATGGTGAATTGTTATACAGATGTTATGCAATGAAATAAGTATTTTAGTGAGTCCTTAAACTATCAAATGTCAAATTATATTCAACAGAACCTTAAAGGTCAACACATCCAGATTCCCTGTAACCTTGTCATCTGTTTTTGTTGAACAGGGTAACAGAGTAATTTCAGACGGAATTACCATTTCAGACTGTCTTATCACACACCCTGTCCACCTTTAACACTTAGCCATGAGTCTGGGGACAGGAAGGAGGGTATGGTATGAAGGGATTGAAACAGAAGCCCAGAGGTTTTGTTCCAAGAGATTGTGAGGAAGAAAGTTTACAAAGGGGGAAATGGGGATTGGGAGGTGTATAGTGATGATCTCAGATGTACTTCAACCTTCTGGTGGGCTAATGGGAAAGATGAGGTGAGTCTGAGGAATTCCAAGGCAGAAAGGTTCTCACCTCACTTCCCAGGATAGGGCAGGTTTGTGGTAATCTGGTTCAAATCCAGAACCACAGCCAAACAAAAAGGTCTCACTCACCTATCTGAGGCTACTTCAGCACCTGAGTACAAGGTAGTGAATTGAGAGCCAGAAAGGGAATGGCAGACATACATGGTGGCCAGATGGGATTCTAGAAGTTTAGAAGACCACTGAGAGCTGATCTGAGGACAAGTCATCAGGAAGGTGGATCACTGAACATCTGGTGACCAGATGGGTACAGAGAATGAGCCAAGAAGGCCTGAACTTTGGCAAAAATCAACAGGTAGCTGAATTTTTTTGAATCACAAATTCCGAAAATAAAAGTAGGCTCACTGAAATAAAAAAGAAAAAAACTCTCAAAACATAAGCTCTAGACCAGGGACAGAAGAAATAATAAATTGTCATAGACGAGGAGGAATTAGCTCAGAGTGCAACAGAGAGCAACAAAGGCATGAACACTATGCAAGACAGGTTAGCGGACACGGTGGTTAACTGAGAAACTCCACATACACCTAACAGACATTTCGGAAGCCAGGAACAGACGTACTAGTAGGAAGGCAAAGACACGGTGGCTGAGAATTTTCCCAAACTGAAGTCATGAGTCTCCAGATCAAAAGCTTATGCCAAGGAACAAACTGGAAACAAGACAAATAAATACAATCAAACATGATGTAGTAAAACTACAGTAAAGTGAGAAAAAAATCTTAGAAATTATCAATTAAAAGATGGATTATCTACCAAGAATTACTTCTCACCAGCAACTACAAATGCAAGAAATATGGAGTAATGTTCAAGTTGTTGAGGATAACTGTCAACCTAGAACCAGCTATCATTGAAGAATGAAGGAAAAATACAGATATCTCAGAATACAAATACTTAAGAGAGTTAACTATCAACAGAGCCTTCCTTTTAATAAGGACCTGTTACTAATGGATCAAATTTAGCAATTAGAAAAATGAATTCAGATGGAAGCAAAGTATATATGAAGTAATGTATGAAATACTGGTAAATCTAGTTAACTATTACTTGTAGATAATAACACCTATTTTTTTTGTGTTTAAGAGTTTCAACAGAAATCCTAGACCAATGCTGTCCTATAGAAATACAGCATGTGATTCCAGCTTTTCTAATAGCCGCATTAAAAAAAAAGAAATAGATGGAATTAATTTTAATATTTTATTTAACTGAATCTATCTAAAATTGTATCATTTCAATGTGTTATCAATTTACAAATTATTAATGAAGTATTATTTTACAAAGCTTTCTGATACTAAATCTTCAAAATACAGCATGTACTTTACACTTTACATAAGCACATCTCCACTTAAATGCTAGGTTTTCACCAGACTACCTGATCTATATTTAAGAGTTCATAAAATTTATAGTAGTTTCACATATCCAGGTTGTTCCAAACATATTTAAATTTTTTCAATAACTTAATCTAATATAGGTTTTTAAATTTAAATCAATTAAAATTGAAATTTAAAAAATTCAGCTCATTCTCTTTTTTAAAGAGTACTTAACTGCCTCATGTAGCTAGTGGCTACCATACTGGACAGCATAACTCTAGACCATAATAACCACAAGAAATGAGAGCATGATGAATAGATGAGAAGTTACAGCATGCTAGAATCCTGGTTTTGTTCTGGAGGATGATACAGACACAGAATCATTTTAGATTTTGTTAAAATAAATTTTAAAGATAGCCCTTAAATTTTTTAACAGAAGGAACAGGATCTATAAACTTCCAAATCAGGAGGAGTGGAATAAAGCAAAATTTAACCAAAAAAAGTAAGGAAAGAAAAGAACAAATAATAAATAAAAACCACAAAATAAGTCCTTAGAAAAAGTCCAAATACATTAACAATCACAATATATCTAAACAGATTACACTCATTCATTATAATGTCAAGTGACAGAAAGAGAAAAAACGGAATAATGTTTGTATATGATTCCACTTTTACAAATTTTAAAACATGCACAAATCAATATTAAGGATTTATATAAGACACATATCAAAAAAGCATAAAATCATGGACTGGAAGGATACACAACAAATTCATGATAATGGTTACCTTTAAGGAGGATGATAAAGGAAGGGAACCAAGGGGATATTTCTAAGGAAACATAAACTTTATCTGTAACATTTTACTTTATTTCAAAAATAACTGAAGCAAAATGATAATATGAAAATTTGTGAATTTTGAGAAGCAGGTAAATGAATATATTATTTTCTGGATTTTTCTGTATTTATTTTTTGTCCAAATAAAAATATTAGCAATATTGAGAAAAAAAAAGACTAGAAGAAAATTTGTTCCATTTAGTCTGGTTTAACAGTGCCCTAACACAAATTCCATGACTAGGCTTATCCACAGCATTTTCTGCACTTCTTAAATGACTTATAAATGCCTCTTTCTTTTCTGTTCAAGACATGTATTCATAATTGCTTCAAGCTGGGTTCATAGGAAGACACTGGAGCGAGCAAGATGGTAAGCCAAGAGCACAACCCCATGGATGCAGAATGCTCCTTGGGCTAGTGTAGGAGGAGAGTTGATGGGGAGGATGGATTCCTTCAGCAGCGGACCAACGGTCCCATCGCCATTCTTTCCCTACACAGACGTGCCTGAGCCCTGCACATGAGGATGCGAAAATGCCCTAAAGGGACACAACCTCATTCTCCTGAAGATTAAACAAAACCGGCAGTCCTTAGCAGGAAGAAACTTGAAATTTTTGTTCCACAGATGACCAGATGACCCAGAAGGAATCAACAGGTAAATTTTACCCCATTGCCGAGCTTCTTTCTCTTCGAAAATAGCAGTTACCGGGGCGCCTGGGTGGCTCAGAGGGTTAAAGCCTCTGCCTTCCACTCAGGTCATGATCCCAGGGTCCTGGGATCGAGCCCCGCATCGGGCGGGCTCTCTGCTCAGCGGGCAGCCTGCTTCCTCCTCTCTGTCTGCCTGCCTCTCTGCCTACTTGTGATCTCTGTCTGTCAAATAAATAAATAAAATCTTAAAAAAAAAAAAGAAAAAGAAAAAGAAAATAGCAGTTACCACAGAATAGTGGTAACTTCCTCCAAACTCAAGAAGATACCAGAGAACACAGGAAAATCCTTATCCCCCTCAGCGGTTACTTGGGGACAGTTCAAAGGGCATGCGCCTGTGGGTTTAACTGAGCAGACAGATACTGACGGTGTGGCCTACGGCTGGGACATGTAAGGGTAGTAGGAGGCTTGTGCCATCATTCTGAGCCGTACAAGACAAGAAAGGGGGAAGGCTCAGGATTCTCAGCAACCCGTGCAGGGCCTTATATTAAAGTTCTGAAAATTCTTTGTTGGTAAGTGTAGGCCCTTAAGAGATTTTCTTCTAAGATTGTCAGTGACAAGGGATATTTGCTTTATAAATTAAGTGAATTACTTGAGAGCCTAGAGTCTGTATGAAATTCAAGAAACCATTTTCTAGCAGCCATAGAACAAATCCAGTCTCAACTCCTGGGCTGTCCATGCTAATGTGGGAAAGCTGGGAGCAGATAAAACAATGCAATTAAACCAATAATTACTTCTTTTAACCCACTTTGAGGTGATTCTTCCCTAACTTGCTGGCCAATTTTTTTAAACCTCTTTATTATTATCTAGAATTTCGTTAAAAATTAATTTACATTTTCTGTTACAAACCCAAGAATGAAGAAAAGAAGCAGTCTAAGAGTGAGCTGGTTAGCAGAGAAAATTCTGGGAAGAAAGATCCAAATAACCCACACAGAGAAACGTGCATGTAATGAACTCTGTTGCTCTTCTGCTAAAATGAATATATAACTCAACTATATTTGATTAAAATAATGTTAATTTCCCCCTCAAACAGGGATACTGCCAATGAAATTCTCAAGGGTTTCCAAATAATAGGTAGTACTCTTAAATTCAAATATTCCTATGATACATGAAACAGACATTAAAATTTTTATCTAAGCCAAAAGAATCGTTATTTAACATTGGCATGGTTGTTTTTCATTCATTCTGTAGATCTATGTCTGGGATCCTCCAATACTGCATAACTTTTACAACAATCTTTAAAAACCCAATAAGAGATCATGTTAAGAGAGTTATTACTCAAACTAACGTTAAATGTCTCAGCTACCTCATTCCTTGCTTATGTCTATTAATTTCATCACCTTTTATAAATCCAAATTCATTTATTGAGGTCACATCAGACAAGTATGTCTTCCCAAAATATTATTTTGTTGTTAGAGATAAAAGCAGTTGAGTTAAAAACTTGTCTGTAAAAGACTGGATGACCCAAAATAAATAGCAACTACCTCTTTTCTGAGAAACACTTTCAGGGGATTCAGGTATAAAAGATAACAAAGTAAAAAAAAGCCATATTCTAGGATGTTGGGTTATATTTTATTAGCATAGGTATATATAATGCAATAACGGAAGTATATCTTTAATATGAAATAAACAACCTTAAACATTTCACACATCTCTTTGGTCTAAATCACCTCTTCCACCTGACTTAAGTTTTTCATGTGAGAGATTCTGTACAGATGGGAAGGCACCTGGCTGAAATCAGAAGCCTGAATTCCAGTCTGGCTCATATCTCACTTCCCTCTGCCCGAGTTTCTTCATGAGTATAAATGAAGGATGATGGTCCTGAAGATCTCATCTTCTTGACTTACTTAGCTGCTCATGTCCTTATTAATCACCCTGCAGAATTGTCCCTGTGTATATTGCAGGGATGGCTACAGGTATTGGGGTCTGGAAAAAGGATAAAACAAGGGACACTGAAGAAGAAGAAATCATGTATCTTGCACTTATGTGATAGGCAATGATCTAAATGTTTTAATCTTTACCACAATCTTGTGAAGTTTTATAAATGAGGAATTGAGACTAGAGAGGTTAAGTAACTTGCTCAAGATTACCTAGCTGGCATCAAAAGAAATGAAATCTTGCCATTTGCGACAACATGGATGGAACTAGAGCGTATCATGCTTAGCGAAATAAGTCAAGCAGAGAAAGACAACTATCATATGATCTCCCTGATATGAGGAAGTGGTGATGCAACATGGGGGCTTAAGTGGGTAGGAGAAGAATCAATGAAACAAGATGGGATTGGGAGGGAGACAAACCATAAGTGACTCTTAATCTCACAAAACAAACTGAGGGTTGCTGGGGGGAGGGGGGTTGGGAGAAGGGGGGTGGGGTTATGGACATTGGGGAGGGTATGTGCTTTGGTGAGTGCTGTGAAGTGTGTAAACTTGGCAATTCACAGACCTGTACCCCTGGGTGGGGGAAATATATATATATGTTTATAAAAAAAAAAAAAGATTACCTAGCTGGCATTCTTGCTGGTAAATTGAGACCTGGAATTCAGACCCAGGTAGGCTGGCTCAGAGTTCATTCTCTTCTGTACGACACCTCTCAGAGTGGTTTGTGTCAGTTTTCTGAATTTCAAAATTGGGTGCAGATCTAGAATGCTACAAGAGCAAAAAATTTCCGGATTGGGAAATATTTTAATCTGTAGATCTTGCTGAAAAGCACATAACATGTAGTGGAATGTTTCCTAACCCCCTCATTGCTGAGTCATTAAACAATTACCCATGAACAATAATAAACAATTTCTCATTAAAAATACTGTATGTTGAGATGCACACAAATGTACCATTTCGGATTTCTGAATGGTCACTAACACAGACAAAAGTATCTTTATCTCACTATTCAGACTAAAGACAAAACACCAAATCTTTTCTATCAGTTTTTATAGCCCTTGATATTTTCCAGGACTTGTACATTGTGTTGTACTTGGTCCTCTCGATAACATGGGAATATACATGGGTGACCCTAGCAATCTCATTCTACAGACAAAGAATAGAAGCTCAAAGAGGTCAGGTGACTTTGCCCTGGTAAAGAGTGGCTGAGTCCACACTGGATCCAAATTTTCCAACTTTTACACCTGGGGATCTTTTCAGATGGTTACTTTGTTTTCCATTTGTTCAGATATAAATTAATTTCTAGCAAATGGTAAATACAGTTATGATGTTCCTTATATTTTTGCAAAACTGATAATCAGCTAGGTCTGATGTGATTGCATGTGACTACGAAAAGGGGTATAATAAAAATTGTAATGAGGAGGAGAGGTAAAGGAAAGCAATGAGAAGTAGAAAGAATATAGTTTTTAAAAATGTATTCTATGGAACACATGTAGAACTTCAGAAGGAGCCTTCAAAGCTTCACATTTTGATCACCTCAAATCTTTGATATGTTTTTCTCCCACATATACCATGCTTAATACTCATGACTTCCCACAAAGTAGAATTTAACTAATTCTGTCCAGTATTGTAAAAAAAATTAAAAAAATAAAAAAAAATACAGCTTATACTCTAAAAGAAAAGAGAGAAAATAAAAATAAATTAGAAACTCAACACCTAGTGCTTCATGCAGTATGTGCCCTCCTTAATACCCACCACCAGGCTCACCCAATCTCCCAGCCCCCTCCCCTCCAAAACCCTCAGTTTGTTTTTCAAAGTCCACAGTCTCTCATGGTTCATCTTCCCCTCCAATTTCCCCCAACACCCTTCTCTTCTTCATGCATAAACAATGAATCTCAGAACACTGAAAAAATAAAATAAAGTTAAAAAAAAACCCCAAAAACAAAATTCAACACCTCTCAGGATAGACTTGGTATTTATCTTTGCATAGGGTCACAATAATCAAAATACAATTTTAAAATAATATCACCTAACAGCATACCTCTTAAAAATAACTTTTATAATTATACATTAATCTTGGTAATCCAGAACCTGAAATAAAAATCCATTCAGTCGTAGGTCCAAAAGATTTTCTAAATTATAAAGCTTTTATTCTTATTTGAAGAGTTCTAAAAACAAAAGCACCTGCTCATTTTTAAAATCCAATGCCCAAGTAAAAGTAACATAATATTTACATTACACTCTCTCAATATATTGTATACTATGCCAGGTACTTATGTGTTTCTGATCACAAGAGTGTATCCCTATTATTCTATATAGAACAAATTAGTGAAGACAATATATGTTGGAAATAGTAAATCCAGCACTCTATGGTAATTAGAGGAAACACTGAGTCTGGATACTCAAAGATATCAATACTTGGGTGAGGACACTGTTCACATACCTATCTTGTATATGGCCCTAAGGTCCATTAGTTAACTGAAATATCCAGAAGCCTTCATGGCAACGTGCCTCTCCCAGAAGCACAGGCCTAGACCCTGAGACCAACCTGAGGGCATGATCACAGATAATGATGACTTGTTGGGTAACTTGGAAAGGAACCGAGAAAAAACGGCATCAGCCTATGTCTTAATAAAGACAACATTTACTTAAATGAACACTCGCGTATCTATGTAACTCTTGATTCTTCCTTGTTTCATTCACTGGGCATCTTAGTTTAAGCAAAAATACACAAGGTTCTCAGAAATAAACATTTATGAAAGTATTGTTGGTGTGATGGTTAAGAGCAAAATACTTGGGTAAAAGAGGCTGGCTTAGAATTCCTGGGTCTATTACCTCCCAGCTGCGTGACCTGGGGGGAATTCCTTCATCTTACTAAATCCTCATATTCTCTTGTGTGTGAGAGGCCATAGGGCTCGGCAGTTAAAAACACAGGCTCTGGAGCCAGACTGTCAGGACAGGAGTCCCAGCTGGGCCATTTCTTATCACTGGGGCCTTCCGTGAGATGGCAGTTTGAAGAGTACGCATACCTTAGTGGGTCGTTGGTAGGATTCCATTCATTAATGCAAAGTGCTCAGAACAGTGCCTGAGTTGTAGGAAGCCATCTAAATGTTATTTATCGTGGCTGTCATTATCGTATCTGTGAGATGAGAATAGCCTCATATAACTGTTGTGAGAAAAACATGAAATAGTATGAAATTACACGATAATACTTCCCATATATATTTGTCTCTAACAGCTTCACATACTTTGGCTTAAAATAAGATGCCTAATGAATATAAAGCATATAACAGCTAAGGTCTGGTACAGCCAGGCATTCAATAAATGGCAGCTATTTAAATTTTAATAGTAATAAATATTTTTATATGTTGTTACTGTTAAAGTATTAAATTTTGCAACCAATTTTGAAATTTAAAAACGTTTTTCCTATTTCCCTCTTCTGAATATGTGTATCATTTACTTTATGTGTGATCAAATATGCATTTGCCTTCAGCATGTCTAAATGGCCCCATTTCTGGATATGTCCACAGATATAATACTGGACTCGATAAATACCTTGACCAGGAACCAATATCACCAACTGAACCGACTGAACCAAATCATACCAATTACTGTGACTGAACTCTTCTAAGAACATAGTGAAATGGACAAAAAAATATGCAGCCAGTGAAAAAGGAATTCAACATTTTGATTTGGTTTGTTATTTTCAACGCTGATTTTTAAATTACTCAGGAGACTAACATCATATTTCAACATACTAGGTACTGTGAAAGCAGACAGCTAAAATGCTGTTTATTTCAGTCACCGTTTCCAAATTGTACCCTGCAGGAAAGTGGAATATATTTAACTTTGGTGTAAACAAAAGCAGTGTTTTAGGTAGAAAATACAGGAAAAGAGGATCACTCGATAACTGATTTGCCAAGGGAATTTAAAAGTTCTATGGAAATATTTTTAAACATATTTTTTCTTTGAGAAAAGCTAACCATGTAAAAATGCACCAGATTAAAGCTAAGTTCCTTCAGAAATACTGCATTTGTTATCTGGTTATGGAACATCTCCTTCTACAACTGCAGTTAATTAAACATGCTGGGTGAGTTCCACCGTGTGTGCTGTTTGTCCTCCTACAAAATGGAAGCATGGAACTTATCAGAAGCCTGCTATTTCACTGTAGTTCTCTGAATAACTGAAAATATCATTGTTGCAATAATGAACACCCCTTGACTGTTTTACACACACCAGGTGCTATGCTAAGTACTTTGCATTCACCATCTCATTTAACTCCCCAACAACCCAATGAGGTAGAATATATCTGCTTCCCTCTTTTACAGACAAGAAAACAAGAGTCTGAGAGAATTAGAAACTTCCAAGTTTAGGAAGAAATTAAGCAATGCCCCCTAAATCATACAGCTAGTAAACTGTACATGTCCGAACTATACCAGGTTATCTTCTCACCAAGTATATGAAATAATTAAACTTACTACTTTCTTTCCTTGAAAATCAAATATCTCACGGTCAAGTCAAATTAGGAAGATTTCGAAGTTAATTCTGTATTAGGTAATCAAATAATGTGTGCTAATTTAGAAACATAGTGCTTGTCAGACAACCACCTTTATAATATTAGATGGTGGTTACAAGAAAGGCATAAAGTCCCTGAAGTCACTTACTAATGAGGGAGGGCAGTTACTGCACACAATGTAACCTCAACTGCTAACAGGCCTTGAATTTAACTTCTTTATACTTCAAAGAAAGCAAGACTTCACAGAAAAGACCCATGACAGATCACCTTTAATAACAAACTAGCACCAATCCTCCTGAGATTTAAAAAAAAAAAAAAGCTATAACCTCTTAACCAAACAACTTCTTGTCAGTGTTTCTTCTGTGGACATGTGGTCTGGACAAACCTTTAAATTCTCAGCCTTTTTTATGGCTCATTTTTATTTCTTGCCATGAATTATAATTACTTACATATGTATATTACCTTCCCTATCAGACTAAAAGATCCTTCAAAATGAGGGCATTTACTCACTTCAAAAAGGGTTGGAAAACAACCCAATTCACTTATTTTCCCAACATGATGGTACTTTGCATAAAGGTGATGCTCCTCCATAAATGTTCATTTAACATGAAATAAGAGAATCAATGAATAAAATGTAAAAGCCGTTATTCTGGAGCCTTTACTCAACATAGGTACCATATCAATATTAACTCAATTAAACTCTGTAAGCATTTATGGGATGGCATGCTACATGTAGTTAGGCCCTTTCATATTCATACTGGAAAGCTCAATGTGGTTAAGAAGGCTATTCACCCTAAATTGATTTATAAATTTAATTCAATCCCTTTTAAAATCATGGCAGGTATTTTTGCAGGTATTTTGTCTATTACACTGCAAAGAATGTAACAGACAAAACAATTTTAAAAAAGAACAACAAACTAAAGGACTGATACTAGCAGAATTCAGCTCTTACTATAAAACCATAATAATCATGATAATGTGGTATGACAGAAGGGCAGACTTACAGACAATGGAAAATAACTGAGAACCCAGAAAGCTTTATATTTATGATGAATTGGTTTTCCACAAAGGTACCTATGCAATTTAGTGGGAAAGGGATGATCTTTTCAATAATTGGTGTTGGGAAAACTGGCTATCAACATGCAAAAACAGAAACAAAAACAAAAACAAAAAAATATCAACCAAAAAACAAAAACCAAAACCCAAACCAGACCAAAACAAAGGAGAGAGAGCTAATTTAAACCCTTATCTCACACTAGATACAATATTAACTCCAAGTGGACCACAGAACTAAATATGAGTGAAAACTATAAAACTTCTAGGAGAAGAGATTTGTGACTGTGGTTTAGGCAAAGATTTATTAGACATGATGCTAAGTAGATTTTATCAAAATCAAAAAGCATCATTAAGACAAATTATTATTATTATTATTTTTTAAGATTTTATTTATTTTATTTGACAGATAGAGATCACAAGTAGGCAGAGAGGCAGGCAGAGAGAGAGGGAGGAGGAAGCAGACTCCCTGCTGAGTAGAGAGCCCGATGCGGGGCTCCATCCCAGGACCCTGGGATCATGACCTGAGCCGAAGGCAGAGGCTTTAACGCACTGAGCCACCCAGGCGCCCCAAGACAAATTATTTTTAAAAGTCACAGACTGGGAGAAAGAATCTATAAACCATACAGCTAATAAAGGAGTTGTATTTAGAATATTTAAAGAACTCTAACAACTCAGTAAGACAAACAACCCAATTAAAGAGTGGGCAAAATATCTGAATAGACATTTTACCTAAGAGATAACATCATGCTAGTAAGCGCATGAAAATATGCTCAATGTCATTAGTTATTACGGAAATGCATATTAAATTAACCAGAATGGCTATAAGCATAAAAAGTGACAATACCAGGATGTAGAGACACTGGAACCTTCATCCACTGACAGTATGTACAATCACTTTGGAAAATAATTTGAAAGTTTCTTAAAATGTTAAAAATAGACTTTCTTACCACCCACCAGTTCTACAGTTAGGAAACCTCCCAAGATAAATGAAAATATGCCCATCAAAGATTTACACATCAACATTCATGGCATCATTATTCATAATAACTGAAAACCGGAACAATCCAAACGTCCTTCCATTTGTGAAAGAATAAAAAATGGAATATCTTTAGGCAACAGAAAAGAAGGAAGTACTGATTCATGCTACACCATGTATGGACCTCAGCAACGTTACGCTGAAAGAAACCAGACACAAAAGGCTCCATGTTGTTTGACTCCTTTTATATAAAATTTCTAGAAAAGGCAAATTTATAGAATCAGTAGGTTAGTAGTTGCCTGGAACTGGGGTGGGAGCAGAAACTAGATGCAAACAAGTCGAGAAACCTTTTCAGAGTGATAGAAATGGTTCAAAACTGGATTATGGTAATGTTATACAATTTTATAAATTTACTTAAAATTACTGATTAGCATACTTTGAATAGATGAATGGACATTATGATAAGTAGATCATACCTTAAATAAGGCCTTTTTTTTTTTTTTAAGGGAAATTATACTCCTGTCCACACTGCTTGATTGTTGCTAGAGTGTATCATTTACCACTTGGCAGTGACACTTCCAATCTTTTTTAACCAGATTGGCTTTAAAAAAATCATATCTCCTTATTCTTAATAATATACAGCTCTTTGTTGTCTAGCAAAACTGAACATTTCATCTATTTGAGTCTGCTGTTTTCTTATAAGGATATACATCTTTTCCATAAGGACACGTGACACTTTTATCTTTTTAAAATAGCAGATTTGTTTAGTGATATGTGATACAAATACTTTTTCCCAGTTTTTCCTAAGTTTTTAGATTTTGTTAACAATGGGTTTTTGTCATACTGAAATATTCATTTTCATGCAGTCACATCCATCTGTATTTTCATTTACAGAGTCTGTCTCTGGTATTATGACATGTGATACTTTTTTGAAACATTAATCAGAAACCTTGAATATTGTTAGTTAAGCATCTCTTGTGCCAAGCCCAGCACTACTAGGACTCTCCACTTTAAGAAAAGAGATAACACCTCATTTCAAATTTCAAAGCTAGAGACAGACTTTTCTTTCTTAGGCCTTTGAGTGTGAAGAGACAATAATGTTTATATCCCAAATTTACGGAAAATGGCCTCATTAGAATATTTCTGATGTGATACACAAGACATTTCCAATAATTTCAGTGATGAGGTGCTGGAAAAATAAAAAATAGGATGTGAAAATGTGTTTGCTGTTGCTAATCATGCCAGGACCACGACTCTAGGCCTCACTGGCTGATTCCTCTTTGTAGAACATCATAGCATCACATAATAACGTGACCACAGCAGGCATTCATGGCTTTCTGACCAGAACAGTCTAGAACTCAGTCACTCATGATCTCACCACCACATGCATTCGTGCATATTACATTTTCCCTGCTATTCCACTCACTACTAAAAAGTGGTGGGTGACCCATCACCCATTAGGTAATAAATACTGGAAACTGAACTTTTTTCAGATTTAGCAAACTCAGAGATCTAATGCTACCTAGAGAACTCTCTACTGTTGAGTGCATATTGCTTCAAAAAATATTAATCAGTTATAAAAAAACCATTTGGTTTAATATAACTGTAACTATCATAATAAAGATACAGACAAAATAAAGATATGATTAAAAAATAAAAGAACATTTTATATTAATGTGGATATTAAGGCCTTGAAGTTGTATAACCAAGCCCTGCTTATGTTAAGATACAATCAGAAGAGGCATTCAAATGCCTGATAACAGAAAATGACTCTGTTTTTCTCTGTATATATTTGACTCCTACCTACATTTGCAAGATCAGCCCAAATTCAACCTTCTTTCCCTATCAATCCTACAGTGTTTACAATCTACACCTGAACAGCATATTCTGGAATGAATACACACACATATATACTGTGTGTGTGTGTATACACACACACACCCCCACACACACAGTATTAATGTTACTCAATTGCTTTGTGCCTGTTACTCTTATCACCTTCAATGAATTATGTAAATATAAGTTCCACCAGAGTGAACTATGTATCCCCATGACATTAAAGCAGTGCTAGGATTCCAGATTTTACTCTGCAGAACAGCCTAAACAGGTGTTCATCAAACAACTTTTCTTGATTTCTGGAAAAAGTTGAGAAAAAGGAGCCAAGATGGCAAAAAAGTATTGAGAGGGCACTTTTAAAAATTCATTTTAATGTAGAACAGGCAGTCCTTTAGTCAAGAAAAAGAATGTGGAGCAATGTGTAAATGCTTTAGCAGGTGCCCCAGCTTTATAGCTTTTGAAGTGCTAGGCACAGATTGTCTTCAGTTCTTTTCTTCATATCTAGGGGTAGGCTTTACCTAATGATAGTGGTTTCCAGTGTAAGCTCCAGTGACCTCGAGGATTCCGTAAGGCAGCTCTAAGGTGTGACTGATAGATGGGATGGCCATGGTAACTATGTTAAATTTGTGGCTGGTTCTGTCCAGGTATCAACTTTGGGCTCCAGGTATAAACGAAAAGCCTTCCTATTAATCAAGGACGGTTTTCCATCTCCGAAGACCATGCTGATGTCCGGGGGGATGACATTCAGGCCCTTGTCTGCAAGTTTGCCCCTAATCCCAGGATGCCTGGCTAGATTCTTCACAGGGACTCCAGGGCCTTCCAGAAAAATAAAACAACCAAAAGCCAGTACTGTTCTTTTCTTCCCTTCTGTTTCCTTAACAGAGGTGAATAATGAGATCAAGTAAGAGTAATGTTTCACCAACCATTAACAACCCTTAAACAACAAGGACCAAGCCCTTAAACAACAAGGACTCCAGCACATCAGGGTCTATTGTGATAATGGGTTTGTGCACATCTACCTTACTGTTCATTTAAACTTGTTAATAATTCTCAGGAAAAGGGATGGCACAAATTCACTCCATAACTCATCTCCTGATGATTGGTTCTTTTAACTCTGCTAGAATTCCCATCCTAGTCATTAAACCTCAGTTCAATTTTGAAAATGGTGGTATCATTTTAAATACCCTAGTTCTAGTAAAACAGGCCTGGAAAGCAACATCTTTATAAACAAATTTAAATAATGACTCTCAAGTATTAGTACCACCCAACTTCTCTGGTTCCTAATTGCATTTCCTAAATTCATCTTGACCCTCCCACCACTAAATCTTTGTTACTAGCTATTGGTCGGTGAAACGTTGGGAAAATCAGGTCTTTAACCCCTAGTTCAATGGCGTTAACACCTCTCAAGGTGTTCTGAGCAGTAAAAGAAAGAACACAAGTCAAACTCTTCCCACAGTATGAAGCACATAGTACGTGCACAATAAATTTTAAGACCAAAAAGCCAACAAACTTTTGTTGTATTTTTTTAAAAGTAGAAGAGACAAGTTCCCATCAAATTCTTGGTCATGGCAGATAAGGAAGCAAAAGCTTCTGTATTTTTAATATTCCGATATTTTAAAATCCTGCATTCACTGACACAAATCAGACCACAGTCTTTAACTGATAAATCAGGATAATATTTGTAATTTTGCCTCAAATCTAAGACACTGGCTGGTTTACCCTGATGGCAGGCAATGGAAGGGTGCAAAACATTTTCTTAGGTTACAGCCGCCACACACCGGCTTTCTCAGGGTGGAGGAAAGCCGTCCCTTCCCTCCCCGGGACAATGACCAGTCAGTCAGTCGAGGCCAGACTCCGAGCGAAACGTGCACGGCGGTGCGAGATACTTCGTGTCCCGGGCCGCGCGGAAGGGGACGTAATGGACCTCAAGGGGCTGCAGCTGAGACGAAATGGTCCCCAGTTCCCTGCGTGGACCGAGGGGCGCCGGGGCACGCGCACCCCGCCTTTCCCGGCTGAGTGTGGGCTTGGGTGGCCGGAGAGGAGCCGGCGGCGCCGGCCCCCGGCGGCCCCGGCCCCTGGCAGCCGCGGCGGGCGCCCCCGGCGCTGTCCCGTCCTGCGCGTGGCTAACTCCTCCGCTCCCGCCGCGAACTGCCGGCAGGTCCCGGCCGCCCGGCCCCGCCTGCGCCGTCCCCGGCCCTGATTGACACGGGAGTTGGTACATACGGGTCTGCAGCAGAGGCGAGCAGGGGGTGAGTGCTATTTTAAACATGGCTTTCCCTTCGCTTGGCCTCCGAGCCAACGCGGCGCGCCCAGCCGTGGGCTAGGCCCACCTGGGAACAACCCCAACATCTGCCCGACTTATTTATTCCCCCCCCCCCCCCGATCTCCTTATGCATGGACTTGTTTCCCTCCCCTCCCCCGCATCACGGCTTTCCCTCCACACTGATCACAACCCGGCAGTTTCAAAGAGGAAACTCCCCTCCGGGAAGGGTTGGAATGGGAAGCTTTTTGCTTCTTGTGGTTCGAGGTGGAAACCATTCCAGCCAGCCCGAGTTCAAAAAGAAGGGAAGCCGCGTCGCTGGAGAGAAAGTAACAGTCAGAAATGGATGAGGGCGGAGGGAGGGAGGGAGAGAGGGAAGGAGGAATGTCCGCAACAGGCATCTGACAACGAGCGTGGAGAAGCGACGAGATTCGCTAAGCCGAGTTACTACCGAGCGCATTCCGCGCGATCCACCGCAATGACAAGATCTGCTGGAAGCACAGTTCGAAGGCCTTTGAAACCTTTCTCGGCAAGACTTACCTTTCTCTTCGGCATGACTACGTTCGTGCAGCTAAAAAGTAAAGCAACGGGCTGGAACTGCAGACACCGCCGCTGGATGCCGCCGCTGCAGCTGCTCACGCGCAGGGCACGGCGTAGCCCGGCCTCTCCGACCTGCACCTCCGCGGCTCCCTCCGGGGGCCCTCTACTCGCTCGCCTCCCCGCTCCTCCAATGAGGCGCCCCGACAGCCGGCCGCGAGGCCCCATTGGCTGCGGCAACATTCTAAATTCCACGAGGGCACGCCCACCTCGGTGCACACGGTAAGCGCTGTTGTAGTTTCCACTTCACTGAAAAAAATCTGCCTGGTGACTGAGCATGCCCAGTTCAACTAGTAACCCCCAAGCCCCACGGTCCTGGAATTTCATTGTTTTGCTGCTCCCTATGTGAATCCTGTCAATAGGAACAGTGTGGGCCTTTATAGTCAGGAAAAAGACTAAGTTTGGACACACCAAGGCACTTGATAAGTCTCCTACCCCGAAAAGGCTTGTAATGAATGTTAGGTGATGGAGACCTGGAAGAGTGAGAAGATATCCTGTTCTGGGAGAGTGTGGCAGTTTCAAAGAGTCTCGGCTTCCCTTCCTGGATATCTAATGACAATAATCTCTAAAATTACTTAGTTATAGTTTCCTAAAGTCTGTGATTACAAATCACTCGCTAATTCAGCCAACTCCAAACTAGGCTTGAAGATGAATAGGATATGTTTGATATGGAAATTGGAAAAAGAATGAACAAGGTCAGAACTGATTATTTTATATTTGAAACATATATTTCATATATTTAAATAAATATATTTAACATATACATAATTTAATGTTTCTCAAAGTTCTGCAGGGCATTAAACTGACATTGCAGAAACACTTCTGAATTTATGAGATCAGTTTTACCCTGATGACAAACCAGTATAAGATCTCAAAAGAAAAGAGAGCCATGGACCAATATCCCTTATAAACATAGACACAACAATCTTGAACAAAATTTTAGTAAATCAAACCCAACAACATTTAAAAGGGTAAGACATCATGACCAGTGAGGTTTATCCTAGGAATTCAGAGTTGGTTTAACATCTGAAAACCAACCAATGTAATTCACTATATTAATAAAATAAAGTAAAAAACCAAAATGATCATTTTAGCAGGTACAGGAAAAGCACTAGTGAATGGGTAAGTGAACTTTGGTAACCATATGCAATACAATAATACTCAGAAATAAAACGGAACAAAATATCCCTGTATGAACAAATGCCAAAAACAAGATGCCACATGAAGGAAGTCAAATACAAAAGACCGTACTAAATAATTTCATTCTTAAGAAATTATAGGAAAAGCAAAATTGGACAAGCTTAATTTCATAATCCTATTAAAGGCAAACTTCAGACCACAAACTTAGCCAAGTCCACTTTGGACATGCAGAAGCTGCAAATATGTATTAAATAATGTCATCAAGTAGTTAATTTTAACGCTTGGCTTTTTCTTTATTCATTTCCAAAATAATGAATTGACATCCTAGAAAACTTCAGAAGTGGTCAATGACTTTCTTTTTGTAATATCTTTAGGAACTCATGGGTTTTTATATATGTGATATGCTTCAACCTATTGCCATTATTACTATTTTTTATGCTCATATTGCCCCAATCTGAGATGTTTTTCAAGTTGGTCCTTTTGACAGATTTGTCTCTGATAGGTTTCTTGCGTTCAGGCATCCAGTAGATCACAATATATTCAAGATAACTCAGATAAAACCAGTCTTTTCTTGAGAAGTGGATAAAAACTTTGAGGCTAATAATTTTACCATAAAAATAATATTTATAATGGAGTTGTCTCAGAAAAAAGTTTATTTGCAAAATGCTTGGCAGTTAAAAAAAAAAAACCCAGTGAAGACATTTTTAATAAGATTATGTGGGAAGGATGCTGGGTAGCACTTGTAATCTGGGTTGAAAATCTTTTTTCTTTCTGGAGATCAAAATGTTTCACAACAAAGGCAGTCTAGGGTAAATTTTTCCCTCTATGATGATAAATGGTTCACAATTTGGCTCCTTTAGTTCATATTTTTCAAGGCTAAGCAGTCAACAGCAAACAAAATTGTGAATGTTTTTACTGCTACATAATAAAATAGTTGCAATGAAAATGAAATTTGCTAGTTGGGTAAAGAAAGTTGGTTGTGGGAACCTTGGGTCATCTGAGCCTCTTAGTTCATTTCCAAGTGATGAAAATAACAGATTAATTTTGAAATGAATAAAAACATCAATTCTCTTTCCTTTGAAGTGGATTGCACCTGCCTGAGCAGAACATTCCAGGATGGAGGGTTCTCCCTGTACCTTCGGTAGCTTTAAGGTCTGAGAAAATAAGCAAAGACCTGTGGAGGAAAGAGGAGTAGGCAAAGAGAATGGTTTAATGGGTAGCTAGAATTCCAATTTAGGAGATAAAGACACCTGAGCAGAAATGAGCATGCCTCATACCAGACAATGAGGAGGCAAGGCCAACCTGGTAAGAAGACTCATTTGTTTACCAGTATATTCTGCTGAATGTTTCACTTGTTTCAAAATATCAACCTCTAATCCAGTAAAGTCTTCTCTGCAAGATGTGGAGACTATTTTAGTCAAGACAGACAATGGACAAATGAAGGGAGTTGCTGCCTGCGAAAGAAAGTAAAATTAGGGAAGAGACTTCTTTTCCAATTCTGATTCCTCTTCTCTTCTTTCGTGCTCAAAACAGTTGGAATCTTATACCTACCACAGCATTTTCCAGAACAGCAGGGCAAACCCATTGGTGGTATCATGGCTATTATTAAGGAAGAGGAAGAAGAAGAAGGGAAGGAAAAAAAAAAAAGGCAGAGAATGAAAGATGTCAGGGTGCATTTTACATGGTAAAGGGAAGTAGTGTTTTTTAAAATGTTTCCATTTTTCATACATTCCCACATAAATACTCACCACTCATGTACATATACAGTTGTGCGCACATGCATACATGTGTGTGCAGGTGTGTGTGAGTGTTCTAGGTTGTGACTTGAAATGTATTTTTAGGATAGGTACTGGTGAAAAAACTTTAAAGCTACTTCACAGCCCCAGTGAATCTTGTGGATCTTTGGGGTTCCAGCAATGTCTTCCTCTGAAGAAGGGCACTTAATCTTCAGATCTTGATAGGAACTTTTGAAGGGAAATGATAATCTCCCTCTTGATCTGCCTCTTCTTCCCTCTTTCAGGCAGGCACAGGCAGGGTTTTGCTTTAATTAATGGCAAATTTCTGGAGAATTAGTATCTAGAATCTATCTATTGTTGCTTCTGATAGCTCTGTAATTCTGGAACAAATCGTTCTTCAGCAAATTGGCCAAAGAATTCCAGAGGTGAATGATTTCGGGAGTATAACAAAACATCAAAAACCACTGACAAGAGGTGGCAAAGGAATACTGTATTTCGTTCATATTTTTATTGGTCAAATCTCTAGTTTGCGGAACACTAACTTTTGGAGAGACCATGTCTAGTTTTTACAAAGTAACCAGGACTAAGACCCACCAACCCCAAATCACAGGAGCTGTCTGTTGCAGGTTCCTAGACCCGAAGCCCACCTTGAATCACAATTTGTAATGACTGGACCTGGGAGTCTGCACATCAGACAAGTTTCTTATGTATATATGAGACGGAGTGAGAGAGAGTGTGTGCACACAAGCGGGAGGGGCTAGGGGAGAGGGAGAGAGACTCTCGAGCAGATGCTGTGCTGAGCCCAGAGCCTGGTGGGGGGCTTCCCTTCCCACCCCGAGCCGAAACCAAAGAGGAGGACAGTTAACTGACTGTGCCACCCAGGCACCCTTCTCCGGCGATTCCTATATTAGAACTTGAGAATTTTAGGCTAGGCCTAGTTCTCAACAACTATCTGCTGAATGCCAGCAGTGAGATTCAAATGATATAAAAGCGTGCTTCCTACTTACCACACTTCCAGAAAAGGAGCCTAATTTTGCGGGCGAAACTTCCCCATCGTGGACCTCCCCCTGGGCTTGTGCTCCATCTCTCCTCGGTTCCAGCTTTGCTTGGCACTGCATGCTTACTTTGCATTCTTCTCCCCCGCCCCTGTACTTGCAAGGAGCCTGCAGGGTCATTAGAAACTGTATACTTTGAGATCCTTAGAATAGTACCTCCTCCCTTCTTCCCTGGCAGGGCTCTAGGCAGCTTTTTGAGCCCCCGACAAGATTAAATTCCCTGGCCCCGCATCCTCAAAGGGAACCTAACCTGCCCAAAGCTCCACAAACCACACCCTTGCAATCTTTTATTATCTCAGCGATTGTACAAGCATACCTTGTAATTGTATTAACAGCAAGGGGCCAGGACATTCTGTGATCTTCTAACAGGAACCAACTTGTTGTTTTTCCCAGCTTTCAATCAAATTTAATCTTTGTGCACATTCTTTACCCTAGGTATGTTCTACACAGGTTTCCCACCCCCACTCCTTTTCAGGTTCAATCTCTGTGTTATTTACTCTCCTTCTTCTTGCTGCTGCTTAAACTCGTCAGAGTATAATTAATTTGCTCTTTGTGGCTCCCCAATGACTATTTGGGGGTGAATTAGCCATGCTCAGTAGCTAGAACCAGGGATTGGGCTCCATTTGTTCAGCCACCCTTTTGTGCCAGATTAGGAGTGTGTCTGGTGCCAAGATCCAGCTGTGTTCAAGAAGGTCAAAGTTAAGGGCAGGAATGCTGAGGCTTCGTGGTAAGGACACAGCAAGGTAAGGACACCAGTCATACCTTTAGGGGAAAAGCTTATAGCTGCAAAGTGCTAGAAACTAGTCAGGGGTTGTTGTAGATCTCTCAGACCCCGTTATACATTCTTGTACATTAAGGCCATTGCCTGTACACTCTCAGGACCACACCCTGCCTTCTAAGATGGCAATCTTGGCTACCCATTTCTAATGTCTTCCATATTTCTTCAAACCTCAGAATCCATGGGATCTTGCAAGAAACATCCAAGAGCCCCATTCTTGTCACTACGCACAGTGGTCCTGCCTTTCAGGGCAGATTGAACCATTTTCTTTCCTCAGTGAAAACAAAGAAACAAAATCCAGGCTTAAGGAAATGAGAGTCAAATGAATCATTCTGGAAAACACCGGAAGGCAATTGGAGAAGATTTTTCAGGTTAGCTTGGTTAAAAACTGTCATAATTCTCAAGGCAGTATATTTTGACGTAGCAGGGGAACACTAGCCTGAAAAGTGCCATAATCTTTAAGGTTGCTTTTACACAGAGTTGTTCTCATTGCTTTTTTTTGAAGCATGGAATTGTGTTATACCCACAGAATATCTCATCCTCTCCCCCCTTTCTCATTCCTAGTCCCACTTCTGGCCTTTGGAACTTTTAAAAGATTTTTAAAAAATTTTCTTTCCAAATGATCCAGTTTACCTCTTTAAATATAGGATATGTTGCAACTTTTCTGAAGTTTTGACTATTTTTTAAATAAATGGTCATCAAAAATTCCTGAATTTGGAGCCATACGGGTTGAACTCAAATCTCAAGTCATTGACTTAATCTCTTTGAAATCTGTTTTTTTGTTGTTGTTGTTGTTGCTGAAAAGTGACAATAATGATGTTGGTCCAAGACAGACACTGCTAGTTACCAACCCAATAATCACACTAGTTTTCAGACTTAATGACACAATTCTGGTTTTTCACAATAAACCTGGCCAAAGCAAAACAAAACCTTTAGTTCTCCACTTCCCCAGCAGGGAGAAGTTGCTGTGTGACACCATTTTGGTGAATGAGGTGTGTGCAGCCATCACAAGGCCATCCTGTCAACACCACCTGTAACAGATCAGGGGCAGACCCAGCTCCACAGCTGCCTTCTGCCTTTGTTTTTTCCCTTCCTCCAACCCAGAAGTTGGTAGTGATGTCTAGAGTAGAACATTTATCTATGTCCAAGAGGACGAGAGGCACAAGTTGAGGATGAAAGAAAAAGACGGGGATGCAGGTTTCTGTACTGGCCCTGGATTGTAACACTCCAGTACTTTTCTTGCATGGAAAATAAGCACCTGCTTGATCAGGCCGTGGTAGGTGGGTGCCTATAACATACAGCTGAATATAATCCCTCATAGATTTGGTGTGGAAATAGGAGACAATAAACTATAAGAATGCATGTATGCCTGCTGCATAGTACTTAGCATATTTTGTTTGAAGAAAGTATATTAGTGTTGTAATGAATACTGGGTATTATATAAGACTGATGAATCACAGACTTCTACCCCTGAAACAAATAATACTTTTTATGTTAATTAATTGAATTTAAATTTAAAAAATAAACTAAATAAAAATAAATTAATAAAATGTTTAATACGGAAAAAGTATATTATATTCCCCCCTAGATTATAAAATAGAACACAGAAAAATTCCAACTTTTTCTGAATCTCTAAAGGCCTGATTATGAATGTTTGTCTTAACATTACTTTGAAACAGGCAGAGATAAACATTATAAACAAGTTTTATTGTTGTTGTAGAATGTGCTACCCTAAACTATGGCCTACTGCCATGTGTTAAGGGACGAATATGTTGGCTTGCTGCTCAATTCCATCTTTGCTGTCATATGCCTCCCTGTACTGTCGATGCTAGAATCTAAAAACCACAGCCCAGAGCACATGCAGCTCGGGTTCTCAGTGTGATTTTTGATTTGGCCAATTAGATGCACTAGCATGAGATTTGGAAAGTGGAGATTAGGAGGAGGCCACACTAGGCTATGTCTGCTGTGTCTGCTGCTTTCTGTTTTCCTGCAGCAATATCAGCAGAGATCCCAGGCTCTGGCTTTGTGGGTTTTGCTAGGCAGGACTCCCTGCATCCACTCTGCAGACATAGACTGTGGCCGGTGTGACGTGGTCTGGAACTGGAGCAATGGTGGCTTCCTGATTGAGAAAGTACTTTTATTCTCATGGACTCTTGATGCTAGTGGAGTCCTGACTTCATTGCTCCTTTGATTACCTGGTTCTGGGGTGCGACTTTGAGAGTTTCCTGAAAGTTAAAGGTGGAGTCTGTTTCATTAGTCCTCCCAGCTTTCCATAAGCCATTGACTCCTTTTATGTATCTCTTCCCCTTAAATTAGGTATAATTGGTTCTGTTCTCTGCACTTGAACACAGAGCTGTTGAGCTTCTATTAGTGTTGTTTACAAGATATTTCCAGCTTTAAGGGGCACCCTCTTTTCCATCTGAACCTCTGATTATGGGCACAGATGTTGGAGATGTAGACTGTGCGTGTCCCTGAGTGACCACTGTGAACAGCGCCCTTTGAAATCCCCTCCAATGGAAATGGGATACAAGTGAAAATAACCTTTTATTTAAGTTGTCGATATTTGGGGGAAATTTATTATCACGAGATTATCTGTCTTATTCCGAAATGACATAGAACTTAGAACCTAAGAGATTCGACTACTGTTTTAATAATAAACCCTAAAATATGTGGCATTGGCTTAACAACTGGTCAGAGAGAATCAAAGACACAATTGCTGAAGACTGGAGAAATGGATTTTCTGGCGGCGAAACATTTGGAAGAGGTGTTGTCTACAGTAAATTGGAAGGTAAAAGGCACACCTAACTTTAGGGAAGAGATTGAAAACATTAATATTACCATTTAATTTGCTGCTATCCACTGCATTTGGCACAATATTACAAGAAAGAGATATGTTCGAAGAAGAATTGGTCAGTTTGCAACAATAAAAAGAAAAGACTAGAGAGTCTACAAATTCAGGGATTCAAATGCAACTGGTTTTCAACCTAAACAGTAAAGGATAAAATTGATACTTTGAGCCACAAGGAACTATTAAAACTCAGCTTTGTAACAAGCAAATCACTGAACATGGATTAGGGTGTGGTGGCCTGAAATTCCTTTCAGTTGGACCTGAAATTCCTTTCAAAATAACATAAAATGGTTTGGGGAAAGGTGTTCTCACTGCTAGGGTCAAGGAACCTAC
The DNA here is from genome assembly GCF_022355385.1 of Mustela nigripes. Lineage (NCBI taxonomy): Eukaryota > Metazoa > Chordata > Mammalia > Carnivora > Mustelidae > Mustela > Mustela nigripes. The sequence continues at coordinate 100,455,165 of NC_081561.1, forward strand.
AATTAGGAAGGGAAGGAAGAAGGGAGGGAAGGAAGCAGAGAAAGAGAGGGGTAGAGATAGAGATGGAGACAGAGAGACAGAGAAGGAGAGATGGAGGGAGTCAGGCCTTGGTACAAGAAAGCACAGAAATATGACAAATTCGTATGTCTAGAAAGGAAACATGGGAGTAGATAAGAAGTCAACCAAATTTAAGTTTGGAAGAGTTTCACCTAAAAGAGGTACCAACCTGGATTAAATGCCACTGTGACTGAGACTTAAAATGACCCTGGGCCCCTTGGATGAGAAGTATGCTGAGAAAACTGCTCAATCTCTAAGGCAAATATATTCTCCACTGCCTACTTCAGGCAAGGTCAAGAAGAATCACAGAAAAAGAGGAGCCTCCCAAAGGGAAAATCCAAGGACCATGGAGATGAATACACAGGGGAGCCCCTCCTAGGAAACATACATGAAGCCTGTTCAGGACAATTCCTCACCTTTGGGGTAGGAGGACTAAAACTTCTGCTCAGTCTAATATCAGAATTATAAAAAGCCAGTGACTGCTGTGTGTTTCCCATTCTTCCTATTGCTACTAAAGGATTATTTTATTAAAGCATTTATTAAAGTCATCCTGATCCTACTCCCAGGCAGATCTCTGGATCAAGAGGAGATGTACATGGACCTGGTGGAGAGGATAGTATTCTCTGATATGAAGACGGCCACATATCACCCAGAGGTCCTGGGTTTTGATCTTGATATCATCACTGGGACTTTTGAGTTCTCTTTGCTCAGAAGGGATCAAGTAAATGCATTTTGTTGGCAGGAAGGAGGATGAAAGAAATATTTCATGCCCAGAAGAGAAAGCTATGGTAATAATCAGTACTGTTCATCGGCTTTACTTCTAATGGGATTATCCTTCTCCTCCTCCCATTTTTAAAGTTAGGCCTGGCTATGGGTCTTACTTTGGCTAATTAAATATGAAGATAAGTGATGCTTGTCTTTCCTGAGTACCATTTCTTTTTAACTGTGGTAAAAACCACATGACATAAAATTTACCATCGTAACCACTTTTAAGTGTACTAATCTGTAGCTTTAAACACATTCCCATGAATGTACTTATGAAACCTAGAATATTTTTGTTTTACAAAATTGAAATTCTGTACCCATTAAATAACAGCTTCCCTTTTTACCTTCCCTCCCCTCTACCCCGTGACCACCATTGTACTTTCTGTATAAATTTTACTATTGTAGGTACCTCGTATAAATGGAATGAATCATGCATTATTGTCATTGTGGACTATTTTATTAACATAATGTCCTCATGGTTCATCCATGTTATAGCATATGACAGGATTTTCTTCCTCTTTAAGGCTGAATACTATTCCATTGTATGAGTAGTCAACATTTTGTTTGTTCATTCAGCTGCCTATGGACATTTGTGTTGCTTTTACCTCCTGGCTACTGTGAACAGTGTGCTATGCTGAGACCCATTTTTAAAAAGTCAGTGTCTGATTCACCATACTCGCTCTTTTTCCTGCTGTTGTGAACAAAGAGGCATACAGTAAGATGAATTCTCTCAGTCTGGATCCCTGAATTATTGAAATGAGCAGTGTTCCCTGCTGACGTGCAGTGAACAGATAGAGTGAATGAGAAATAAACCTTTGTTATTTCATTTATTTATTTATTTATTTTTAAAGATTTTATTTATTTATTTGACAGACGGAGATCACAAGTAGGCAGAGAGGCAGGCAGAGAGAGACAGAGAAGCAGCCTCCCTGCTGAGCAGAGAGCCTGATGCGGGACTCGATCCCAGGACCCTGGGATCATGACCAGAGCCGAAGACAGAGGCTTTAACCCACTGAGCCACCCAGACGCCCAAACCTTTGTCATTTTAAACCACTGAGATTTTAGGATCCTATTTCTCCTTTTAACTTTTAAAAGTTGGTGATTCACAGATCTGTACCCCTGGGGATAAAAATATATGTTTATAAAAAATAAAAAATTAAAAAAAAAAAAGTTTTAACTTTTAAAAGTTAAAAGTTTTAACTTTTAAAAGTTAAAAGTTTTAACTTTTAAAATTAAAATTTGACTCTTTCAAAGTTCCCAGGGAAAAACAATGAAAGAGGCCTTTATAGTGAAAAGGCTGCTATGTTTGAACCTTACACCTCTATTGTATCACTTTGGTTATACATTTTTTGTGAGTTTTGTTTGTTTGTTTGGTGGTTTGTTTTTGTTCTTGTTTTGTTTTCTATAGCCATATCCATGACTTCTCTTTCTTTAGTTGGCCAAAGCCTGGAGAAATCCCAGGTCGCAATTTCTCATTCCTTATCTGTTTATCATCTCGTTTTCTGTACTTTGCATGGTCAATGTCATTGTACCCTATATATTTGATAGGAATACATTTGAGCATCAAAACCCTCTAATAACAGAAATTGGGAAGATGGTAGTTAATTTTCTCCTTCTCATTAAAATCACAGGATTGAGGGGTGCCTGAGTGGCTCAGTCAGTTGAGCGTCTGACTCTTGATTTTGGCTCAGGTCATGGTCTCAGGGTGGTAGGGTTAAAACTCCAAATCAGGCTCTATGCCCTGGCTTGGAGTCTGCTTAGGATTCTCTCTCTCTCTCCTTCTTCATGTCCCCCTGCTCTCTCTCTCTCAAATCAGTAAATCTTAAAAAAAAAAAAAATTAAAAAATCACAGGGTTTATATGGTAGCTCCATGACCAACTGGGATGCTGTCTCCTATCTCATCTTTCTGTCATCCTCGTTTTACAGCTTGTCATCTGCTAATATGACTGACCCAACTTTATTCCTCATGTTTACATTTTGGCCAGCAGGAAGGATAAAAGAAAAAGAAAGAAATTCTCTCTTTCTTTAAGGCAACTTCCAGAAGCTGCATATAGCCCTTCCACTTACATCCCATGGTAGAATTTAGTCACATCACACGTATTAAACGAAGCAGGGAAACATGGTCGTCTTTCTGATCAATGATGTTTCCTGCTTCCAGTAAATAACATGGAAGTTCTACTTTTGAAGAAGAAGAAAATAGATTTGGAGGTTTAACTAGCTATGGCAGGCTGAATAACAGTCCCTCAAGGATATCCACATCCTAATTCCCAGGATATTCCTGTGAATGTGTAAAAATGGAAAAATGACTTTGCAGTGAGGACCCTGAGATGGGGAGATTATCCTTGACTCTCCAGGTGGGCCCAGTATAATCACATGGATTCCTAAAAGCAGAAAACTTTTCCTGGTTATGGTCAGAAGGCAGATGTGACCACAGGAGTGTCAGAGAGGTTCCATGTGAAGAGAACTCAGCCCACCACTTCTGGGTTTGGAGAAGAAAGGGGACCATGAGCCAAGGAATGCAGATGGCCTTTATAAAGCTGGAAAAGGCAGGAGAACAGATTCTCCCCTCAAGCCTCCAGAAAAAAAACACAGCCCAGCCAACACCTTAATCTTAACCCAGGGAGATATGTTGGACTTCTTCTGGCCTATAGAACTGTAAGACAATAAATGCCTGTTGTCTTAAGCTACATTGACAATCTGTTACAGAGCAATAGAACACCAGTACACTACCATCCCAGCCACAGTGCCTCTCTTTAGCCACCCAGATATCTGTGCACACGTTTTTCTTCACACAGAGAATAGACTCACTTTCTGTCCAAAGGAGAAACCCCTTAAATCCCATCCATCTCTTCCATTTACTAGACACCCCCCTCTAGATCTTTAATTTAGTCTGGTGTTTTACAGTATTTTGACTAATATCTCTGGCTAGACAAGGAGAAAAGAACTCTAATGAGGCTTCGTGTTTGCTTTTGACCCTATAAGGAAGACATGAGAAAATTTAGTTACAAGGTGAGGATCAATTGACTCTACTTAGGAAGGCTTTGAAGAGCTCTTGTCCCACGATCTAAGAAATCTAAGAATTAGCATTGTCCCCAGCATTGTACTCCTTTTCTAAGAATTTCGTTTTGGCTACTTCCCTGTATTGAGACCCCTTTTAGGATACATAACCTAGTGTGTCAGTGTCTTTAGACTGGAGAAGCAATCTTCATTTCAGATGCTCATGTGCTCCTCCTTTTTTAAAGCCTTAAATCAAACATATAAAATCCCTGTATACTATTGATTTTTTCCTTTATCAAAATGGAAAAATTAAAACAAATGACATTCTGTTTTAGTTAGGATATAGAAAGTGTGACAGTCATCTCCGTCCTCATATGGAAAAACAATTACATAAACTTAGGAACTCATATATTAAAAGAGAGAGAGGTTAAATGCAAAAAAAAAAAAAAAAAAAAAAAAAAAGCCAAAAGAAACTAAATGCCAGAGAAGGGTCAAATCTTAGCAATACATATAAATGCATAATAATGATAGCAATGTAGCTGATTTTTTTTCAGAAATCACTCAAAAGTGTTATTTGCCAGGAAAAGTAAAACTAGTGAAAAATTTAAAATAATTTCTTAATTATTTTTAGTAAACTAAACTTTAAGCTTTTGCTTGATGTGAAAATGTAACTTTTAATTTAGTTGCTAATTTATCATGCAGATATTGTTGAAAGTTTTTCTTTTAGTACTTGACATAACTGATTACATATCAAATAATTTTTATCAAGTTAAGCAATAAAATATGAACTATTTTTGTTTAATTTTCAAACTCCACCTCACCCCTGAAAGCCTGGGAACAACATCACCAGGCCAAGTAGCCCATACCTATGTTCAGGTTATCTCTTGAAATGTGACTTTGAGATCAAACAATTGAGCAAGAGAAAGTCCTCGATTCATAGCCTTCTATTAGCCATAGTTTTGTGGAACTGATCTGGCATACATTTGTACCTTCCTTGAATCCAATGTCAGTGCTGCTCCTGTGATACCCCTAAAAACTCAAAACTCAACAAAAGGAATAAAATACGAAGTAATAATATTTTATTAGGTAGAGTTGCACTTTGGAGAGCTGTATTCTATTCTAATATTACATTTTTTTTCTTAACACTCCCCAAGGAACAGTTTTTGTCCTGTTTGGTGCAACAGTGCATTTAGAATGCATAATCTAAATGAATTTAAAGCATTGAGAGAAAATATTTATAAAGTGCATATTTGCAAGAAAAATATATTTTCCCTGGACTATTTAATTTAATTTGTCTTCTTACATATAATGTTATATGTATAAGGGGTTACTGCCCCCCCTAAAAAAATTCCCTAACTTGATTACAGAATCAGTGATCCCAAAGTTCGTTTAATAAAGATTCATTCTGGAGTGCACTTTTTCTAGGGACTTCAGTCACTGTATAGTGTACAGTGTGTCCAGTCTGAGATCTTTGAATAATTACAAAGGTAATAATAAGATGTCATGTGCTATTTTCAATATTTCAAAATGCTTTGACACAATCATACTTGTGCTGGGCTTTCTCCCCCTAATGTGCTCAGTTTTATAGGTCTTTGTTCTTTAAAAACAAGACATCAAATTGTTGCTTAATTACTTGATGAAATTGACATCTCCTTCTGGCCCAATCACCTACACTGCCCTCTGCCTCCCACAGCTTCCTCCATCTGTGTGGCCACCATTCCTAATCCCTCTTAGAGATTTGTCAGAATTTTTAACAAAACAAAAAAATGAATCAATTGTTGCTCACTAAGTAACTATTTCTAGACATAATATTTTGAAACACAATGTCCCAGATTGAAAATTGTTAGCAGGTGAGTTAATAGTGACAATGTTTCAGCCTCTCATCTGGTTTAACTTCTACAAAGGTCTAATGAGGTCAAATGCATTTTCCAAGGTCGTGCTACTGGTTAATGATGGGGATAGGTCTAAGTCCCAAATTTCTGACTAAAACCTGTTATACTATTCACTACATTAATGCTGTCCTCAGCATTGACAGCATTAAATGCTTGTGCCATAAGTGCCATGAAGGCCTTTTTCTGTGGATGGAGATTAGTCGCTGCCTTCACACCCTAAGGCTTGTAAGAGCTACTTCTCCGTGCCTGCTTGTATGCCAGGGTATTGTCGTCAGCCCAGACACAGCAGAAGGCTGGGAGGCAGAATACTCATGCAGCATTTTTGACAGATCGCTGAAAGCAAGCTCCTGTTGTCTGTGACTGCTGAGTTGTGCTGTGATAATTGTGATTTGCAACAATGTCCCCAAGGCACTGCAGGTTCTCAGGATGTGATCTGAAGTATCAAAGGGTTATTATATTTGGAACAGTCTTAGCATTTACTATATTTGATAGCATTCCTAGGTGACAATGTGGCAGTTCTCAGTCAAACACAATTTGTTTAATTGGACTTTAAAATAAGATTTCTGGAATATAATTTAATAGAACTCTCAAGGTCTAGAGTAACATTGCTTATTTTTATAGTTTATACTTGTTATTATAGTTTCACTTTTACCTCATTAAGCCTTTGCTGAGAATTATGGTATGGGTCTCAATGATTTTTTTTTTTTTTACTTGTTCAAACTACTTAACCTTTGAATTCCTTAAAACACAATTCATCAATTATGCATTTGTTCAATAAACTATTGAGCACTTATTATGTGCCAGATTTATGCTAGATATTGGGGAGATACTGGTGAAAAAAAAGATATAAAACTTAGGGACTATAGAACTTACAGAACAGGGCGCCTGGGTGGCTCAGTGAGTTAAAGCCTCTGCCTTCGGCTCAGGTCATGATCCCAGGGTCCTGGAATCGAGCCCCACATCAGGCTCTCTGCCTGGTGGGGAGCCTGCTGCTTCCTCTCTCTCTGCCTGCCTCCCTGCCTACTTGTGATCTCTGACTGTCAAATAAATAAAATCTTAAAAAAAAAAAAACAAACTTACAGAACAAATAAAATCACAACGGTGATGAGTGTCATATGGTGGAGTTACAGTTTATTAAAGGCAGATTTGATAAAATTGGAAATAAGAGAAAATGATGCCTTGAGGAAGGAATGATTAAGCAAAAGTCTGAAGAAATAGTTAAGTAAGCAAAGAAGGCAGAGAAGATCTTTAGGCAGAACAGCATGTGCAACGTCTCTGTGGCAAGAGAGTATTCAGTGAAATAAAGAGCAGTGTTGCTCATGTGCAGAGAGGGTTGGAGGTTATTATATGAGATGATGAGAACTAGGACGAGATCATGCATAATTTGTAGACATTGTTAGGTCTTTTTGCTTTATTTGGAAAGCTGCTGAAAGAATGAAAAAAGGTGATTAAATTTTGTTCAGGAAAATCATTCTGACAACATTGTAAAGAATAGATCAGAGAGGTAAGAAGGTGGTATTGAGAGCTATTAGGAGATGACTTTAGGAATACAAGTGATATATGTTGATTGTTTAGGCTATTAACCACCCCCCCCCTTTTTAAGGTTTATTTATTTATTTTAGAGAAAGATAAATGCTTACCTGTGAGTGGGAATAGAGACAGAGGGAGAAGGAGAGCATACCAAGCTGACTCCTCACTGGGTAGGGGAGCCTGACGCAGGGCTTGATACCACAATCCTGAGATCACGACCCACACCAAAACCAAGAGTTGGATGCTCAACCAACCAAGCCACCCAGACTCCCCAACCATGATCTCTTGATGGGGGGATATCACCCCAAACAGGGCAAACATTTGTTCATTTGGGGGCAAAAAAAAATCTTAACTATTATTATTATTATTATTTTTATTATAGTTTGCAACCCTCCAATTCTGATTGATAAAATCTTATTCCTCAGTATTTAATGTCTCTCATTGGGTTTTAGTGTTGTTTTGAAATATCACATGAGCAACACTGGCATGGAATTTTGGATGATATACAAAGTGTATGCAAAATCAGTGCCACGTAACAGCAGGGAATGGATGGCTATAATTGGGTATTTTCTTTTGCAGGATTATTTGATCTTCAATTTATATTACAAGATACAGTCTGAGCATGGGTGTGGGCTGCTTTTGGTTACCTTACATGTTGTTTATATCTGATCGTAATGCTTTTGTATGTGAATTGGGCTTTGAGAATTAAATAAAAGCAGTTTATATTATGTTATTTAATTTGACAGAAGTTAATCAACTCATCATTCATCTTATCAAATGATGAAAAAAAATGTCAACAATATTTGAATTGGTATTTAGCAGCTAATTAAATTAAATTTTATACTCCAATATCAGGCAAAAGTCAGTCAAAAGTAATATAACTAAGAAATTAATTTAAAAATTAATTCAGTTTTTAATTATACTTTTGCTGGAAAATACAACTTTATTTATTTATTTATTTATTTGAGAGCGAGAGGGAGGGAGAGAGACAAAATAAGCAGGGGTAGGGGCAGAGGGAGAGGCAGTCTCTCTGCTTAGCAGGGAGTGGGACTCCTGGCTCAATCCCAGGACCCCTGGATCATGACCTGATCTGAAGGCAGACACTTAAGGATCTGAGCCACCCTAGCAAATACAATTTAATGATTTTTTAAAGAAAACTTGATTACACGTCTATTATTAGTATGTATTTATATAAATTGCTCATTTGCGTTTATGCATATATTTGATACATTGCAATTTACATAAGCATATAAATTACATTAAAATTTACCTAGTGTAAATTGTGGAAGGGAAAGGGGATAAAAGTAGAGGATTGCTATTTTCCATAGTAGGCTTTATTTAACATTTAAAACAATGTATATGCACAAGTGTGATAAAAATTAAAACTTGTAGAAAAAAGGTTAAATGACATACTGTGTTTCAAAATTGTCAATCAGACTACCTGGTTTGTAATAAAAAATTAATAAATTTTTTTATTTACTAAAAAGGATTTACTCAGCAAATACAGTTTTAAAGTTAAGTTAAATGTTGATAGCTTCCTGATTTACCTTTTAACTTCTTAACTTAGCCATTCTTAATCCTATAGTGAATAAAAAAAAACTCCTGTATTTAATATACTGTTTTTAATATATAAATCACAGCTATACATTATATTTGTGGTGCTTACATTTTGTGGATGGGGCAATTAGAAAAAAGTCTAAAAGGGCTTCTTAGGTCATAATAATGAGGAAGAGATTAGTAAAAATTGTTTAGAATAGGTAGAAGTAGAAGTGCAGAAACACAGAAAATTTGGGGTAAGTCAACTAGGATTTGATAATGAACAGAGTGAGAGAAAGGAAGTTGTGAAAGATGATACTTACATCTAGTTTACACAATAACAAATGATTCAGCCAGGCACCAAGATATGGAATCACTGGGAGAATACCAGGAGTTTGTCATTTGCTGTTTATTTCGTGGAATTTGTGCGTGCGTGTGTGTGTGTGTGTGTGTGTGTGTGTGTGTGAGAGAGAGAGAGAGAGAGAGAGAGAGATTGCATATTTGTGGGCAACATTTAATGAAAAATTTGCAAATACTGACTTTTAGGTGCCTACAGTAGGCAGAATAATGGTTTCCTCAAAATTTCCACATCCTCATTTCTGAAAACTGTGAATAAATTATGTTACATGGCAAAGAGGAATTAAGGTTACACCTGGAATTAAGGTTGTTGATTAGCTGATCTTAAGATATTAATGGTAATCCCCAAGGAAACCAATAAGACAATAACTGAGGTGTATAGTAAAAGATAAATTCTATAAGGTAATTATAATAGAACACTAGAAAGTATCTATTTAACACAAAGGAAGGCAGTAATAGAGGAATTGAAGAATGCAAAAGACACAAAACACATATAAAAAACAACAAAATAGAAGAATTAGAAATAGAATAGATAAAATTTATCCTTAGACCTAATAGATGCCTATAGATAGTAAATCCTATTTATCAACAATTACATTAAATGGGTTAAATTTTTGAGTTAAAAGACAGAGTGGCAGATAGATTTTAAAACAAACAAACAAAAGAGCAAGTAAAAAAAACAAAAACAGAAACCAATGATCCAACAGTATGTGCCTAAGAGACTCACTTTAGATCTAAAGACAAAAATATGTTAAAAGTTAAAGGATAGAAATAAGATAGTTGTAACCAAAAGAGAGTTGTAGTGGCTATACTAATACTAGACAAAATGGACTTAAAAATAAAAATTTGTTTTATAATTTATAATACTAGAGAGAAAGGTGGACATTTTATAGTGATATAAGGTCAATATGCTAGGAGGATTCAATAAATATAAATATGTACCTAACAGAGACTCAATATGTATGAAGCAAAAGCTGACAAAATTGAACAGAGAAACAGTCAATGTGACAATAATACTTTAAGACTTTGATATGTCACTGGCCATAATGAATAATGAAATAGAAGATCAACAAGGAAGTAAATTTGACAATAGTATAGATCAACTAGATATGACACCTATAGGAAAAAAAAAACCAACAACAGCAGAATATATATTCTTCTCAAGTGTGCATGGAATGTTTACCAGGATAGACCACTATGTTAGACCATTATGTTAAACACATTTCAATAAATTTAAAACGATTGGAAACATACAAAATATATCCTTTCAACTATAGTGGAAGGAAATTGGAAATAAAAAACAAAAGGAAATTTTGAAAATTCACACATATATGGGAATTAAACAACACACTTCTGAAGAACTGATGATTCCAAGAAGAAACTACAAGGGAATTTAGAAAGTATTTGGAGATGAATGAAAGTGAAAACACAAAATACCAAAACTATGGGACACAGAATAAAGCAAAACAAAACAAAACAGTAATCAGAGGAAAATTTATAGCTGTAAGCTAGGAGAAAAAGAAGGAATATTTCAGATCAACAGTCTAAACTATGTTAAGATTAAGATATAAGAAAAAGAAGAGCAGGGGCGCCTGGGTGGCTCAGTGGGTTAAAGCCTCAGGTCATGATCCCGGGGGTCCTGGGATCGAGCCCCACATCGGGCTCTCTGCTCAGCGGGGAGCCTGCTTCCTCCTCTCTCTGCCAGCCTCTCTGCCTACTTCTGATCTGTCAAATAAATAAATAAAATCTTAAAAAAAAAAAAAAGAAAAAGAATAGCAAATCAAACCTGAAGAAAGCAGAAGGATAGAAGTGATAAAGACCAGAGCTGAAATAAAGAAAATAGAGTATAGACACATTATACAGGAAGTCAAAGAAACTAAAAGTTAGTTCTTTGAGGAGATCAATAAAACTGACAGATATTTAACTAGACTGATCATGATAAAGAGAGAAGATTTAATTACTAAAATTAGGAATGAAATAGGGGACATTGTTACCAACCTTATAGAAATAAAAAAGCTTAAAATGAAATGCCATAGCTCTTTGAAGAATATCAGTGGAATTTTGATCAAGAATGGCATTAAAAGTATAGATTGTTCTAGGCAGTATACACATTTTAACAATGTTTATTCTTCCGATCCAAGAGCATGAATGGTCTTCCATCTTTTTGTGTCTTCTTTAATTTCTTTCATGAGTGTTCTGTAGTTCCTCGAATACAGATCCTTTACCTCTTTGGTTACGTTTATTATTATTTTGGTTAGGTTTATTTGGTTAACTTTGGTTAGGTTTATGGTTCTTGGTGCTATAGTAAATGGAATCAATTCTCTAATTTCCCTTTCTGTATTTTCATTGTTAGTGCATAAGAAAGCCACTGATTTCTGTACATTGACTTTGTATCCTGCCACGTTGCTGAATTGCTGTATGAGTTCAAGTAGTTTGGGGGTGGAGTCTTTTGGGTTTTCCATATAAAGAATCATGTCATCTGTGAAGAGAGAGAGTTTGACTTCTTCATTGCCAATTTGGATACCTTTTATTTGTTGTCTGATTGCTGTTGCTAGGACTTCTAATACTATGTTGAACAAGAGTGGTGAGAGTGGACATCCTTGTCATGTTCCTGATCTCAACGGGAAGGCTGCAAGCTTTTGCCCATTGAGGATGATATTTGCTGTGGGTCTTTCATAGATAGATTTGATGAAGTTCAGGAATGTTCCCTCTACCCCTTTACTTTGAAGTGTTTTAATCAGGAACGGATGCTGGATTTTGTCAAATGCTTTTTCTGCATCGATTGCATGTGGTTCTTCTCTCTTCTCTTATTAATTTGTTCTATCACATTGATTGATTTGTGAATGTTGAACCATCCTTGTAGCCCAGGGATGAATCCCACCTGGTCATGGTGGATAATCTTTTTAATGTGCTGTTGGATCCTGTTTGCTAGGATCTTGTTGAGAATCTTTGCATCCATATTCATCAGGGATATTGGTCTGAAATTCTCCTTTTTGGTAGGGTCTTTGCCTGGTTTGGGGATCAGGGTAATGCTGGCTTCATAGAAAGAGTCTGGAAGTTTTCCTTCTGCTTCAATTTTTTGAAACAGCTTCAGGAGTATAGGTGCTATTTCTTCTTTGAAAGTTTGGTAGAATTCCCCAGGGAATCCATCAGGTCCTGGGCTCTTATTTTTTGGGAGGTTTTTGATCATTGCTTCAAGCTCGTTACTAGGTATCGGTCTATTTAGGTTGTCAATTTCTTTCTGGTTCAATTTTGGGAGTTTATAGTTTTCCAGGAATGCATCCATTTCATCTAGGTTGTTTAGCTTATTGGCATATAGCTGTTGATAATAACTTCTGATGATTGTTTCTACTTCCTTGGTGTTAGTTGTGATCTCTCCATTTTCATTCATAATTTTATGAATTTGGGCTTTCTCTCTTTTCTTTTGGATTAGTGTGGCCAATGGTTTATCAATCTTATTGATTCTTTCAAAAAACAAGCTTCTAGTTTCATTGATACATTCTACTGTTTGTATGGAATCAGAAGAGACCCCGAATCACTAAGGAAATGTTGAAAAACAAAAATAGCATCACGCTACCTGATTTCAAGCTTTACTACAAAGCTGTGATCACCAAGACAGCATGGTACTGGCATAAAAACAGACACATAGACCAGTGGAACAGAGTAGAGAGCCCCGATATGGACCCTCAACTCTATGGGCAAATAATCTTCGACAAAACAGGAAAAAATATACAGTGGAAAAGAGACAGTCTTTTCAATAAATGGTGCTGGGAAAACTGGGCAGCTATATGTAGAAGAATGAAACTCGACCATTCTCTTACACCATACACAAAGATAAACTTAAAATGAATAAAAGACCTCAATGTGAGACAGGAATCCATAGAGGAGAACATAGGAGAACATAGGCAGAATCCTAGAGGAGAACATAGGCAGTAACCTCTGCGATATCAGCCACAGCAACTTCTTTCAAGGTATGTCTCCAAAGGCAAAGGAAACAAAAACAAAAATAAACTTTTGGGACTTCATCAAAATCAAAAGCTTCTGCACAGCAAAGGAAACAGTCAAGAAAACAAAGAGGCAACCCACGGAATGGGAGAAGATATTTGCAAATGACAGTACAGACAAAAGGTTGATATCCAGGATCTATAATGAACTCCTCAAACTTAACACACACAAAACAGACAATCATATCAAAAAATAGGCAGAAGATATGAACAGACACTTCTCCAATGAAGACATACAAATGGCTATCAGACACATGAAAAAATGTTCATCATCACTAGCCATTAGGGAGATTCAAATTAAAACCACATTGAGATATCACCTTACACCAGTTAGAATGGCCAAAATTAACAAGACAGGAAACAACATGTGTTGGAGGGGATGTGAAGAAAGGGGAACCCTCTTCCAATGTTGGTGGGAATGCAAGTTGGTGCAGCCTCTTTGGGGAACAGTGTGGAGATTCCTCAAGAAATTAAAAATAGAACTTCCCTATGACCCTGCCATTGCACTAATGGGTATTTACCCCAAAGATACAGATGTCGTGAAAAGAAGGGCCATCCATACCCCAATGTTTATAGCAGCAATGGCCACGGTCACCAAACTATGGAAGAAACCAAGATGCCCTTCAACAGACGAATAGATAAGGAAGTTGTGGTCCATATACACTATGGAGTATTATGCCTCCATCAGAAAGGACGAATACCCAACTTTTGTAGTAGCAACATGGATGGGACTCGAAGAGATTATGCTGAGAGAAATAAGTCAAGCAGAGAGAGTCAATTATCTTATGGTTTCACTTATTTGTGGAGCATAACAAATAGCATGGAGGACATGGGGAGTTAGAGAGGAGAAGGGAGTTGGGGGAAATTGGAAGGGGAGGTGAATCATGAGAGACTATAGACTCTGAAAAACAATCTGAGGGGTTTGAAGTGGTGGGGGGGTGGGAGGTTGGGGTACCAGGTGGTGGGTATTATAGAGGGCACGAATTGCATGGAGCACTGGGTGTGGTGCAAAAATAATGAATACTGTTATGCTGAAAATAAATTTAAAAAAAATGAAATGCCATAAATAATTACATGTAAACAAATTAGATTACTTGGAGAAAATGGATAAATTCTTTTTTTTTATGGACAAATTCTTATGAAGATACAAATTATCAACACTGACTCAAGAAGAATTAGAAAATATGTATTGATCTATAATAAGCAAGGAGGTTAAATCAGTAATCAAAAACCTTATATCAAAGAACAGGCCAGGACCATTCGGCTCCTCTGGTGAACTCTACCAAGTTTTATTAGGAAAATTAGCACCAATCCTTCACAGACTCTTCCAAAAAATAGGAGAGAAAGGAACACTTCCTAACTCATTCTATGATACAAAAGCCAGATAAGGACGTAACATGAAAAGAAAACTACAGACCAATATCACTTGTGAATTTTCAACAGAATACTACTAAGCCAAATCTAGCAGCATATAAAAAGAATTATACAACATGATCAAGTGGGATTTAATCCAGGAATCCGAAGTTTTTTCAACATAAAAAAAATGAATCCATGAAATATACCATATTATAGAGTAAAGGGAAAAAACCCGCAACATCATCATTTCAGTAGAAGCAGATAAAGCATTTTCTGATAAAAATATTCAACAAAGTAGGAACAGAAGGGAACATGCTCGAAGTAATAAATATCTATGAAAAACCCATAGCCGATATCATACTTAGTGGCAAAAGTCTGAAAGCTTTCTCCTCAAATCAGGAACAAGCAAAGAATATCTCTATTCAATGGGAGGGGGATGGGGAGATCCAATTGTAGTGAAAGAATTAAAGCTGCCTCTATTTGAAAAAAAGCTATTATAGTTAATAAATTCAGCATGTTTGCAGGACACAAGATCACTATACAAAAATGAGTTGTGTTTTATATGTTAGAAAAAATATACAAAAAAGAAATTAAGAATATTATTTCACTTATAAAGTATAAACAAGAACAAAATACTTTGGAATTTAGCCAAAGAGAGACAAGATTTGCATACTAAATACTGAATTTGCTGAAAGAAATTAAAGAATGCCTAAATAAATGGAAAGATACCCAGTGTCTTGGATGGGAAGACTTAATATTGTTAAGATGACAATACAACCCAAATTAACCTACACATACAATACAATCCCAATCAAAACATCAACTGTCTTTTCTTTTTCTTTCTTTCTTTCCTTTTTTTTTTTTTAACAGAAATGGATAAGCTGATCTTAAAATTCATATGGAATTGCAAGGAACCCAAATAGTCAAAAGAATCTTAAAAAAGAAGAAAAAAGTTAGAGGACTCACACTTCTGATTTCAAACTTTACTTCAAAAAGAAAACCAAAAAAATCAAAGCAATGTGTTACTGGCATAAGCATAAATCTATAGATCAGGGCATAGAATCAGAGTCCAGAAGTTAATTCAGTCATCTGTGGTCAATTGATTTTGGACAAGGGTGCCAAAATCATTCAAATGGAGCAAGAAATAGTCTTTTCAACAAATCGTGCAGGGACAGCACTATTGTTTGACAGCACTATTGAAATCCATTGATATCCACATGCAGAAGAATGAGTCTGGACCACTTTCTCACACAATATGCAAAAATTAATTCAAAATGAATCAAATGTATATGTAGTATCTGAAACTATAAAACTCTTAGAAGAAAACATAGGTGTAAATCTTTATGACCTTTGACTAGGCAATGGCTTCTTAGACAATACCAAAAACACAAGCAACCAAAGATAAAATAGCTATATTGGACGTCATCAAAATTAAAAACTTTTTGGGGTGCCTGAATAGCTCAGCCTGGATGCAGCTCTTTTTATTTATTTATTTATTTATTTATTTATTTATTTATTAATGTTCAGTTAGCCACTGTACAGTATATCATTAGTTTTTGATGCAGTGGTAAGTGACTCATTAGTTGCCTATAACGTCCAGTGTTCATCACAACACATACCCACCCATCACCCGGTTACCCAATCCCCCACCCCTCTCCCCTCTGAAACCCTCAGATTGTTTCCCAGCGTTCATAGTCTGTCATGTATCGTCTCCCTCTCTGGTTTCTCCCCCTTCAGATTTCCCTCTCTTTGCCTATGGTCCTCCATGCTATTACTTATGTTCTGCATATGAGTGAAACCATATAATTATCTTTCTCTGGCTGACTTCACTTAGCATAATCCCCTCCAGTTCCATCCATGTAGATGCAAATGGTGGGTATTCTTCCTTTCTGATGGCTGAATGATATTCCACTGTATATATGTACCACATCTTCTTTATCCATTCATCTGTTGAAGAACCTCTAGGCTCCTTCCACAGTTTGGCTACTGTGGACATTGCTGCTATGAACACTGGGGTGCAGGTGCCCCTTCTTTTCACTATATCTGTATCTTTGGCATAAATACCAAACAGTGCAATTGCTGGGTTGTAAGATAACTTTGTTTTTAACATCTTGAGGAATCTCCATACTGTGTTCCAGAGTGGCTGTACCACCTCGTATTCCTACCAACAGTGTAAGAGGGCTCCCCCTTCTCCAAATCCTTGCCAACATTGGTTGTCTTCTGTCTTGTTAATTTTTGCCATTTAACTGGTGTAAGGTGGTATCTCATTGTAGTTTTGATTTGTATTTTCCTGATGGCTAGTAATATCAGTGTTGTGAGTTTGAGCCCCACGCTGGGTCTAGAGATTACTTAAAAATAAGATCTTTAAAAAAAATTAGAAAGTTGTTTTTTTTTTTTTTTTTTGCATCAAAGCAACTATCAAAAGTGAAAATACACCCACAGTATGGGAGAAAATATTTTCTTATCATTAATCTGACAAGGATCTAGTATCCAGAATATATATATAAAAAATTTTTCACTCAGCAATAATTAGAAAGAGGCAAAAGATTTGACGGGACATTTCTCCAAAGTAGAAATATGAATGGCCAAAAAGCATATGAAAAGATACTCATCATCATTAGTCCTTAGGAAAATACAAATCAAAATCACAATGAGATACTACTTCACAGCCATTAGGATGGCTATAGTAATAAAAAAAGCAAGTGTTAGTGAGTATTTGGAGAAATTGGAAATCTCTTACACTGCTGGTGTGAAGATAAAATGGCTCAGCCACTTTGGATACTATTTGCAGTTCCCCAAAAGGTTAAATATAGTGTTACAATGTGATTTACCCCTGGAACTATACCCAGGAGAACTAAAAACTCACGTTCATAGAAAAAGTTGTACATGAGTATTCATTTCACCAAAAGGTGAAAGCATCCCAAATATCGATCAGGAGTTATCGATGGATAAACAATGTGTGGTATATCCATACAATGGAGTATTTTTCAGCCAGAAAGAGGTTGAAGTACTGATACATGCCACCATAGGGAAGAACCTTGAAGTAGTGATACCACATGGATGAACTGAGTGAAAGACACCAGACACAAAAGGCTATCTATTGCATGTTTCCATTTATATTTCCATAATGGGCAAATCCATAGAGACACAAAATAAATTAATGGTTGCCAGGAGCTGAAGGAAAGAAGGATGAAAAATGACTGCTGAGGGGTGTAAGATGTTTTTTGGGGTGATGGAAAAGTTCTGGAATTAGCAGTGATACTTTAGCAACTTCATAAATATACTAACAACCACTGAATTTTATGCTTTAAAATAGTTAATTTTATAGTATGGGAATTACATCTAAATTTAAACATCTAAATTTAAACATCTGCTTCTCCCTCTGCCACTCTGAATGCCTGTGCTCACTCAGTCTCTCTCTCTCTCTCTCTGACAAATAAATTAAGATTTTAAAAATAAATAAATAAACATCTAAAGTTTTTTTTTTCTTAAGATTTTATTTATTTATTTGACAGACAGAGATCACAAGCAGGCAGAGAGGCAGGCAGAGAGGGAGGGAAGCAGGCTCCCTGCTGAGCAGAGAGCCCAATATGGGGCTCAATCCCAGGACCCTGAGATCATGATCTTAGCCAAAGGCAGAGGCTTAACCCACTGAGCCACCCAGGTGCCCCAATAAACATCTAAATTTAAACAGAAGTGAAGAGGGAGGCAGAAGAGAGTTAAAGAAAGAGCCTTGAAAAGTGAGAAAGGACCATGACAGCAGGGAAGGTGGGAAGGAGTGAAGTGAAGTTAGGAGTGGCAGCAGTGGTGGCCACAGCATTGAATCTGAATTTTTTTTTTTTTTTTAAAGATTTTATTTATTTATTTGACAGGCAGAGATCACAAGTTGGCAGAGAGGCAGGGAGAGAGTGAGGAGGATGCAGGCTCCTGGCCGAGCAGAGAGCCCCATGCGGGGCTCAATCCCAGGACCCTGGGATCATGACCTGAGCCCAAGGCAGAGGCTTTAACCCACTGAGCCACCCAGGCGCCCTTGAATCTGAATTTTTTGAGGAGAATGAAGAAATCTTGAATACTCATGTTGGAGAATGGGAGAATAAATTGACTTGTGGGATATAGTAGTATTTTTGCCCATTTCAGGAGCCTATTTAAGGATTTATCTGGTTTACTACTATTGTTTTAAGTTGTTCACAAATTATTACATCTGTCTTAGATTTTCACCCCCAAATGTATTTTAAAATTCTTTTGATTTTCTCTTGATGTTTAGAACGGGGTTGAGAAAGCATTTAGAAATACTTTTGGATGGATTCACTACAGTATTCAATTAATCAGAATATCATAGTCCCCAACATTTCTAGATAAAGAAGGTTTACCATAACATAATCTATATATAACATAATACTATAAACAATAATTGCTTTATAATAATATATAATAATATAACATATATTATTATATTTATTTTATATTATTTTATTATATAATATAATATATGATATATTATATATAATACTTATTATTATAATTATATTATATATAATAATGATTATTGTATAATAATAATAATAATAGCAATAATTGCTGTACTATAAGCAAATAATTTGGATGTCTCTCCCCAGTTCTGATTTCAGTAGAAGGTTTCCATTAAAAACAGGTAGACAAACAGAAGTTCAGTTATAGAATATCTGTTTTAAAGTTCAAAAGAAAAACAACAAAAAGACTTTATCCCACAGAAGTTAGAAAAACCTTTATTTTGAAGTTAACAAACCTCTTAATTTTTTAAGTTTATAGATTTATTACTATTGGAATATATATTCACACTAGAGTGTTAAACAGTGAGAAAGAAAAATCCTTTCTGAGGAAGCAGATGGTGAAATACGACATGATGGGTGACTCTGGAGAGAGGTAAGAAGACTCCTTCCGAACTCCTTCTCTACGGGGTAGAGCCCACAAATACATGTGTTATTGCAATTGAGCTTCTCTGAGACCCTGTTCCATTCAAGAAGCTGATAAAAAATGTGACCATTTAGCTGCAAGTGGAAATCTCAGAGTGTGTGAAGCATAGCAACCAGAAGGGGGTTCCAAGGAAATCACCCAGCAACGATCAGAAAGTTGAAAACAAAGCAAGCCAGTAACCAAAACATAACCCAGACCTGCCAAGGAGTCAAGAAAAGAAAAAAACACTCCATTCAGAATGGAGATGCTCTGTGTCAGATTAAAGGCATCAGACCTGTACTTGATTACTCATATTTAGTATATATTCCTACTGTGTGCCAGTGCTTTGAGGCAGGAGTTCTAATTTGAACAAAAAACAGTACCGTCTTCAATAAAATAATAATGTATTCTTTAAACTCCAGCAGTATGGTGTGATAAATGCAAAGGTAAGTCATCAGCAGAATGCCATGGGAACACAGTGGGTTGGGGAGTTAAGAACCATGTTTACTTTGAGGTGTCTTTAGGACACTCTAGTGGATCTACTCATTTGGCAGTTGGATTTACAGGCCAGAGGCTGGAGCATACAACCTAAATGGTGATACTGGTGATAGGAATATATATAGGTAGAAGTGGAAGTCCTGAGTTTGGAGAAAACTGTGGAGAAACTCATGAAAATGAGCTAAGAGCTCTGGGAGCATTGGCATTTAAAAGGGAAGCCAGAAAAAAGGAAGATGGAAGGAGGAAGAAATCAACCAGGAAAGAGAAGCAGCAGAAGAGCGAGGGAAGAGAGGACACCAAGAAGAAGCCAGTGTTACAGCACTCCAAAGTTTACATTGAATTTGAAACCGAGGAGGTCATTGGTGACATTCATCATACCAGTTTAGATCAGTGCTGGGTGGAAGCCAAGTTACTGTTGTTGAGAATTTATGTTGGTTGAGAAAGGAGGGGAGCGAACAAACACTTTCATGGTATCCTAAAGAAGAGTGTTACAGTCTTTACATTTGAATGGTACCCTTGGACACAGACCTGCTAGTGGCTGTTCAAGTGATCATTCTAGGCTGTACTTTAAGACTTCTCCCTCACTTAACAAGATCTGTGATCAAACCCTGAGAAGCCAGGAGAGAGTGTGAAGCGAACTGATACTTTATAGCAGTGACTGAATGCAAGGTCCTATAAGTACATGATTTCACTTAATTCTTACAGAAACCTTACAATAAAGTTATGTTAGCTTAAGATTCAAAGTAACAATAAAAGTGACATGTAAGTTAAATAGCATTCCTACTAACCTCAATGGTCATCACTTTGCTTTGATTTAATAGCCTTGGGAAGACCTTTTACTTCTGTTGCTTATGGTTCTCCCAGATTTTGAAGTCTTTGGCATGAGCTGTCAGAATATTGCATTTAGGGTCTGCCCCACCTCCTTTTACAAGACACATCATGGAATCATTGTCTACATCAGAGCAACCTGCTGTTGAGGCTCAGCTCTGTCACATACCTGATTTGTCTCCTTCCCAGGTGATACTCAAACTACTGTTTCTTTCAACCTCTATTTTTCCCCCTTTCGGTCATGATCTGAAAAGATCATGTTGTGTCTAGAAGCTGTGTCCAATCCTATGATGATTTTCTCCACGTGGAAAAATGTGCTCTGAGCAACTAGTTTGAATTATTCACCTGCTGCTTGTATTCCCACTTCATATCAGGTTAGACTGTGTGAAAATACTGTTTGGGGAGGTCAAAAAAATTGAACGCCAGAAATTCCCTGTAAGCCTTTGGTGATCACCTGAGTTCCATGGAGGAAGTGATGGGAATATTGACTCTTGGTATCTTAATGTTTACACAATTTTTGTGTATTTAGGTTCTATTTTAAGATTTGTGTTGTTTACATAATTAGTAATGTCAGTCTATTATTTTAATGTCTAGGAGATATACTAACTCACAGAACAGGACCTCAAATTGGAATAGGTTAACAGCGGACTCTATTTCAAGCTCTCTATCGTTTAGAGAACGTGTATCCAAGAAGCTGAGTTTTTATAGCACAGTTTTTGAAATAAGAAACTAAGAGGAACTGGTCTTTCCAGCCCACCTGTGAACAGCTCTAGGCACTTTAGTCAGATCTTTGTGTTGCTGAATAATGTACCTTACACAAATTCAGATCTGAAGCTAAACCTTACCCTGTTTTCAATTTCTTAAGCAACATGCGAACAAAACCATATTTACTTTAAGTATCAAGCTGTGTGTTTATGTTGACAAAAAAATCTTAAGATGAAATCACATAGACTAAATACCTACTTGTTATTTGGTTTAAGAATTCATTTAAATACATTATTTCCTTGAGGCTCAGACTCTTATATCAGAAAACCTATTTATGTTACACTCTAAAATCAAGGTATTAAACAATTCACCAAACACTAACAGAATTCATCATCACCTTCAAATCATTCTGGAGTAGAATAAAAGAACCTCACAGTTGAAGGTCATCAAATCCAAATCCTAATCCCTTATGTTTGAAGAGCCCATAAAGCAGCTTCCATAAAACAGTTAATGAAAATATTAGTTATGCTTAAAAAATATGACTTTAACTTCAACCCATTTATCCTAACTATAATCTCTGATTCCAGTATGAACATATCTAATCCACTTGCAAGTGACCATCATTCTGATCTTTTAAGAAAACTATGATACTCCTTCTAAGGTCAGAATTACTGTGTGATTTCAATGTATAGTGTTGTTTTGGGGGGAGGGAACACACAATACACTTCCATTGCTGTGTTTCCAATCATAACCTCTACCTTGCCATGTGAGAGTGATATTCGTGTGCCCCAAAAGCCCCAAGTTCAGTTTGTGATGTTTAAAAATAGACATATGTTTAATATCAAACAATAATATATGAAATAATTTATATAATAATTGATTCCTATACCTACTAGTAACTTTATTGGGAAAAACAGTACTGAATCTAGAAGAAAAGAAATGAAAGGACTAAACAAGTGGTCCCCAAAACTAAAGAAGTGTTTAAGAAATGCTTTCTTTTAAGGAATTCTTATTAAGGAATAAAGTTGTAAATAGGAAAGGTATAATTAGACTTGAAAGCAATCATTTGTTAAAAATAAGACAAACCTTCTTGGTCAAAAGAAGAAAATTGTTGCTTATGGGCTAGTATTGTTTTAGGAAAACTTTCAAGTGTTGCAAGGGCATTATGAAAGTGTGTGTAGCCAGTTTCAAAGTAACTGTGCTAAGTGAAGCTTGAGCCATTCCAAACTGTCAAAGTATATGATCTCTCTAATGATCTGGAAATGGAGTTTTGTCCCACAATCTAAAATCCTTAGTAAGTTACCAATATGGAGGGTGGGAGAAGCCTTGGTGTTGGGCGCTGTTGAAGCATAGAAGAAACACAAGAAGGTGAAGTAGAAGAGATTCCAAAGGCATAAAAGGAAACAGAGATAGCAAGTCTTGACCTTTCATACCTGTGACCTTATCCTAGTGTGGTCTAGTCAGAGAATGTTAGAGCTGAAAATGACCTTGAGAACCCTGGCGTCTATTGCTTCATTTTCAGATAACAAAATTGAGCTTCAGAAAAAAGCTATATGATGGTAGACAGGGATTTGAATTGAGTAATCTTTTTCCCATTCTTGGTGAAAAGTTTATATTATTTAATATCATCTAGACTGTTCTCATTAGTTATTGCTAAGATATTATTATAATAAAAGTGATGCAGTGGGTGCATGTAAATGTGAATGAGCAGTGGCATCATCATTACTATTTTTACAGAGTTTTTGAAAATGGAACTCTCACATCTATTGTAGGTCAAACACTTGACTAATCCCCTAGAAGCCTAAAGACCAGATTCTAGATCAAACCTCTAACCTGGTTTCCTTGTCCAGTTTCTGGCCTTCAACTTCCTTGGTGGAAATGATTATTGACCCTCCTCAAAGAGCATATATTGACAAAGCATAAGATTTTCATGCCTCCATTGGATGTTGCATGGAGAATCAGAGCTGATGTTCTGCTTTGCAAGTGAGAGGCCATGATAGGAAGGTAGGGTTAGAAAACCCCCAATCTTTGGACTCATCATCATCCTTCTGTAAACCACCCTCCTTGGTGTGTATAGTCAGCAGCATCCCTGGGACAGACCATTACTAAATGTCTTGACAGAGCTCTTGTCATCAGGAGTGCCCAGCTCCCAGGAATGAAACCAGTTCATGGTATTTGCTCTTTGTTCCTGGGGACAGCCCCTTCCTGGGGCTGCTCCACTTGTCAGCCACACCTCCTGAGGAGAAAATGCTCTCCCAGAGTCTTCCAAGTGTTAAGTTTGAGTTCCTTCAGTAGCCAAGACAGCTCTATTATTTTTTTCTAAAGTCTCCTGATGTTGCAGTTCCTGTTTTAGTGCAGTGTTTTCTGACCTGTGGGATTCAGATGCCCAAGAAGTCATTGAATTGCCCCACAAAAATGTGAATCAATATTTACATCAAGTATGTTTGTAACTGAAAAAATAACATTAATTAATGGTTATTGTGCTTTATATCCTGCACTGTGCTAAACGCATTGTATATATCATCTCATCTAATCTTCACAAATATATCGGGCACCTGGGTGGCTCAGTCGGTTAAACATGCAACTCTTGATTTCAACTCAGGTCTTTATCTCAGGGTTGTGAGTTCAAGTTCTGTGTTGGGCTCCACACTGGATTTGGAGCCTATTTAAAAAGTAATTAATTAATTAATTAATTAAATCTTTACACAAAAGCTATGAATTTTATATAGTGGCTACTACTGTTTTATAGATGAGGAAACTCAGTCTCAGAGATGTTTAGTAAATTGCTTAAGATCACAAAGCTAGCAGATGGATAGTAGTCAAACCCAGGCCATTGAATTTCAGAGTCTACAGTCTTACCCATGGCATATCGCTTATATATATGCAATTAGTTTTTTACAAATATCTGTATACATTTTTGATTAAAAAGTTATAGACTTAAAAGCATTATACAATTTACAGTAGATTTTTGTTATTTTATGTTTTTATTGTTTTTGTATACTGAAAATTCC
The DNA here is from genome assembly GCF_022355385.1 of Mustela nigripes. NCBI lineage: Eukaryota > Metazoa > Chordata > Mammalia > Carnivora > Mustelidae > Mustela > Mustela nigripes. The sequence goes on from NC_081561.1 coordinate 100,479,633, forward strand.
TCAACTATTTTATGCTTGATACAAAATATATTATTTTTTAAGAGATTTCTCAAGAGTCTTGCTCAAAGCTTTTTAAAAATATGATAGAGAAAAACAACTTTGTAAGTTGATGGAAAACCACACTTATACCTGCTCTTTTTAGCAGCCTTCTGCTGTACCCTGGGAAGGGACCCCACCACAAATTATGCCCTTGAGTGAAATGAGCACCAAAACACCTTTCAGTGAAGACCTTGAGTTACACTAATGCACCAACCCTGACACAAATTAATTGAACTAAAATAAGGTGGAATTATTTTAATTGACCAGCTACTTTATTCATTTGTTGATTCACCCTTCTAACAAATTTTTATTGGCTCCTAGTAGTCATTGAGTTAGAAACTAACTCAAGAAATGGTCTTGGCCAATTGCAAGGCAATATGATACATGACTAGTTATTTTGCCTGCTGAAACTCTTTCCTTATTTTTTGTATTTATATTCTAGATACCCTCACTTAAAAGCAATCACTTAGCAAATGGAAAACTTAAGAAATACAGATATTAGAATTTCACTCTAAAGAATCACCAGGTCCCACTCTACCTGCTCCCCAAGCTTCAAAATTTCACTGGCCATGGGTTACTCTACAGAGATGTTAGGTATGTTAGCTGCTAGCTACATCTTTGAAGCCGTACTTAATGGGTTCATTTGACACACACTGTATGGGTGCTCTGTTCAGGTGCAAATGGGATTTCAGGAAAAGTTCTCAAAGAGCTTTTACTTCTGCTTTTGTTTTAAAGAGAAATTCTGATTAATAGGTTTTTAGGGAATTCTATTTCAAATTTTGAAGTTAGAATCAGGAGGCAGGCCAGACGTAAAGGAATTTAAAGAGCTTTTGCATCTCTGAAAATTTGCATCGACAAGTTTGCTACCCCAGTGACATGGCCCACATGTAAAAAGCTGGGCTTGCTACTACCTCTGACCTGAAGCCCATTGTGAGTAAACTGCCAGGTACAGCATGCTTGTAAGAACCCTTCTGTGCTTTGTAGGACTCCTCTTTCCCACAGTCTACATTTCTATCCTGAATTCTTTGGCAGTGTGGAAGCTCTGCTACTGGCCAACAGACTTGCTTGGTGCTGTCTGCTCAAGGCACCTGTCCCAAATCTGCATAATAAGATTCTCCCTACCTGTTAGGATCCCTGATGAGGTGGTTTCAAATACCATGGCTACTTTTCTCTTTCACCTGAATGTTGCTCTTTCCATTGATAACTATTTTCATTAATACAACAAGTATTTATTGAGTGTCAGGCATTATTCTAGGACCTGGGACTATAATGGTGAACAAAAATAGAACAAAACAAAACAACAAACCTTGCCTTAATGGAACATTCTATAGATACCAAATCCTGGTGAATTGGACTCCTCCCTCATCTGCTACCGCTGAATACTTTTCCTTATACCTGAAAACCCTATTTCCAGATTGCAATTCTCTGTAGTCCGCTGTCCCACTGAAGTAAAAGGGTCCAATCTTTTTGCAAGAAAAGGTACATGACCAAGATCAAGTACATAAGGCTACCAACACCCTAGAGATCAAAATGAGTTAAGGTTTGCAAAAATGTGGGAAGCAATAATTATAACTTTTGAAGTTTGAATTAAAAAAAGGAACAAAGAGGCAGTAGGCCCATTGGGTGGCATAAAGGCAGCAGTGATCTATTGTTGAAATAGAAAAAAACTATGCTATTAAAGCTCAGTTTTACTTCTGTCTTCTTACTGGCAAGAGGAGAGACACATTAGCAAAAGAAAGGGAAGCCCAAGGTGGAAGAACTTATTTACTTTAAATAGTCTCTTAATTCTAGTAAATTGCATCCCAATGTTTCGTGAAAAATGTCCAAATTACATTGCTGATCCAACCGGAAAGTAGAAATATAAAGAATGGTAGAAATTCTAGTTTACTGGAGATGCATAAGTACTGTCTCTACTTTTAAAAAGTGGAAGGGAGGGGTTCCCCGGGTGGCTCAGTGGGTTAAAGCCTCTGCCTTTGGCTCAAATCATAATCCCAGAGTCCTGGGATTGAGCCCCATATTGGGATCTCTGCTCCACAGGGAGCCTGCTTCCTCCTCTCTCTCGGCCTGCCTCTCAGGATCATTGTGATCTGTGTCTGTCAAGTAAATAAATAGAAATCTTAAAAAAAAAAAAAAAGTGGAAGAGAAGTTTTTCATAATCAATGTCAGTGACTTGATCTTGGATTTTTAAAAGGTCTATAAGCTATTTACTGATAGACAAGGCCCACAGGCCTGTGTGGGGTGTGTGTGAGTGTGTGTGTGTGTGTATGTACTTATGGGTCACATCTATGATGTGGCCACTGCCAAAGTGGTCTTGGTGTGTTGGCCTTAGGCATGAAGGCCTCAGGATGGCACCTGAATCTTCTTCAGTTGTTCCAGGTGTTTATAGAGCTTATTTTCCAGGCCATGAGCCAGGACCTGCATGTAATTTCCATCCTTCATGTCATTCTGTATCTTCCAGAAGCAGTCTGTGATCTTGTTCTGGCTTAGGTTCTCCATGAGGGTGATCACAAGTTCCACTTCATCCTCAGTGACCTCTCTTTGTGAATCAATGTTTATGTTCCTTAACCCCACACAGCAATATCTTTGTCCTGCAGCCTTACTGGCAATGATGGCAAAAGCTATCTTTAGCAATCCAACAAATGGTGAGTACTCACAAAATGTGCTGGAATTTTTGAGCTCACTAGAAAAATGGTGGTAGTATGCAGGCCTCCTGTGGGGGAGAGATGTTGGATTTTAAAGAGTTGGTTTGGAAGCTTTTAGGTCAGGAGAGGGCGTATTAGGACCCACAGTCCAAATTCATCCCATTGCTTATTTTTTTCAATAAAGTTTTACCTCAACAAAGCTATGCCCCCTTTTTTTATGACTACTTTTGTGCTATTAGAGCATTTTTTGAGAATTTACAATAGATACCATAGGGCCTGTGAAAGCCCATTTTTACTAAGTGTAAAATTTGCTGTATTTACTATGTGTCCTTTTGTAGAAAAAAATTTGCTGATCCCTGCTCTAGGTAAAGAAGCATGGGAACTAGGGCTTGAATGCTAACTGTCTAATAAAACAATATTGGGGTGGGGAAAGCAACCGGGTTTACTAGCTATATAGATCAGAGAAATGCTGTTTATTTTGAACACCTCATGTTCACTAATAATTCAACCACCATTTCTAGAGTATTTACTATATTGCTAAGCACTGGGAATGTGACTATAAATATCTGTTGGGTAGAGGAGACATATCTAAAAAGGAATAATTCAAAATAAAGTTGTACTTTCTATGAGAAGGGTGTGTTCAGAATGAAGGGAGATCTCTGAGCAGGGAGTTTACGAACCTAAAGAAGACAAAGTGCAAGTTGAAACTAAAGAATGAGTGGGAATGAGCTCCTTGGTGAAGTAAGATATTCCAAACGGATCTGTTTCAGCAGTGGTACAGGGAAAAAGGTAGTATATTTAGTGAGAAAATAAGACTCAACGTGATACTGTTATAAAGTGCACAGTGAAAAATGGCAGGGGAGGTTGAGGCCAAGTTCAGAGAAGGAATTTTTGCCAAGTTGGATGAACCTGAACTTTATTATAGAAGCAAAAGAGAAGTACTGAAGCATTTTAGTTGCTAGAATAAAATTGTCAGATTTGCAAATTAGGTGAACCTCTTTGGCAATGATGTAAGTCAAAACAGGAATCCGGGATGGGGCACCTGAGTGGCTGAGTGGGTTAAAGCCTCTGCCTTCAGTTCGGGTTATGATCTCAGGGTCCTGGGATCAAGCCCCGCATCGGGCTCTCTGCTCAGCAGGGAGCCTGCTTCCTCCTCTCTCTGCCTGCCTCTCTGCCTACTTGTGATCTCTGTCTGTCAAGTAAATTAAAAAAAAAAAAAAAAAAAAAAAAAAAAAGGAATCCAGGAGCCCGCCTTAGGTGACACCAATAGAATCCAGTCAAGAAGAGGTTAGTGTCTGGACTAGGGTAGTAGTGGTATGGATTGAAAAGAGGAACATATATGAGAAATATAAGATGTGAGACAGGCATACTTTAGGGATGTTTGATTTAATGATGCAAAAGGATGATAAATCAAGAATAATTCATAGATTTCTGGTATGGTACCTAGATAAATCACGTGTCAGTAGCTGATATGGGAAAATTAAAAAGAGAATCAAGTTTGGGCATGGGAGAGATGATGAACCAGTTCTGAACCTGGGATGGTTGATGGGAAGAACTTGTAGGTTATCTATTTGGAGATTTCTAGCAAACAGTTACATCCTGAAGCTTAGGGGGAAGATGGGACTAGTCAGCCATGTGTACAACTAGTGATTGAAAATATATTAGAAAAGCATGTACATTAGGAAAGCAGGGATCCCAGTGGAACCATCAGGAAATCCAACATTTCTGAGTGATGAGCAGAGAAGGAGTAACCCATAAAGGAGACCAACAAGGAACTATTAAAAAGTCAGGAAGATGGATGGAACTAGAGGGTATTATGCTAAGCGAAATAAGTCAATCAGAGAAAGACAATTATCATATGCTCTCACTCATATGTGAAATTTAAGAAACAAGGCAGATGATCTTAGGAGAAGAGAAGAAAAAATGAAACAAGATGAAACCAGAGAGGGAGACAAACCATAAGAGACTCTTTAATCATAGGAAACAAACTGAGGGTTGCTAGAGGGGAGGGTGGTGGAGGGATGGGGTGACTGGGTGATGGACATTGGGGAGGGTATGTGTTGTATTGAGCACTGGGTATTATATAAGACTGATAAGTCACAGACTTGTACTCCTGAAACAAACAATATATTATATTAATTAATTGAATTTAAATTTAAAAAAAGTCAGGAAGAGGGCTCATTTTCTATAAATCCCTTATGGAAAATGGATAAATATGGTCTGGATAAAAGTAAAATTAGGCAGACTAAAACTATTTGAATGAGTACATCCAAATGCACTGATTAATGTCCAATGTCAACCTAGAGAGAGGATCCTAGATGAGAGAAGCTAGACTCTCCATTATATTCAGCTTTTCAATTAATGTCTTAGATAAAAGATACCTCCTTAAATGTTTGAACTATGAGAAACTGAGAGGAATAGAAAATATGTAACATAAAAAAATTAGGATGTGAGAAATCTTGAATGACTACAGCTACCGTTTCTATCCAATAAAATAAAAGTTTGAATGGATTAAAGTTTTAGTAGTAAAGTACATGATGGGAAAATGTGACTTAGAAATTTATTGTAGAAAGAAAAAACTTATAGGAACTAGTTGATAATTAACTTAATATAAGTCAACAGCATGAAGTGGGTGCAAAAAAGAGGTAGGATGATTTAGACTGACTGAATTGAAGAATAGTGTCTAGAATAGTGATTCTCAAACTTTACTGCCCATGATAATCAGCTGGGGAATTTTTATTGCTCCTTCCACTCCATACTAATTAAGTCAAAATCTTGGGGTGGGGGGCTAGGCATCAGTAAAACTCCCTGGGTGATTCCAGTGTGCAGTCATCTTTGAGAAAAAGTGAATAGGATTGAGAACAAAAAATAGAATAATGGTTTTTAGCTGGGAGCAGGAGACATTAGAATCACCTGGGGGTATTGTTCAAAATACATATGGCTGAGCCCCCTTTTCCCAAGGTTCCAATAAGCCTTTTTGGTTGGGGTTCTAATGTACCACCCCTCTCAACTTGGGTTGAGAACCACTGGCCTAGAATACCTCTACTCTGTACTGCTCAGACCATCCCTAAGGTCTTAAGTTTGTTCTGGCTGCCTCTCTTTACAAAGGCCTTTAGATTAGAAGCCTCAAACTGGTGACCACAGGCTAGATCTTTGGTCTTAGGAGACGGAGAATAGTAGGGATTGGGAGGGTGGTAGCTAAAAAATGAAACATTGTCAATATTTTTAAAACTAAGAAATTTCATATGATCTTGATTTTCAGGTTTCCTTAAAAAATGGTGAGATCTGGCAAATCTGATCCCACCTACCCCCTTGCAATGATCACTTAGTGCCCAGTCATGGCTGTCAGCTTTAGAACAGGGCTGTACTCTCTAGCCCTAAGTTCACTTATTTACATTTTCACACAAACTCTCAAAAATGCTTGAGTTGGCTACCCCTACTATCAACCAATGGATCATGTTCTAGGGAAGAACAGGAAGGTGGAAAAATCTTAAAAGTATGTCTTATAAGGAGTGCTTGAAAATATCTACAGTATTAGATAGAAGAGAAAACCAAGTAGGGCTCCTCACATTCTTGGGTCATTGTCATGTGGAGGAGGAACTAGACTTGCTTGGACCCAAAATGAAGAAGTAGGCCTAGTGGGTAGAAGCCACTGCAAGACAGATCTAACTCCACATCCCAACTAATTTTCTAATAAGCAGAACTGTCTAAACAGGAAGGTATGCCTTTAGAGATAGTGAGTTCTCAGTCATAGAGTTGTGTTGGGTTAGATGTCTGACATCTCTGTGGGGATAAGGCAGGCTTGGGATGGGTTTTGAGGTAGAAACTGCAGTGGGGCTTGGGATGGATGCCATTTGATCAGGGATCTTGGTGTCTGGAACCAAGGGGCAGTTACTGAAAACTACTTCTTAATGAAGTGTTGGATCACAACCAAAAGGTCAGTTTGAGTTCATATTGACAATCCAAAGAGAGCTAAGCAGAGTTAAGTGGGGTACAAATTAGGGAGAGCAGTTTGGAGCTGATAGTGGTGACAGGGTAATCTGGATCAGTTCCTGAGTTTAGGGAAAGGAAGGGGAAGAGTAGGGTGATGTTGGTAAAAACAACTCTGGTCTTTCCACCTTAGGCATAGCTGGGCCAGAGTGCTAAAGGGACTGTCAGCCCTGAGTTGGAATGTGGGGGGATACTCTAACATTATATGAGATGTGTCTTATAATGGGCTTCCTAGCTGTTGTAGATTCTGATTCCAGCTTTGAAAATCACACCTGAGAGCCAAGAATAATTTGCATAATCTTTGCCTTTTCTGATTACGAATTTGTGTTTTGGGATGAAGTTGACCATCTTCCAACATTTGTAATATTTTTAAAATTGTGTGAAGAATACGGTTAAGAATGATTTCAACATAATTTCAAAATTAATGAACCCATATTCATGTGTCATAGGACTTTTTCTTTAAAATGCTTTTAACTTTTCTTTTGATTGTAAAATTTATGCTCTTTCTTAAAAAAGAAGAGAGAGAGAGAGAGAGGGAAAAAATCACAAAGAAAATTAGAATCACGGGGGAAGTGGTGATGCAACATGGGGGCTTAAGTGGGTACGAGAAGAATAAATGAAACAAGATGGGATTGGGAGGGAGACAAACCATAAGTGACTCTTAATCTCACAAAACAAACTGAGGGTTGCTGGGGGGAGGGGGTTTGGGAGAAGGGGGTGGGATTATGGACATTGGGGAGGGTATGTGCTTTGGTGAGTGCTGTGAAGTGTGTAAACCTGGTGATTCACAGACCTGTACCCCCGGGGATAAAAATATATGTTTATAATAAATAAATAAATAAATAAATAAATAATAAAAAATAAAATTTGGAATGTATTCTCCACTCTTTCATTGTGCAAGAGGAAATTTTTTTAAAAGATTTTATTTATTTTAGAGAGGGAGAGAGAGAGCCTACTGAAGCAGGGGTAGGGGCAGAGGGGTAGGGGCAGAGGGGTAGGGGTAAAGGGGGGAGTGAGAGGAAAAAGCAGATTCCACACTGAGCTTAGAGCCTAAGGAGGGCTTGATCTCAAAACCCTGAGATCATGACCTGAGCCAAAATCAAGAGTCTGCTTAACTGGCTGAGCCACCCAGGCTCCCCAAAGAAGTTTTTTAAAAAATAATTAAACATGAAATAAAATTTTAAAAAACTGTTACAGAACTTTTTTTCACTTATCTCTAACTTTTTCTTCATAATTAAATATGGGGGATGCATAGAATGGTGGATAAAAAAATGCATTGTTCTGCACTTACACTGCCATGGGTCTTGAGTTCACAATATAGAACAATGTAGAAATTCTTTTTTTTTTTTTTTTTTCCTTTTAGGTTCCTGGACCCAATTCTAATGTGGTAGTGGGGTTTTCCCCTCAACACCAAGCAATTCCCAGATACCAGCAGAGTGCCCAAGGGTTCAACTCAATTCTGACATTATTATCTACCTGGAGATAGCATCAGATTCCACAGGTTAAGAATTCAGTCCTGTAAGACTGCACCCCTTGTGCTTTGCATGCCAGTTGCAGACCCCAGGCTATTACCTCAATAACCTCCTCCTTAGGCTTAAATAATTTGTGTGAGTGGCTCACAGAACTCAAGGAAATACTTACTTAAATTTATCAGTTTATTAAAGGATGGGCAGAAAGAGATGAATCAACAACCAGATAATGATACATAAGGTGAGATCCCTAGTAAAGAGATTCTGTCCTTGTAGAGCAGGAGGCTTGAAGTTGAAGTGTTGTTGAAGTGTTCTGGTTCCCCATGCACTGAAGCTACCTTAAAAAGAAAAAAATAAAAAAGATTAAAAAAAAATTCTCTTTGGTTTTTATGGAGGCCTCATTACATAGTCATGATTGAGTAAGTTACTGACCATTGGCTGATTCATCCTCCAATATCTCTCTCCTCCTCAGAAATTAGGGAATAGGAGTAAAAGTTCCAACCTGCTAATCACATGGTCCTGCTGGCAACCAGCCCTCTTGGGTAGGGCTGACCAAATATCATCTGAATGACCAAATATATATTTCTTGTAAATCATTGGATCACATTTTTCTAAAAGAGATGGCAAAAAAATTTTAACTAGATTTTTAGCTGGTCTGAAATCCTAATAATAAATGGACACTAAAACATATACAGGGAAATTTATAGATCACTGCATTCAACAAAAGCAGAATGTATATTCTTTGTATATATGAACATGTATGTATGAATTCTATGTATATATGAACACATAAATGTTCAAGGTGGCTTTATTTGTAGTATCCAAAGTACCCATCAACAGGTGAACAAATAAAGAAATCGTGAACTACACATATAGGGAACTACTATTCAGCAATAAAAAGAAATGAACTATTCATCCACCCATCAATATTGGTGAATCTCAAAATAATTATGCTGATTGGTAACCTAGACAAAAAAGAACACTGTTACAGTAAATACATAAAGTTCTAAAAAAACAAACTCATCTGTAGTGATAGAAAACAATTAAGTGGTTGCTTCAGAAGAGGAAGGCATTAGAGGAAACTTTGGGGGATGATGGATATATATATATATTTTTTTTTTTCCTAAAGATTTTATTTGTCAGAGAAAGAGAACAAGCAGGGGGAGTGGCAGGCAGAGGGAGAAGCAGGCTCCCACTGAACAAGGAGCCTGACCTGGGACTCGACCCCAGGACCCTGGGACCATGACCTGAGCCAAAGGCAAATGCTTAACCAACTGAGCCATCCAAATGTCCCGATGGATATGTTTATTATCTTAAATGTGGTGATGGTTTTGCAGGAGTATCAAACTTTTCAAATTGTACCTTTCAAATATGTGCAGTTGATTGTATGTCAATTATGCTACAAAATTGTGTATAGCAGCAATGGCCACAGTCGCCAAACTGTGGAAAGAACCAAGATGCCCTTCAATGGACAAATGGATAAGGAAGATGTGGTCCATATACACTATGGAGTATTATGCTTCCATCAGAAAGGATGAATACCCAACTTTTGTAGCAACATGGACGGGACTGGAAGAGATTATGCTGAGTGAAATAAGTCAAGCAGAGAGAGTCAATTACCATATGGTTTCACTTATTTGTGGAGCATAACAAATAGCATGGAGGACATGGGGAGTTAGAGAGGAGAAGGGAGTTGGGGGAAATTGGAAGGGGAGGTGAGCAATGAAACACTATGGACTCTGAAAAACAACCTGAGGGTTTTGAAGGGACAGGGGGTGGGAGGTTGGGGGAACCAGGTGGTGGGTATTAGAGAGGGCACGGATTGCATGGAGCACTGGGTGTGGTGCAAAAATAATGAATACTGTTATACTGAAAATAAAAAGTAAATAAATTTTAAAAAAGAAAAAAAAAGAATAGCATCATTGTAAAAAGAAATATGCTACAAAAATCTATTCTAAAAAAGGACAAACTCATGTATGCCTCCTTTTGAGCTCTGTGCTCAGGTTTCATACACACATGCTTTTGAGGCTCCTGGGGTTGATGACTTTAACTGTTTAGCAAATGGAATACTATGATCATTGAACTTCTCTCATAGAATATCTTTGAGTGTGCCTGGGTAATTCAGTCAGTTAAGCACCCCAGTTCCTCATTTTGACCCAGGTCATGATCTCAGGGTCAGACATTGAGGCCCACATGGGGCGCTGTGTTTAGCGTAGGGTCTGCTTGAGATTCTCTCTATGCCCCTCGCCCCACCACACATGCACACATGCACACATGCATGCTCTCTCTCTCTCATTCTCAAAAAAAAAAGAAAAGAAAAGAAAAAAAATAAACATCTTTGGTGGCTGAAGATAGCCTCTTAACCATGCCTGTCTCACTCAGGATTGGAACCCAGTGTAGTCAAGCCTCCTCTACCCTTTTTCCAAGCAATGTCAGAAAGTATAGGATGCCACGAGATTGTGAACTCCCTGGGGCAGAAACTACCCATCATTGAACTTTGTCATCATGAAATCATCACATCTCGAGCCTGGCAGGTGTGAAGTATATATTCGTATACTGAAATGAATTGAGTGGAATCACAGTTTTCTGAACAATGTCTATTGAATCAACTCATAGGTTTCCTTTGGTTAAGAATTTTATAAGGAGTCTATTAACTCAGGTACTTTTCACTGTTGGATCCAAGGTACAAAGTCCCACAGCAGATAAATTATCTGACCACTTTACAAGACCCTGAAAAATGATACTGGAGTATTTGGCCGCTGAGTTTGACTAGAGTCTTGGCCTATAACCTGTGTCTCAGCTTTCTCTCTAGCTGATAAATCTTCAGTCAGATTGGTGGTCTGGCTCTTTTGCATTCATCCTTGAAATACTGCCTTATGGCTCACCCCTGCCCACCCTAATGGTTCTTGACTGTTTACTAACAAGCCCCTCCCAACTCCCCCTCCCAACGAACAAAATACTGCTATGGGAGCACAAGCTAAAATTACTTCTCGGTGGTTCATTCCCAACCCGGGCTGCACACCAGGATCTCACCTGGAGAGATTTAAAAAACCTGGTGAGTGCCATCTCAGGCCAATTAAATCAGAATCTCTGGGTGTGACCTCTGGGTACAAGGTGGTCTGTGTTGTTGTTATTGTAGTTTTAGCTCCATAGAGAGTTGGAACATGCAGCTAGTTGAGAACAACTGCTAGGTCGATGGTATCACCTTTTTGTGTGGAAAGTCAGCACTTTCTTAATATGTCTGATAAAACCTGACTGCCTTTATGAACTACATTTTCCTGAAAGGTCAAGTTCTCTCATAGGTTATGTATGGGTCATGGTAGTTATGAGAAGAGTTACCCTGTAATTAAAATAAGATGAAACTTAATTCCCGTAGGAAATTACATTGTACCATATAGTAAATTATACTTTTCATTGGGAAATTATAAAAAAAGAATTTAGCACTGGCTAGAATAATATAATGTTTAATTTTTTAATTACATAATTAAAAGATAATTAGCTGAATAGGTAATCATTTGTCTAATTGCAGTGATTAAATGATTGCTTCCATAATGTAAATTACCTTCCATCATAGTCAGCGATCTAAAATATTTTCTAAACAGCTAGGGGTATTTTAAACATTGGATCATTTTATGAATAAACGGCCTATATTTGGTTGATGGTCTCCCTGTGACCAACTTGTCAGCTGCACCAAGGAAGAGACCAGGAGTTCAGTCATCCTGAGCTGCAAGGGTCTATCAGAATCTCTGGGTCTTAGCTAAGCAGGTTGGTGTCCCAAGCATAACCCAGGGGCAGGGAAAGGAGACTGCAGGAGCTCAGGGTTCATTGTGGGGTGCTAGATATTGCATTTGTGTCTTTAAAAACTCTGAGTCTCAGTTTTTTCACCTGTGAAGAGGGGATAATAACACCTGGCTTAAGGATCGTTGCTATTATGTACATAGTAATAAAGCTCTTAGCATAATACCTGGCATACAGTTAATGCTTAAGAAATGGTAGTAATTATTATCTTTTAAGTTGTTTGGGTATTTTTTGGGGTTTTTTTTTGTGTGTGTGTTGGGGGGGGGGTTGTTGTTTTTTGTTTTTTGTGCCGGAGCTTTCTTATATTGTTCCTGGTCCTTTATTTGGCTGTCCATAGAGAGGACCTGTGGCGACACAAGGACACCCCAGACTTCGGTCACTGGATTCTGGATGACAGTTGCTGGTGCTGCAAGATGGAGTGTCAGGTGGGGGTGAGGGTAAGTTCATTTGTATGGGTCTCTCCTATGGAGGAGGGCTTGGGCACTGGGGCAAGCCCAAGTCTGGAGGGAGAGAGTATCCTTGCCTTCAGCACTGCTCCAAAGCTAGCCTCACAGATCCGAACTAGACAGTGAGCAGGAGATGTAACAATGGAAATCAAGCCTCTTTAACAAACACTCCTATGGAGATCTGAAGTCTATCTCAAGCTCTTAGGGAAAAAAAACAACAACATGTTTTTCTTTTTTATATTTTTCAAGGTTTTTCCTTCCTGACTTTCCTTTCTCTGACATTATACACACTAATTGAAATTGAGCTAGATGTTCTGCATCCAAGTGGAGAGATCTGGAAAGGCTCATCTAGATTTGTGCTTTCAAAATGGGTTTTCAGTCTCCTGAGCTGAGTGACTCAGAGGGGCTAACAGCAGAAGAGGATAGGGTTCCACATTAACATCCAATGTTTCCACACATCAGATTTGGTGAATCTACTTTGATCTGTTTTGTTTGTTAGGGTTTTTGAATAAAATTCTACTTGCAAATAAGATTCTTGTAAAAAAAAAAAGTTGAAAAACGAGAGAATTAGTAACTCTTCCATGTTATAAATGGAGATTAATGTTGTAAAGTGACTTGTTTGAAGTTACACATTTAAAAAATAATAGAACTAGGACTGGTAATTTGTTCTTCTGATTTTCAGTCCAAAGACATGGTCCCCTATATTCATGCCTCTTAGAAGATAGGGAAAGGCAGGTAGGAATACATGACTCACTTTCTAGGCCACGGCTGTGTGAACACGAACACACTGCAAGAGAAATTTTCCAGCCAAGTGAAAGGAAGGCTGCACAGTCTCCGCATCTCCGAAAGGAAAACCATACAAAAAAGGGACACAGAAAGGACATATGTTCTCTTCATTCCTCTCTTCCCTTGGAAGCTTTCTATTGTGTTGCCAATTAAGCGGCATGACTTGGGATAGGCAGCTTGGAAGCCATACGATAGTTTGTGCATTGTAACCAGGAGTGGCGGAGGACCCTGGAGCACATTCATTTCATGACAGATCCTCAGGAAAATGTTACAGAGAAACTCAAGTATCTCTATTTCTCATTGCTAAAACTTAGGACTCCTTAATTATGGATCACCCCTGGTGGTACTCAGCTGTAGCATTAATGGGCAATCAATATCTGGCAAAAGGATATGCCCTATTCAAAGGTATTTAATGGAACCCTGTGGTTCCCTTTAACCATACTGCATGCATTCCTTTTTCCTTGACTAGACTTTACTTATGTTCTACCCTCGTGGTGTCACTTCAAAGTGTGACGTGATTCTCTCTTGGATGGAATCTTGATTCCTGGCTCATCTATCATCTAGTAAGGTCTTATTTCAGCACCCTCCACCATAATCTTAAGCATTCCCACATAAATTCCCACCTTTAGTTAACATACAACTAAGTAAAACATGTTTGCTACTCTCCATTCCCGGTTCTATGCAGAACGCTGTGGATAAGTTCCTCCTACATACAAATTCCAGTGCTGCTGAGAAGAAGAAATCCTTTATATGTGTAGGCTAGGTGACAGGAATGAGCATTGAATGGAGAGAACATGGGCAAACATCTAAATAGACGAAGAAAAGTAATCAACTTAAGCAAAGAAATAAAACACAACCATTTGTTAAGTCTTGAGTGATCAGGACTGGTAATATGAGGTCACTCCCTTGGTTGACTATGATGACTATGATGACTCCCTGGTCATGCACATATAGCCACAGAATCCCTGCTAGGGCAAGACTATAGATGGAAGCCAGACCACGTGGCAATTATTCTCTTTAGCACCATATTGCTTTGAGAAGCTTACCAATCACTATTGCTAAACCTCCATCTAGATTCTTCTACCTTATTTCAAAGCCACAACACATTATTCTGGTTGGCAACATAAGGTGGAGTGGTTTTTGTTTTGTTTTGTTTTGGGTTTTGTTTTTTTGGTTTGTGTTTGTTTGTTTTGAGGAGTAAAATAAAGACAAGGTAATTGTATTGTTAGCAAGAAGTATTCAATACAAAATGCTTTGGGTTGTTTTAACATTACAACTTAACTAAATTGACCTTGGTTTTATACCAGTTGAATAGAGACGTATTTCTCTGATTTAACAAAGGGCTGAAAGAATCATTAAAACATAAAATTTATGCATGCACCATCTAACTACCTCTCTGTAGCTAAATGTAATTTAGCTAAAATGTAATTTTCCAGCAAAGAATTTGTGGGGAATTAAAATGAAAAGAAGTAAAGCCTTGGGAAAGTAACACCAAAATGGATGGAAAATATGAAATTATCTCAAGTCCAAAAAAATCTGTTTCTTATAAAGAATTGGAGATCTGTTGCACTTTAGAATTATTTACATTTTTTCAAAAATGTTCTCACTGTCAGTGGAAGAATAATATGTGAAGAAGTATCTTTTGTCACATGAGCCATGTAATAAAGAGCTGGGAAATGGTCCAAAGGACTCATCCAATCCAGTCCTCTGAGTCCAATAGGATGATGACCTCAACTGCTTGAAATAAGTGCTTCCTGTCTACTTTTGCTAGCTCTTTCTTTTATGTAAAAACAAGCACACAACCAAATTAAAAAAGGAAGACCTATTTTTCTTCTTGATTTTTAAAATTTCTTTAAATAAAAATCTATCCCAAACATTATATATTTTAGACTCAGTTTAGCTCTGTTTTTCTTTTTTATTTCATGTAGTATCAATACTAGGAAAAGGATCGAGTTATCAGCAATGTGCTAAAAATTTCCCAACACATATGAATTTAGCTTTACATATATAAAATAAAATGTGCCGATCTGAAGGGGGATTAGTTAGAATTAACAACATTGAAAAAAAGGAAAACTGTAGAAGAAAATCTTAGTGGCACTCCTTTAGCCACTATCCAGGGGAAAAGGAGCGTTGTGTTAGTCACCAGACTTGAAACACTGAGATCACACTGGGCATCTCACATCTATTTTGAGATCAATCTATTAGGATGCTTTAGCTTGCAGATATTCAACTTGAAATTCAGTTGGGCCCTGATTCAATATTTATCAAGAAAACTACTATTATTAGGATTTCTGTGATGCTCCATCCATAAAGAAAAAATAAACTTCACCCTGGACAGACTATAGAATGTTTAGTTGGAGTCAAAGCTAGAGAACTTCTTCTAGGAGCAAGCAGCCTCTAGAAGTTCTTTTGGTTTGAGACTGTCCTGGTTTGTTCTGGGACACCGGTGAGAGGAGTTCTGTTCCCTAATGACAACCAGCGGTGCTAGGGATACACACCTGGGCTGGAGCGTGTGCAAACGGATATCAGGGAGCCAAACACCAAGCTGGAGCCATCTTTCCTCCTTCAAAGAATATGTCTCTGAGCTGTGGCTGGAGTGGGTAAGCCTCCAGAGTTAGTGAATTCTATAGGTGACGAGCCAGGGTTCTCGCAGTCTTTGGGGCCGAAGTGCTTTTCAGTCTTAGAATCCCTTCCAGTGATTGAGATTTTCCATCTACAAAGCCACCAGATAAAATTGGCAAAGGGAAGGATCCAGGTGAATTTTCGATGTGTATTGTATATCTGCAAGAGACCTAGATTCTATACTTTTTTTTTTTTTTCATATTTAAGACTTTGCACTTTTTCTCTCTCATGGGCAGGGTGGGGGTGTTTGGGGAATATTTGTCATTAATATAGGTGGATTTTCTGGGAATTTCTAAATGGAGATGATTTAATTTTCTGACAACAAGGTGGTAATTTACTTCTATACCTATAGTTCCATTAAGATGTGTGCTTTCTCTTTGGACATATGGTCACACACTGAAAATTTTTCTAGCTTTTACTTATTTTTATTTATAACCTGGCAGAGTTGATTATCTCCAGGGAATACCAGTAGCGTGCTCAATGTGCAGCTAGAGAGGGGTTCTGGAGATAGATATTTTTAATTAAATTAAAAATTCTCCAACACATGCCCATGTAAAAACGAACCTGATAGTGCAAGGATGCTTGTTCCTGAAACAAATCTGGGACAAATTTAAATCTGTATCCACTCAGAGCCAGTATATTCTTCTGCGCTTACTGTACTGGGGTTGATGTGGGTGGAGATGCAGAGGGAGAGCCAAGAAAGAAAAAGAGGATTACACACACATACATCTGAAGATGATATGTTCACTTATCTGCAATATATAAAACTAGATCTGTCCTCGAGAGCTGATGAATTAAAATTATCAAACGCCCTTTCGGCATCTAATAACTGTGTGGTCTTTAATCCTTTTTTTTTTTTTTAAAGTTTGTTGATGCAAAGAATAATGATGATAGATTTCTTGCTGTCAATCCACACTTGGAGTCAGGAATACACTCTACTTATTCACAGAGTATCCTTTGAAACTCGAGTTCCTGGAGTTTAGTGGACGCTGTGGTGCTCTGCTCAGGTGCTGCTATCAGCGGGAGGCGCTTTCCTCCCCACCCCAACCCCCTCAGCTGTCAGAAGTGTTGGGGTTTGCTGATGGCTCACAGCCGAGTCTCTCCTGTGGGAGCAGTCTGCCCTCCGTAACTGGTGCAGAGCTCTCTGTGGGTTAGGCTGGAGCCACTGTTGTAACCGAATTGCAGTTCAACTTCTCTCCCTACCTGGGTTGCACTTCTCACTTTCTCGAAGGTGTTCTTTTTGAGAGCACTTTCCAAAAAACAGCGTTAGCATGCATATTTCTGCATCAGAATCTATCCAGGGAATCTGGAACTAAGACAGAAGCAAGTTGCATTTTATTTGCTAATATTTTAGTCAAAATGTTTGTAGCTGCAATTTTAAGTGAGATGGGTCTAGCATTTCTTAAAAAAAAAAAATCATCAGGCTTTGGAATTAAAATTAATCCGACTTCATAAAATTAATTAGGACCCCCCCCCCCCTTTTTCCATGGTCTGGAAATGTTTAAACGTAGAAATCATCTGTTATTTAAAGATTAAACCCATCTGGTCTTTGGGCCTTTTTCCACGACAGATTCTTAATCACTAGCCCGACATCTTCTGCAGTGATTGGCAATTTAAGTAACTTATATTTTGTTAGGAAATCATTCACTTCCTCTGTGTTTTCAAATTTGTAGCCATCGACTTGCAAGCAGTAATCTCTTCTAATTCTTTTAATCATGCCTGTATCTGTGGTTTGTGTCCTTCTCATTTTTAATCCTGGATATTTTTCCAACTGCCCTCTCGTGTGTGCTTACCATGCACACTCTCTCCTTTAATCAAGTTGACAGAATTTGTCTACTTTATTGGCCTTAATTTTTCTTTTTTTGTCTCTCGGATCTATTTATCCTTTATCTGATTTATTTTGGTTCGTTTTGTCTTCTAGTTTATTTCAGCTTTTACTTTCGTTGTTTCTTATCCATTTCCTAATTTCTGATAAATGAATACAAGGTTTCTTTGTTTTTCTGCTTTTTTCTTTAACAATAAAGACATTCAAGGCAATGAATTCACTCAGCATGTAGACTTTAATGTTCCCTAATTGCTTTCTTAATAATTTGTTCACTTTTTCTTTTTGATTCATAGATTGACTTTCTGAAAGCTTACGCTTTTATAATTTAACTTTATTGCAAGAAAGATAATTTAAGTATTTTTTTTTCTATATATATTTTCTGAAACTTTAATTTGTGAAGCTTTTCTCTTTGGCCAAATAGATGTTTGATTTTGTAAATGTTTCATAAACCTGTGGGAGAAAATATATATTCTCTACTAAAAGGGTTTTAAGATTCTAAATATGTCAGATAAAATTACTGAATTGTCTAGTAGGTATATCCAATTCTGGAAGACCTCTACTTAAGTCTATCTAATTGTAGTTTTATCAGTTCTCCTTACAGTTCCAATAATTTTTGCTTATATTTTTTAGCTGACGTATTATGTGAGCCTGACTTCCACTGAAATTTTGAACTAATGTTACAGGGTGTTACCTTATTAAATATTAAACATTTTTGTTCTTAAAAGTTAGTTGTTATAGAAAGCAACTGAAGGGGCACATGGGTGGCTCTGTCAGTTAAACATCTGCCTTTGGTTCAGGTCATGATCCCAGGGTCCTGAGATGGAGCCCCGCATCTGGCTCCCTGCTTCTCGGGAAGTCTGCTTCTCCCTCTCCCTCTGTCTTCCCCTACTTCTGTGTTCTCTCGCTTTCTCTCAAATAAATAAAAAAATTTTCAAAAGAAAAATAAAGCAGCTTAATGATTTTGATAAGAGTTTAACTTCAATGTCATCAGAATCCTCTGGAGGCCAGAGTTTTTATAAGTCAAGGTGGGGCCCTAAAATCTAACAAGTTCTCAGGTGATGTTAAAGTTGCTGAGGACCACACCAGATTAAATACTTTTTGATTTTGCTTATTTCCTTTAACTACCAAAATTTTAAAACAAGTGTTCTCCATTTAAATTGATACAGGCCAAAATTAACCTGAAGTTATGGTTGCTTAGTATCTTTTCCTCTGTCCAGTCTTGCTTCTTCCTTCAATTTGTTTTCCAATTTATTGTTAATTTCAAAAAAAAAATGCAAATTTTGCCATATGGCAAACCCACCCTGTTTGATGTTAATATCCTCACTCTTAACTTTCATTTGCATTAGTTTGATATTTTTGTGTATTCCTTTACCTTTAACCTTTCTGTACTGCTTTAAGTTATTTGCAGTTGTATTTTAACCAATATGACAAGTATTTAAGCTTTAACCAATATGACAAGTATTTAAGCTTTGTATTTTAACCAATATGACAAGTTCTGACTTCTAATGGAAGAAATCAGTCCATTGATATTTAATGTAATAATATATTGCATTTTATCTTTTATATTTACTTTTTTTTTTAAAACAATGTTTTCTTTTGTCCTTTTTGCTGGTTTGATCAACTCACTACTCATGCTATTTCCTTCTCCCTTGTTAATGTGAATATTACGTCTGTTCTATTAATTCTAACAAATCTATAGATTCTAACAACAACAATTTGTTATATTTTTTTCTGTACTATCATTTTTCATTTAGATAACTTGCTTATTATGCTTGGAAATTTTTACAGTTGGGAGCGGTATCAGGAATTCACCTGACTATTCCCAGGTACATGTCTTTTTCTCATCAGTCCTGGCAAATACTCAACAATTTCTTTTAGTCTGCAGACTCGTCTTCAGCTGAAGAGTTCTTTGTCTATTAATCCAATAATTTATCTTCCAGGAATTCCTAGTAGATGTTATAAATCTATCCTCAGATTATCTTACCTACCCTTCCCTAATTTCACATGCCTGTGCTTTGAGCTATCTCTTTTGTGGTTTTCTAGGTCATCCTTTTTAGACTCTCTCTATAAAGATCATCTTCAGTTCATGTGTTGAATTGTTTCAACAATTATGTTGGAATTACGGGAAATATGTTGAAATTATGAAAAACTATGGCTTGTTTTTGATCCAGAAAATGTGTGTACATATGCATGTGGTATGCTTCATCTGAATCTTTTTGAACACTTTTGCTTCATCTTTCTCTTATAACCATTCTTTTTCACCAGGGAAGTTTCATTTGTCCAGACTGATCTTCCACCCTGACTGCTGGGCCCGTTAGCTGGATTTTTACATCACTGACTTGTTCTGGCCTGGGTATCCCATTACCCCAATTTGCAGCAGTATGGCAAGTGGTGGGTGGTGGCAGGCTTGCCCAGGCAAGCAGTGCAAGGGTTGGCAGGTTGCCAGTGTCCAGGTCAGCTACAAAAAGAAGCCACCAGGGTCCCAATCTCTCCTTACCTCCGGCTAGCACAGCCGTTCAGCACTTGGTTGGCTTATTCAGTGGGGGAATCTAACCTCTTAATGTGGGGGCATAGAATGATCTTTTCTCCATGGTAAGAAGTGCCCTAGGGGACAAGCTTTTTCCAAAACTTCTTTCTAATCCTTGTCCTGGGCAGTCTGATGCAGGTCTTTAGCTCTTACTAAGCTCCAGAGGAAAGCCTCACTTTGGGTCTCTCCCTGGATGTCCTCAAAGCCCAAAGCCATGCCAATACCCAGCTCTGCATTGGTCAGAGGAGCAGGTCAAAAATCAGCATGTTGCCTGGAGTTGGGAGAAGACAGTAGGTAGCAGCAATCATTTCCTGGAATCCCCTCTTAGCATGAAAGATGTTCGTTGTAGTAGGGTAAAATAGGGAAATGTTTTTCTTTCCTCTTTGTTGCCTCTTTCTTTTTTATCTCCTTTTTGTATGAGCCCCTCTGTGATATATGCTAATGTTTTGTAATTGAACCCTCAGTGGCCTCAGAGAAAACTGGTCTGATAGCCCACTGTTTCCCATCATAATGGTTTAATTTAAATAAAATAATTATTTTTGGTAATTGACCTATAGTACTTAATTGGCTTATGCCAAATAATCTTAAATCACTGATCATTATATTTAATTACCTAGGATAATAATTTTCACATAGTTCATCTTGGAAGTTTCTGCAAGAAGTTAAGTTGCTTTAAAATAGGCATGACATACATCATATAGATATGTATAAATATATCTATTTCTGTAGCTAAAGATATCTGGTAACCCCAATATATATCAGGAGTGCCAGATTTAGTCCAAAACAACCAGGAGGTTCAGTTAAATTTGGGTTTCAGCTAAGTAACAAATTAAAATTTTAGTGTAAGTATGCCCCATACAATATTGGAGACATACTTATATTAAAATTTTATTCATAATTTAACTGAAATTCAAATTAGAGTAGAAGTTCTATATTTTAGCTAGCAACACTAAAATATAAATATACAGATGGTCCACAACTCACAGTGGTTCAACTTAAATTTTTTGATTTTACAATGGTGTGAAAGTGATGCGCATCCATTAGAAACTATACTTGGATTCCCCCCACCCCCACCCGGGGCTAGCAATGTGCAGCCTGTCACTTCTCCTGTTGCTGGGCAGGGGCAGCGAGTCACAACTCCCAGTCAGCCCTATGATCAGGAAGGTAAACAACCAATATACTTAGAACCATTCTGTTTTTCACTTTCAGTGTCATATTCAATAAATTACATGAGATATTCAACATTTAATTGTAAAATAGGTTTTGTGTTACATGACTTAGCCCAACTCGAGGCTAACCTTAGTGTTCTGAGCATGTGTAGGTAGGCTAAGCTGAACAAAGACTTCTGATAGTTTAGGTATATTAAATGAATTTTCAATTTATAATGGGTTTATTGGTATATAACCCCATCATAGATAGGTGTGTGTGTGTGTGTGTAGAGAGAGAGAGGGAGAAGGATGAAGATTGGTAATTGGTTATTTTTGTTTTGACATTTTTCAAGGCTAAAATCACCATGGCTATGTTTTCTGGGAGAGATTCTAACCTACACCAGACGTAAACCTCTTGAAAGTGTGCATCTCTCTCTCTCTCTCTCTTTGTTTTTTTAACTCATAACTTTTATTTATTTATTTAATTTATTTTCAGCGTAACAGTATTCATTGTTTTTGCACCATACCCAGTGCTCCATGCAATACATGCCCTCCCTAATACCCACCACCTTGTTCCCTCAACCTCCCACCCCCTGCCCCTTCAAGACCCTCAGGTTGTTTTTCAGAGTCCACAGTCTCTCATGGTTCACCTCCCCTTCCAATTTCCCTCAACTCCCTTCTCCTCTCCATCTCCCCATGTCCTCCATGTTATTTGTGCATCTCTCTTGCTCACTGATGTAGCTCTATCTTCTATCATAGTGATTGACATAAGCTGTTTTCAGTGAATGTTTCTAAATAATTGAAGGAACCAGTTCTTCCCGAGTTCTAAACCCCAGATGGTAACTCAAGTGTAGGCAATAATAGACGTTTTCTACCAAAATATGAAAGATTTAAGCTTAAATAAGTACCTATCCATCAGTTTTATCTGTTTTAATTGGTGTTTTATCTGTTTTAATTGGTATTTTATCATAAGGAACACTTGCTTAGGGTTTCAAAACTATTCTATTAAGCTAGAACTTGCTCATCCATTTGTCTTTTGGTGTGGACCAATATTTCTGAGGAACAGAGATCAGATGTGTCCAGGTTAGGCTTCTCATCTTGCATAGGTAATATGTAGATCTGCATCCCAGTTTCTTGCATTGAACTCTCAAATGTTTAATGCTTAATCACAAGTATTTTTGGAAGAAATAATATTGAGGAATGGCCTGGGCTAAGTAGTCTACTCATTCTTCTAGGTGTCTGAAACTTCCTTCAGAACAAGTAAGATTATCATTACCTTTCTCTTTCTATCTCTCTCTCTCACGAATTCTTAAATTTTGCCTTTCCTGAATTATACTTGGGTATTATGTTATAGGCCGGCGTCAAGGAAAGTGGTGAAAATTCATGAGTACTTCAAATTATTTTCTATTTTTTTTTTTAATTTTTTATTTTTTATAAACATATATTTTTATCCCCAGGGGTACAGGTCTGTCAACAGATGAATGGATCAAGAAGATGTGTATATATACACAATGGAATACTATGCAGCCATCAAAAGAAATGAAATTATTTTCTATTTAAAAATTGGTTTTGTTTCATTGTGCACACAAAAGGCCCAGCAATTCATTTATTATTTTAACCTATCATAGAGACAATCCAGCTCTGTGAGTTTTGACACATAGTATGAGACCTCAGATACAGAACATTACCCACCACTCAGAAAACCTCCTTCCCGTGGAATTTAAGAAACAAAACAAATGAGCAGATGGGAAAAAAGAGGGTGGTAAACCAAGAAACAGACTCCTAACTATAGAGAACAAACGGAAGGTTACCAGAGGGAGTGGGTGATGGAGATTAAGGACTGCACTTGTGATGAGCACAGGGCAATGTTTGGAAGTGCTGAATCACTATACGGTACACCAAAAGCACACTTGTGTGTGTGCACGTGCATGCACACACACACATACACAGACACAGCTCTTCTTCCTCTTGTCCCTTTGTAGTAAACCTGCAACTTCACTTAAGACAAGCACTTCACTTAAGACAGCTTCACTTAAGACAACCACTGTCCTGATTCCCATCACTATGAATTAGTTTGCATGTTCTAGAGTCTTATATAAATGAATTCATAGTACATGTTCTTCTTATCTGGCTTGTTTTACTCTGCATAATTATTTTGAAATCAAAGTTTTTGCATCTTTCAAGAACTTATTTTTTATTGCTGAATGGTTTTTCCATTTTATGGATATGCTGCAATTTGTTTAGCCACTCATCTCTCTGTGGACATTTGAGTTGTGGTTTGGGATTATTACAAATCAATCTGCTATGCACATGCATGTACAAGTTTTTGTATTACCATCTGTTTTTATTTCTTTTGGAAAAAATATTCACATGGACTGGCTGGATCATGTGGTAGGTATATGTTTAACTTTGTAAGAAATTGCCCAATCTTTTCCAAAATCATTATGCCACTTATATTCTTAACAGCAGTTGCTCAGCATCCTTGCTAATCCTTGGCAGGGTCAGTCTTTAAAATTCTAACCATTTGAAACAATTTGTCATGATATCACATTGTGGTTTTAGTTTGTACTTCTTTAATGACTGATGGTGTTGAGCATTTTTTCACATGCTTATTTACTATCTATTTTGGTGATGTGTCTGTTTAAATCTTTTGCATACTCACCCCATTTAAAAATTTTTTTAAATTAATGAGTAGAGAATTCTTTTTATATTCCAGATACAAATGTTTTGCCAGATAAATAATTTGCAAATATTTCCTGCGTGGCTTGTCTCTTCATTCTCTTAACAGTGTCTTTAGAAATTTTCAATTTTGACAAAGCCTAATTTATCAACTTGTTCTTTGATTTATTGTTTTGGTCATTTAGGTCTATGATCCATTTTGAGTTAATTTTTGTGTATGATGTGAGCTATTGATGGAAGTTTATTTTCTTTCATATGTATATTCAATTATTTTGTCATCATGTATTGAAAAGACCATGTTTTCCCCCACTCAATTGCTTTTACACTCTTATCGAAATCAGTTGTGCATGTATGTGCAGGCCTCTTTCTGGATTCTCTGTTCAGTTCCAGTGACTTATTTGTCTCTTTTTGATACCACAATTCCTTGATTACCGCCCCTTGATGATAAGACTTGAAATAAGGTAGTGGTTGTCCTCCAACTTTGTTCCTTTTCAGGTTGTCTATTATGGGCCCTTTGCATTTCCATATGAATTTTTAGAATCAGCTTGTCAATAGCTACAAAAAGCCTGCTGAGATTTTGATTAGGACTACATTGATTCTACAGATAAATTTGCAAAATGAATATTGTTGATAATTGTTACAATTTTGCTTATCTAAAGGATGCCCAAAGATTCTGTTAAGATGTGAGGAGCATTGCTATCACTGATTGCTACTTGTTAAATACCTCCATACACCTGATGGTAATGAAGACATGTAAACATAAACAGTCTTGCCTTTTTCTAGTCAAAAGAGTACACCATTGAATATATATTTACACACATACCATCTAAGATTATTTTCCTACCTCCACAAAGGAGGTAATCAGAAATTGGTATTTTGAATTCATCTGGAGGAGGACTGACACTTGTTTATACGGGAATACTAATTCCCAAGCTAGAATAGTGCAGGGACATTCACGGAGTTGGGAGAGGGAAACTTTGAAAAAGAATGAAACTTGCAGTTAAATGTGAATATAACATATCTAATCCACGGAGGACTTTTCAGGAGGCTCAGGGGTTTAACAGTGAAATAAAACTGGAAGGACAAGCCAAGTCAGGTTGTAAGAAACAGGGGTGCTCACCTCAGAAAGGAAAGTGTGGTTTGCTGCAGTACTTTATGTAAGTTTTAAAAGATGTGTCCAAGGTATGCGGCTGTCTCACAGTATTAGTTTCTTCCTCCCACCATAAACCCATTTTAGCTGGATATATGGCCCCCTAGATAATGACTGTTTCCTAGATTCCCTTACATCTAGGTGTGGCTATATGGCCCAAGTTCTTATTCATGAGCTTTGAGTGAAAATAATGTGTGCAACCTCGGAATCCTAGTTTTCAAGGTAAGGCTAAGCTTTTCTTCTCCCCTCTTCATCCTGTGCTTAGGGTGGAAAACTGGTTGCAAGCCATCTTCTACCAGGGGGAATGAGAGCATCAGTCTAGGGTGGTGGAACAAGTAAAAAGCCTAGGACCTGATTACTCGGAGCTGCAATACCAGCTGTAAACTTCTTCCTAGACTACATGTGAAGAGAAATGCATGTCTAATGTGTTTGAACCACTGTTAATTGGGTTTCTGTTACAGTTGCTGCCAGCTAATATAAGGAAGGATAACTGTTCACTGGCAATTTGATAAAAAGCTCCTTTTTAAAGTTCTACATTTTTAAGCTTGAAATATTTGTATCATGAACCAATATTCCCCCATCGAATCAGAAACATCATACAAATATCATTAGTTTAGTGCATACCTCTGAGAGCCAAATGATTAATACTTTTTTATTAGACACAGGGAAATAGGTCTAAGAAAACATGGTGAAATTGATAAAACATTTTTTTGGGGGGAAGACGGGGGGGGTCACAAGATCTGGCTTTGAACAGTGGTCCTACCACTCAGTAATTGTTTATCAAGTATGTTGCTTTACCTTGCCTAGCTTGACTTCTTAATCTGTAAGATACCTATCTCCTGACCTTATTGTGAGGTTCAAATTAGGTAATATCTAAAGGTCTATGTCGTTGGCAGAGTTTTCACAACAACCTCCTCTCCCCCGTACCCTTGGTAAGGTAGGGCTACATCCACTCTAGAGTGGAGGGTAGTTTGTTACTTTTGTGAGCTTCCCTGACCTCTCTGTGGGGCTGCCGTTGAGCGGATATACGCAGCCTGTCCTGTCAGGGGACAGGATGCAAGCTAGTTAATACACCAATATAAAGATCCTCTCTGTGCCAACTGTGGGATGGGGAGATGTCCTTGAATTCGGTCTTCCGCTCTAGTCTCTGCCCTTGTGGTCCCATGCTCGGGTGTTAGAAGTCAGACAGGGGCCACAGACCAGGCAAGGCTGGCTTGGTGAAGTCCATGTGCATAGACTGCACAAGGGAAGTCAGGGGCTACTCAGCCCCTGCTGATTGGGGATGAGACCCCCCTGTTGCTAGTTCTACATTTTCTAAGGGAATAGCAAGTCTGAATTTTATATGGAATCTCCTGTTTTTTCAATGTTCAGTTTGTTTTTTTAAACTATGTTGGGGTGAACCAAAACCATGTCTGTGGTCGCCAGCTTACTGCCGTGGCTCCCCGCGCTGCCTGCTGTGACAGACTCC
Source organism: Mustela nigripes (assembly GCF_022355385.1). Classification (NCBI taxonomy): domain Eukaryota; kingdom Metazoa; phylum Chordata; class Mammalia; order Carnivora; family Mustelidae; genus Mustela; species Mustela nigripes. The sequence continues at coordinate 100,506,222 of NC_081561.1, forward strand.
CTCTCCACTGCCACAGGTGCCTCTTGAGCAAGCTGACCATAGACACGCATACAATCAACGTAGTCACTTTTTCGTGCAGATCTGCGTGCTCAGAACAGGTTCTGGCTCCAAATAAGACCCTGAAGTTTTATTTAAAAGTGGAATTACAATAAACTGGACTGGAGGAAGATATTTCCACCCTACACTAGTCCAAAGGGTGAGTACCAAGAGTTAATTCTGTGGGGAAGATGATGTAATAAATATTTCTGTTTATTTGGTGTGTGAAGCCAAATACTCAAATGCTGAGTACCTTTAAAAAAAATCAAAATCAGCAATTCAATTATTTTTCTTTATTAGAACAGCCAGGAGTGAGCTTGTTAAAATAGATCTGCTTTGTTGTAGCTTGCTCTGCTGGCAGTGTCTAAATGAATTAAATGAGTCAGAGTCAAAGAAATCTCACAGGCAGCTTTAATCTCCTGTCAGAAAGAAGAGCTAACTAAGTCAAACATCAGTAATTTTTTTTTCTTGGCTCATCTTAGGAGTCCATGTTCTTAGCTATGTGTTTGTGGACTTATATTTTAATCTTAAAATTACACTCCCAAAATATTCTTAAGATTGGGAATTTGGGTGCCCAGTCTTATTAGGATTTGCTGGTTCTTAAAAGTCACTCACATAAAAATACCATCTCTCTCCTGAAGCTTGTAAGGGGCAACTTCTTTATCACTCAATTCAATATCAGAACCCAGCCACAGATTTGTTTTCTGTTTTTTAAAGACCAGCAAAGCTCTCAAATTTCCATTTTGGATTTTTTATTTCTGGTACACATAATAGAAAATTATATATAATGTGTCACAACATGAATCTCTGAGGTCAAATGTGAAGGAGATGTGGTTCTCTTGTGTGTCATGTAAAATTCTCTAAAATATCCTATGGCTGAAAAATTTGTGTTGGAGAGCAATCCAGAAATTGTGTCAGCCTCTTCTCTGCGGAGGCTTTGAGCTCTTGGGAATTTGTGTTAATACTATTCTAGTCAGTTCCTCTTTCAAGAACTGACTGATAGATTAAGCTCCATTGGGCAGGAAGTGGAGCTTTTTTCTGTTAAGAAAAAGACCCTCTTCTATCACTGTGGGTCTTTGCTAAAGGTTAAAAAGGGTGGGGGGTGACCTACAGATATCAGGAGTTCAGTAGGTTGAAGTCTGTAAATTTAAAGAAACAGCAATTGCTGAATGAGAGTCTAAGAGGACCTAAAGTGCTATAAAGGAAAACTAAGATATTCAGATTCATTTTAAGGATATATTTGTTCTTAGAATATAACAACTGGGCATCATGAGCTTTGATGATTGGCTTATTAATTTACATACCACATACAATTACAACTGTAACAATATCCATGTATAGATAAAAGATTCAGACACTAAAGTTTCTAGAAAGTATGATGGTCTCATAAACAGGGACCATCTACTGATGTAATGTCCTTCATGAAGACTGCCTGTCACAGTTTCTTGTCAAGCTTTTTCTCTACACCTGAGTGTTCCTCTTTCCTCGGGTATTTTCTAGCCTGATACCTGTTTCTTAGCGCCAGAGTTACAGATTTCTATATTTTGGTAAACATGTTCTCTTTTCTCTGTGTATAGGATTGTCCATCTTACCACACTGGAACTAAGTAGAATAAATCTAATCCTTGACCTACCTGTATTTAGTTTGATCACAAAAAGTATAGAGGAAAACCCCTAAACTTACCACCTTGAGAAATTAAACATTATACATTGCAGCTCCTGTATATTCTTCCTTTATTCTCCTCTTTCCTCCTGGGAGGCAACCATTGTTCTGGTCTCTTTATACAATATTACATATAGTTCCCCAGAAACATATACAGTATTTTATATATTCTTACACTACATAAAAAGGTAGCACATTCATGTATCCTCCTGAAAGACTTTTACATCTATGATAATGTAATCCTTTCACCCTTCCTGTAGATGTAAAATTCCTTTGTGGAGAGTTTCTCTTTTTAGGATGTCAAATCATTTTTTCTAAATATAGAGGAAAATAATGAAATGCTTGGATTCTCAGAATAAATTTACTCTTCATAAATGCAGCACCACTTCTTAGTTTAACCACTTGTAATCTCTACTTGATCTAATTTTTAAATATTCTCTATTAATAGTTTATTTTTTAAATGGATTACTCAATTAAAATAAAGTTTCACCCAGTATGCATACCCTTACAACCAGAAATGTCAGTTTTTGACCAGTTAAATACCCATATGTTTAAGCAGAAGTATATAGGGATGTCTGTTGCAGCACTGTAATAAGAAAATTAATACTTAAAGTTAAACTGTACTCTGTAGAATTAAATGGAGTGAGGTAGTTTACCTACTGATCATAGGTAAAGCTCTAATATACATCATTAAATAAAACAATTGTAAAACAAAATTGACATTATGATAACATTTACATTTCAAAACCATTTCTAGGTGCTTTTATTAGCTTTATAAATATATAGAAAAAGGCTTGCAAGCAAACATTGAAAGTTGGTAAGTGATTATTTCTAAGATGGGAATGGGAGGCCAAGGAGGACTTTGTATTACCAGTATTAGTTGAATATGTTAATGGATTAAAATATAACTTAAGGTATGTATTTAAAAAGTCAATGTAACATTTTTAGGGCAGGCTAATAATATTGTGGCTTGAAGCAAGAGATTAAAATGACCCCAGCAAATGACTAAACTAAATGACCTCAAGTGGAATGAAGAAATTGGGGGAACTAAGCTGTACCTAAATATATACCCCAATGCCTTCCATTCACAGAATTTGTGTAGGCATGGTGCTATCAACACTGGCAAGCAAGAAAAGTCACCATAGCAGACTAGAAATTGCAAGGTACACCCAGAAGAAAGAAAGCTGTGGGCTTGGATGGACAAGAGTCAAGGAAACACAAAATATGTGCATGAAAAAAACACCAAAGACCAGATCCACGGATAACTCCAAAAATAGGGTGAACAAATACCAACAACTAGACTGAGTATGGTGCAATAAAGAGGCCAGTAATTAGAACAGGAACTCTAACAGTGAGTAAAGCAGTACTAACCTGAGTCTAAAATGTCCAAGATACATTCCAAAGAAAATAATATACTTGCTAGGAGCGTGTTCCAGGGGAAGGTATAGATGAGCAAGAAGCATTGCCAAACAAGAGGAATAAGGCAGCCTGTTCAGGAGGCAGAAACACTAAAGACTGCTGCTACCAGAGAACAGCCTTTCTTATTTTAGTAATGGGAAACTCCAGCTTGCCTGCCTGTTCCACACCCAAGTGCCCTAAAGTGAAGCCTCCCAGTGGATAGATAGGCTGCACCCAGTTATATAAACCCTGCCATCAACTGTGCCATCTGGGAAGGGAGAACCCACACGAGCTAAAAATAGTCAGTTTCTCATTTATAGATGCAAATGAACAACAAAAGATCATGAGATATTTGAGGAAAAGAAACTAAATGAAAGGGAGGACTGATATGAATAAACAAGTAAATGGGCCAACTGACCCTAGAAGAAGCAAAATGAATAAATTAAAAAAATAAATAAAAATGGAAGGACCTAGAACTTGAAAGAAAAATTCTCATTGATACTCTTATGTGGGACACTGCAAAGAAAAATATACAGAAGATTGTTAGGAAAAAGAGCAACCAGAGAACACGAGAGAATTTTTGTAGTTAAGATGTAATTTCTGCGGGGGATGTGCTCCACTAGAAGGAAGGACAAACCAAGCAAGAGGAGCACAACACGGGATTCAGAGAACAGAAACCCCCATCCAGGAATGCAGTGAGGAAAACAGCTATGCAACAGGCCAGAAAAGCAATCAGTACAGAGTGGAGCAGGAAGACGGGTGGATAGATCCTCAGGAAGTATGTCCTCAGGAAAATGACAGGGGGCTCCTGAGACTATATGTTGTGATGGAAAGTATGAGAAATGCATGATGTGTTAAAGAGATATAATGGAAAAGGTGAATAAGAGAGCCATAGTCTGAATATTAAGAAAAAAGGAAAATAAGCCTCAATTTTGACTTATGTAAGAGATTCCATTTCTTTGATTTTTAAGATGACTATTACAATTCATTTAGGAGTCCCAATACTGAAAGATAATACCATCACCATGCTTGGCTTGGCATTACATTTTATATATATATATATAGAGAGAGAGAGAGAGAGTGTACTGGTGCTTAATTGAGTATTAGTACTTACATATATATACATACACACAAACATAATGTATATGCATATATATATATATATATATACACACACACACACACACACAAATGTGCACATTGTTGTGCATTTTTACCTTTTAGAGTCAACGTATGAATGAAGCATGGAAGGCTTGGTTGAGTGTCAGGATGAAATATAAGTTTAACAGTCTTAATCATGCAAAAGAAAAACCTACAATGTCTCTAAATTCTGGAGTTTAGAGATGAGTGAAAGAAGTGAAAGGAAGGGATAAGGGCTAGTACTCTATGTTACAAAGTGTGGAATGAAGAAAGATCAAAGTGGATTGGATTACGATGACCATTAGTAGACCTAAGGGGAATGTCACAAGTATAAAATCTGGGGAAGAGATGAAAGAATTGTCGCAAAGACAAGGATAAAAATGGACTAAGCTTCTGTCTTTCATATTAGCAAGACAAAAAATAGAAGTACAAATGTATTTAGCATACAGGCAATAACTAGGGAAAATTTTTAAATCGTTCAAATAGCAGAGAATCTATAGGTGAGAACTAATATGATCGGAGATTGAGGGTATTCCTGTACAATTTAATTTGTTACTGAAATTACTATCATTAAAAAAATTCTCTGAGGAGGTAACAGATCTAAAGCATGAGAAAAAGATTGAGAAAGGAAAGACCACTACACATCTAGTATTGTATTAGGAGGTGATAGAGGAAAATCAGAGGAAGTTTACTTACCTGATAGCTCTCAAATAGTTTCTGTAACATAGAAAACACTAGAGCAGGGGTTCAGAACCAAAACCAATTGGCCAAATGTGGCCCACTTCCCATTTTTTTTAAAGTAGTTTTGGTATACAGTGATGCTGACTTACGTATTGTCTATGGCTGTTTTCACATTACAACAGAGTTGAGTAGTTATGACACCGTATGGCTCACAAAGTATCTATTACCTGGCTTTTTACAGAAAATGTGCTCCTCTAGTAGAGAACAAATGAAAGGAAAAAATTCCAGTTGCTTAACAAAAGATAGAGGGGCAAACCAAACAGAACAACAACCAAAAAGGAAGAAAGAATATTATATAGAAGATGTAAAATAAGATTACAGGAATAAGCCCAAACAGAATAATATATTTGGAATCAAATTCCTCTATGCTTAGATTGGAAGGGAAAATATCTTGTTTAACAGGAATTCCCTTGGAACAATGTGCCATAGAAACATGAAAAATGGTGAAATAGACAAAAATGGACCAGCAAAATGTAATTGCTAAAAAAATGCAGAGGATTCTAGGAAGATGGCAGAGTGGGAAGACGAAGGAATCTGTTTCCCTTCCCAGACAATAATTGTATTGGTGGAATCTGTCTGATGTAGCTATTTTGGTTGGAAGTCTGGAGTCAATTGAAAGGGTCAAATTTTATTTAATTCATTAATAAGAGAATTCATACAATACAACAGCTGGTTCAAAGGAAAATCCAAAGAGAAAACAAATATATAGTTATGCAAGAATTGACAAATGGATACAAACTGGAAAAATTGGTCAATATCCATAAGGCAATAGTCACATTGCATTCCTCTAGACAGTATTTGCATTTCTGTAAATAAGACTCTTTGCATTACTATCAGTTTTTAGTTTTCTACAACTCACATGTAGAATTGAATAGCAGGCTCAAAGACCATAAAAGACTGAAATAACCTTGAATGATGCACTAGACAGGACATATATGTCTCCTTACAATAATCTATACTGTCCCCTCCCTACTCCAGCCTTCCAAGGGTATATTAGAATACAAAAGTTTAAAGGCAGAAGTTTGGCATGGCTGAAAAAACCTACATCGTAGAGGCAAGAGGCACTTGAAGTTGGGAGTGGGGCTTGAGTATGCAGAGAAGTACCCCCCCACACACTGCCATGAAGGTCCATGTTATAATTTATAATCTCCAGAACATGTGAATAGGTTATATGGCAAAAAAGAATTGAGATATCAGATGTAATTAAGTTTACTAATCAGCTGACCTTATAATGAGATTATTTTGGATTATTGGGGGTGGGCCCAAGGTTCCTAAATGGGGATAGAGGGAGCCAAAGAGGAAGTCTATTTGCTAGGATCTACGAATTATACATACTTAAGTATTTTCTATGCTAACTCCTCTCTTGGGAGTTAATGCTTGTTGGAGTTTATGCTTCCTCTGCTGTGGTTTTTTCTCAAATATTTGGTGACTCTTCTTTTCTAGATTATACTTTTAGATGAACAAATGTTTAGATAATATTTATGTTCAGGGTGATTTTCTTTTTCCCCTGCAAAATGAGGCTTTCCATTTCCATGACTGGAGTATAAATTCTGCTTTCAGGAATGATGGCAGTTATAAGAAGGGTAGGACACAGGCCGTCAACTGGGGAGATAGTCTTTTAGGCTATGCAATGGAGCACAGGTTAAGGGTAGGCCCTGATACTGGACCAATCGGGGTCAAATCTTGGCTCTACCATGTACGACTGTGTGACTTTGGAAACTTGACCTAACCACTCTGTACCTGTTTCCATAGCTCTAAAATTGTGATAAGAGTAGCATCAATCTCCTAGATTTATAGGGATTAAATGAATCACTACATAGAAAGCTCTTAGAACAGTGCCATATATATATATGGTTTAATACATGTTAGCTATTGTTTTATAGTAATATTCATTTTGTGAATATATGCCATTGTGGTTGTGGGTTTTATTTTTGAGCAAAGACTAGAGTCAGCTGGTCCTAGAACTTTCTTTTGCCAACTACCTATAGGCTATTTTTTCTTTTAGTTCACAAGGTCTCCAATCTGGAGCCTTTCCCTGGGGAAATTCTGTCCTTATCTCTGATTTCCTCCCATTTCCATGCTCCAAGTAACAGTTAGATTTATAGCCTTCCATGAATTTCTATCCACATACAAGTACATATAATACATAATACATAGTGATCTACATACAAAATTCCTTTTTTCAAACAGAAACATTTATGTGAAAATTCCTTCTTGGTTACTGTATTTTAGACATGTGTTTAATATAAAATTCCATATGAGTTTCCTTCAAAAAAAAAAAAAAGAAATGTAAATAATTTTTTAAATGATACCAAGACACTAGGCATTTGGGACCAAAAATAGAGACTTAAAGAATTAGATATAAAATGTCAAAAGTTATTCAGCAAAAAACAGAAGAGCAAAGAAAAAACTCATTGAGTATGTGTGGAGGGGGTGTAATTTGACTAACCTAAGAGATCTTCAAGAAAGCAGACTGAATGAACTCACATTTGAAAGCCTCACCTTGCCCCCAAATCCTGTTCAAATGAAATTAATGTATTTTAAAATACACAGAAACTATGGAAAAATAAAATACACAGAAATTCTGGAAATCCAAGAGGACCCGACCTGTAAGCCAGAGCAGCAAGAGGTTTCTGGAACACATAAAGCAGAAGCAAACAGATCAATCAAGAGATAACAGAGCTGAGGGACTGGTATAGAAGGAAAAGAGGTCCTTAAAGAAGTGAATTTCCCCCAAGAGAATTGCAAAATAATCTCACATTAGGGGCCATATAGACTAGTGGAAGGAACAGCCTATAGACAGTAGGTTGAAGAACTGGATCAGGACTGGTGATTCAACATATATTCTTGTATAAAAGCACACATGCAATCCTCTAAACCGAGAATTCTGCCCAGAGAGGTCCAGAAGCTTCAAGTTACTAATGCTGTATTGGGGACAGGGCGCTATGGGGAGTTCCTATAATATTATCATTGGAAACAATAGCTCATACGTGTTAGTGATATAGTCTTTTGTTAGTGCCACACTAATTTATTTTAACTTTAAACATGTTTAATACTTTTAAGAGTTAGTCTCCCCCCCAACTACTCATTTTTAAAATTTCTTGAGATTTTTTTACTGTTTCTTTTCAATATCTTCTTTAAGAGGTTGCTTATCCCCAGCTTATAAAAAGTAGTCAATTCCCACATGACTTTTTAAAAGTTTAGAGAAGGTAAAATTGCCCCTAAAAACACTTTTTAAAATCAAATATGGTAAGATTCTGGACTTTTTCCAGAAAAATCAAGAGTGAAAAAATCAGTTTTCAGTGAAATATGACCACTTACATCTTTTAAGTTAATTATATTAGAAGCCAAGTTAATATGAGACATCTATCCTTTCTGATATAAAGGTAAATCCTGAATATGCCTTACATTTCTCCTAAGATTAAATGAACATGGTCATGTTCAGTTCAGATTCTCATTAAAGTTCATTTTCATCTATAGCAGCAGTAAAAAAATTGTGTCCAAGGTACTTAAAGCCAGAGATTTCTACTCTGTCTTTGATATGAGCAAGACAGTATCTTGCGAGTTCAAAGGAATCTTACAAGTCCCAGAATTTTATAGGCTTGCTCTTGGTAGTGAGTAACCCTAGTTTATATTGAGTGAAACTTCTGATTAAATTTACTTATATCCATGTAGTCATTTTGAAAAGAATTCAGTGAGACAGAACTTTAAAGAGCAAGGAGGGAGGGGAGGCGTGTGTGTGTGTGTGTGTGAGAGAGAGAGAGAGAGAGGAAGAGAATGAGATCAGTGTACTTAAAGGTTGTAGCACATACGTACTTGAAGCTAGAAAGAAGCTGCCTTTCTTTGTTCTAGGGAGAAAAGGGTCTTTTAATAGCCCATTTCATTTTATTGGCATAAATGGGCATCGATTTTTGTGAAGGAAAGGTAGATGGAGACAATTTCCCCCTTAGGCTTGTAGGACTTGGAACCTTCGCTCTGAAGGCAGATGGCTTCTGGCTGTCTGCCCTTCAAAACTATTATGCTTAAAGGTTTCTGAGGGAAAAAGAGTTGGTCAAATCTGCCTCGAGTCCAAGGAGCCTTTTGAGAGGAATGGGAAAGAGAGGCTGACACTTTCTGAATTTTAAAGTCACTACAATATGCCTGATTCCTGAGGTGGTCTAGTTAAGACCAGGTGGCAGTAAGAACAGCAGAGGCTCTGAGAGGAACCCCTGTAGGAAGAGAAAACTGGAAGTGGTGCCTGGCTTCACACAGATCCTGGGTTGATTAGGGAGACACAACATCATACCATAGCATGTATGGAATGACCTAACCATCTTAGATGAGGCCAGTGTGGGCTTTCTGCATTTGTTCACCAGTAAATTCCATATACTGTCATTAGAGTTATAACTGAGAAGCCCAGGGCTACCATGGTGTGGCATAACCAAAAACCGGATCGAGAGCCAGGAGACTGCTTCTTCTTTCCCCATCAAGGAGAAACTGCTCTCAAAGCAGCAGTGTGGGTGTGGGTGAAGGGCAATACAGGGTATGGTTGCTCTTGAATTTATAAACTGTTGGGTTCTTTCTTTAAGATTAAAAGAATACAAAATTCCAAATACAAAACTCCAGAGCTCCCTCCCAGGACCATGGAAAGGGCCTTGGTAAGTGAGAGGCCCTGACACTCTAGCTTGGTTAATTTCAAGTTGGTAGGCCCCTAAGGGGTTTCCCTCACATGGTGGAGGCCTGCCCTGGAGGGAACTACTGCCTTCTAGAAGGACTCAGTGTAGCAGAGAAGGTGGCCTTTGGTAGATTAACGGAGATTTTTTTAAATTTATTTTTTTATTATTATTTTTTATTTTTTATATTTTTATCCCCAGGGGTACAGGTCTGTGAATCGCCTGGTTTACACACTTCACAGCACTCACCAAAGCACATACCCTCCCCAATGTCCATAACCCCACCCCCCTTCTCCCAACCCCCCTCCCCCCAGCAACCCTCAGTTTGTTTTGTGAGATTAAGAGTCACTTATGGTTTGTCTCCCACCTAGTCCCATCTTGTTTCATTTATTCTTCTCCTACCCACTTAAGCCCCCATGTTGCATCTCCACTTCCTCATATCAGGGAGATCATATATGATAGTTGTCTTTCTCCGCTTGACTTATTTCGCTAAGCATGATACACTCTAGTTCCATCCACATTGTCGCAAATGGCAAGATTTCATTTCTTTTGATGGCTCTGGACAAAATGACAAGGCGGAAAAATTCACCACAAAAAAAAGAACAAGAGGCAGTACCGAAGGCTAGGGACCCAATCAATACAGACATTGGTAAAGGAGATGTTTTAATTTTTTTTTCATGAAGGACAGATTTCCTAGAACTCCCTAATAAGGGAAATGGGCATTCAGGTCATAAGGAGGTTGGGGAGGTGCTAGGTCTGTATTTTGAATACTAGAAGTTTCCTATATTCTATGCTGGTAAAGCAGAACACACCTACCCAAGTGAGTGATAGTTTAACTGATTTAAATTACTAAGCCTATTGCAGCAATCTGTTAATCAGTATAAAGGGTTTCCATGAAATTTTAAAATTGTTCTTTCTAATAGTTCAGGACCATTCCTATGATTTCAACTGTTGCCTTCATGTCAATGAATCGACATTTTCAACTAAATACAAGTCAGCCCCATCTGCTGAACCCCTCTTTTCTAAAATTGAGGTATAGAGATACAATATTAGTTTTAGGTGTATAACATAGTTATCCAATGATCATACACTGTTTGAAATGAAATAACACCATCTTGGACAAATCTGCTGTGATGACCACTCTGTGACCTGAGACTTTCTTCAGTAGCATCACCCCCTCTCCTTTCTTTAGCCACACCCATAGGGCATAATGTCTTTGCTCCACGCTGGAGATAGGACTATGATTTGCAAGCATTTCCTCCTGGGTGGTCAACCAGCACATATTTCTCAGCTTCTAAGGCTATAAAAGCCTAGGTCTAGGGGGTGGGTTTGTGGAGATCTGCTCATCTCATCCCTTCCCAAGACCCACTTCAGTTTACTAAATGATTACTTGTCAAGCTAGACTTGTCGGCCTTTTTTTTAGGTCTGACAGTGCCCTTAGAGGGAGTTGGGTGTATAATTCCTTTCAGAGAGCATAGATATTACAAAATGTCACTTTATTACAAATAATTACAATAATACAAATATAAATAATTACAAATATTACAAAATGCCAAATTACAAAATGGCAAGTTGCCATATAATGTTGTTACAAGATTATTGACCATATTCCCTATGGTGTATTTTCCATCCCTGTTTCGGACTTGTTTTACAGCTGGAATTTGTACTTCTTAACCTCCTTCACCTATTTTGTTCATCTTCCCGTCCCCTTTCCCTCTGCCAACCACCAGTTCTCTGTTTTTATGAATCAACTTATTTTTTTGTACATTTGTTTATTATTGTTTGTTTATTATTATTATCTACATAGAAGTGAAACCATATGGTATTTGTTTTTCTGTCTCACTTACTTCACTTAATGTACTATCCTCTAGGTTCATCTATGTTATCACAATGCCTACTTTTCTTTTTTTAATGGCTAAGTAATTTTCCATTGCACACACACACACACACCACATTTATTTTGCTTTTTTTGAGTATAGTTGACATACAGTGTTAGTTACTGTTTTACAATATGTGATTCAACTTCTCTGTATGTCATGCTGTGCTCACCACAGCTGTACCTACCATCTTTCACCACACAATGCTATTACAATATCATTGACCATATTCCCTACACTGTGCCTGTTATTATCTGTGACTTACTTCATAACTGGAAACCTGTATTTCCCATCCTTCTTTACTGATTTTGCCCATCCCCCCACCTCCCTTCCCTTTGGCAACCATCAGTTTGTTCTTTGTTTTTATAGGCCCAATTCTGCATTTTCTTTGTTTGTTCATTTATTTTTTTAGGTTCCAAAAACAAGGGAGATTGTGTGGTGTTTGTCTTTATCTGACTTATATCTCTTAGCATAATACCCTCTAGGTCTATCCATGTTGGATGATCATGAATGACATGCTCTCATTCTTTTTTTGTGGTTGTGTAATATTCTATAATACATATATCATGTCTTTCTTATCCATTTGTCTATTGACAGGTCACTTCTATATCTTGGCTATTGTAAATAATGCTGCAAGAAATACAAGGATGCATATACATTTTTGAATGACTATTTTTGTTTTCATTGAGTAAATACCGAGTAGTGGCATTACTGGATCATGTGATATTTCTATTTTTAAGTTTTTGAAGAAACTCCATATGGTTTTCCACAGTGATATCACCAGTTTACATTCCCACGAACAGTGCACGAAGTTCCTTTTTTCCGCATCCTCATCAACACTTTCTATTTCTGGCTTTTTTGGTTTTTTTTTTAGCCATTCTGACAGGTGCAATGTGATATCTTATTGTAGTTTTGGTTTGCATTTCCCTAATAATTAGTGATGTTGAGCATCTTTTTTTTTTTTTTTAATTTTTTATTTTTGATAAACATATATTTTTATCCCCAGGGGTACAGGTCTGTGAATCACCAGGTTTACAATCTCACAAAACAAACTGTTGAGCATCTTTTCATGTGGCTATTGGCCATCTCTATATATTCTTTATAGAATATGTCTATTCACATCATCTGCCCATTTTAAAATGGGATTATTTGCTTTTATGGTGTTGAATTGTATGAGTTCTTTATACATTTTAGGTATTAATCCCTTATCAGAGGTATTATTTGTAAATATCTTCTCCCCTTCAGTAGGTTGCCTTTTCATATTTTTTTACTATGCAGAAACTTTTTATTTTGATGCAGTTCAAGGAATTTAATTTTGCCTCTGTTTCCCTTGCCTTAGGAGACATGTCTAGAAAAATGTTGCCATGGCTGATGTTGGGGAAATTACTATGTTCTTTTCTAGGGTTTTTATGGATTCAGGTGTCAGATTTAGGTCTTTATTCCATTTTGAGTTTATTTTTGTGGGTGGCATTATAAAATGGTCCAGTTTCATTCTTTTGCATGCAGCTGTTCAGTTTTCCCGATACCATTTGTTGAAGAGACCACCTCTTCCCTATTGTATATTCTTGGACTTTTGTTATAGATTAAATGACCATATAAACATTCATTTACTCCTGGGATCTCTATTCTATTCTAATGAACCATGTGTCTATTTTTGTGCCAGTACCATACTGCTTTGATTATATAGCTTTTTAGGATATCTTGAAGTCTGGAATCGTGATACTTCTAGCTTGTTCCTTATAAGATACACTGGCTATTTGATGTCTTTTGTGGTTCCATAAAAATTTTAGGATTTATTTACTCTAGTTCTGTGAAAGCTGCTTTGGTATTTTGATAGGGATTACACTGAATCTTTAGACTGTTTTGGGAAGTGTAGGCATCTTAACAATATTAATTCTTCCAAACCAGGAATGTCTTTTTTTTTTTTCCACATCCCTTCTTATTTTTTTAAATTAACATATAATGTATTGTTAGCCCCAGGAGTACAGGTTTGTTAGTCGTCAGGCTTACACACTTCACACCACTCACCATAGCTCACCACCACAGCACTCACCACCCTCTCCCTCCTTCTCCCCCCAGCAACCCTCAGTTTGTTTTGTGAGATTAATTGTCTTTTTCTGATTGACTTATTTCGCTCAGCATAATACCTTCTAGTTCCATCCACATTGTTGCAAATGGCAAGATTTCATTTATTTTGATGGCTGCATAGTATTCCTTCCAGAGTGTGTGTGTGTGTGTGTGTGTGTGTGTGTATCACATCTTCTTTATCCATTCATCTGTTGATGGACATCTAGGTTCTTCCCGTAGTTTGGCTATTGTGGACATTGCTGCTATAAACATTCAGGTGCATGTGCCCCTTCAGATCACTACATTTGTATCTTTAGGGTAAATACCCAGTAGTGCAATTCCAACATCTGTTGTTTCCTGACTTGTTAATTTTAGCCATTCTGACTGGTATGAGGCGGTATCTCACTGTGGTTTTGATTTGTATTTCCCTGAAGCTGAATGATGTGAAGCACTTTTTCATGTGTCTGTTGGCCATCTGGATGTCTTCTTGAGCATGGAATAGCTTTCCATTTGTTTGAGTCCTCTTCAATTTCATGTTACAGGTCTTTCACCTCCTTGGTTAAATTTATTCTGATTTTTTTTTCTTTTTGGTGCAATTATAAACTGAATTTTCCCCCCTAATTTTTCTTTTTGCTACTTCATTATTAGTGTATAGAAACAATACTGATTTCTGGGTATTAATTTTGTCTCCTGCAACTTTACTGAATTCATTTATTACATCTAACAGTGTTATGGTAGTCTTTGGGATTTTCTTTGTATAATATGTCATCTGCAAATAGTGACAGTTTAATTTCTTTATCAATATGAATCACTTTTCATTTTTGTCTGACTGTTGTGGCTAGAACTTCCAGTATCATGTTGAATAAAAGTGGTAAGAGTAGACATCTTTGTCTTGTTCCTGATCTTAGAGGAAAATCTCTGTTTTTCACCATTGAGTATGTTAGCTATATAATATGTATATTATATATATATCCAGTCTCCATAATATTATATGTATTATATATATATATATATATATATATATATATATAAGCTGTGGGATATATATATATATATATATATATATAGCCTTTTTTCAAAAGACTTTATTTATTTATTTGACTGACAGAGATCACAAGTAGGCAGAGGCAGGCAGAGAGGGAGAGAGGAGGAAGCAGGTTCACCGCTGAGCAGAGAACCCGATGCAGGGCTCGATCCCAGGACCCTGAGATCATGACCTGAGCTGAAGGCAGAGGCTTTAACCCACTGAGCCACTCAGGTGCCCCTATATATAGCCTTTTTTATGTCAAAGTATATTTCTTATAAAACTAAGAGTTTTTATCAAGAACTAATATTGAATTTTGCCAAATGTTTTTTTCTGTGTCTGTTGAGATGATCATATGATTTCGATCTTTCATTTTGTTGATGTATATCACATTGGTTTGTGAATACCGAATTTTCTTTGCAACCCCAGAATAATTCCACTTAATTGTGGTTAATGATCCTTTTAATATATTGCTGAATGTGGTTTGCTAATGTTTTGTTGAGTGTCTTTGCATTATGTTCATCCAGTATATTGGCCTGAATTTTTTTTCATGGTGTCTTTGTCTATTTTTGGTACCCAGGTAATGCTGGTATTTGGAAGGATGTATTTGGAAGCTTTACTTCATCTGTGTCCCTCCTCACCCCAGAACAGTTTGAGAACAGATATTAACTCTTCATTAAATATTTCATAGAATTCAGTTGTGAATCCATCTGGTTGTTTTATTTTATTAGTAGTTTTTATTTTTTAGAGGGTTTTTTTTATTATTATTACAGTTTCAATTTTGTTAGTAGTTGGTCTGCTCAGATTTTCCATTTCTTTCTGACTCAGTTTTAGAAGATTATAGGTTTCTGGGAATTTATCTATTCTTCCAGTTTGTCCAATTTGTTGACATACAATTTTTCTTAGTATTCTCATCTTTTGTATTTCTGTGGTGTCAGTTGTTACTTCTCTTTTGTTTCTGTTTTTATTGGGTCTTCTCTTTTTTTTTTTCTTGATGAGTCTGGCTAAGGGTTTATCAATTTTGTTTATCTTTTCAAAGACCCAGAGTTTGGATTCACACATTGTCTTTTTTTAGTCTCTGTCCTTTATTTCTGCTCCAATCTTTATTATTTCCTTTAGTCACCTTGGACTGTCCTCACTATTAGTGAAGAATGATTTATTCATTAATCATTCAAATTAGTGTAAGGTTAGATTGTTTATTTGAGCTTTTTCTTGTTTCAAGGTAGACCTGTATCATATATTTCCTTCTTTGGAACTGCATTGGTGGCATCCCAAAGATCTTGGACTATTGTGTTTTCATTTTCATTTGCCTCCATGTATTTTTTTAATTTCTCCTTGGCCTACTGGTTGTTAGGTATTGTGTTTTTTAGCCTCCACATGTTTGTGAGTTTTTTCCTTATAATTGATTTCTAGTTTCATACTATTGTGGTCAGAAAAGATGCACAGTATAATTCCAGTCTCCATAAATTTATTGAGACTTCTTCTGCAACTTAACATGTGATCTCTTCTGGAGTGTTTCCTGTGTAATTGAAAAGAGTGTGTATTCTGTTGTTTTTGATGGAATGTTCTGTATATATTTGTTATGTCTATCTGGTCTAATGTGTAATTCAAAAACACTGTTTCCTTATTGATTTTTCTGCTGGATGATCTATTCAATGATGTAAGTGGGTGTTAAAGTCCCCTACTATTATTGTATTAACATAAATTTTTCTCTGTCTGTTAATATTTGCTTTATGTATTTAGGTGCTCTGATGTTGGGTGTGTAGATATTTATAATTATTATATCATCTTATTGATTAATACCTTTGTCATTATGTAATGCCCTTTTTTGGTCTTTGTTTTGAAGTCTACTTTGTCTGATTAACTACTGCTACCTGGATTTTTTTTTTCCCTTCTTCCATTTGGATGGTAAATGTTTTTCCAGCCCTGTATGGGTCTTTAGTAGGCTTACTTATATGTAGGCAGCATACAAATATGTCTTTATTAATCCATTCTTCATGCTGCCCCCCCATATCTTTTGACTGGAGCATTGAAACTATTTACATTTAAAGAAATTATTGATAGTTATGTACTTTTTGCTATTTTTCATTGTTTTCTACTTGTTCTTGTGGTTTTTCAGTTTCTTGCTCTCTTTGTGACTGAATTTCTGTAGTGTTATGTTTGGCTTTCTTTTATGTTTTGTGTATTAAAGGTTTAGCTTTGTATTTACAATTAGGTTCATATATATCATCCTAAGCTTATGGCATTCTATATCTATATTAAGTTGATGTATACCACATCTTCCTTATGTATTCATCTATTGATGGACACTTAGGTTGTTTCCCTGTCTTGGCTATTATAAATAATGCTGCAATAAACATAAGGGTGCTTATCTTTTCAAATTAGTGTTTTTGTTTTCTTTAGGTAAACACCCAGTAGTGGAATTACTGATCACCTGGTAATTCTATTTTGAACTTTTTGAGGGACCTCCATATTGTTTTCCATAATGACTGCACAAATTTACATTCCTACTGAAGTGTACAAGGGTTCTCTTTTCTGTCTTTGCCAACATGTGTTATTTCTTGTCTTTTTGATATTAGTTATTCTGACTGGTGTGAGGTGGCATCTCATTGTGGTTTTAATTTGCATTTCCCTGACAATTAGTAATGTTGAGCATCTTTTCATTTAACTATTGACCATCTGTACGTCATCTTTGAAAAAAGCCAATTCAGATCTTCTGCATATTTCTTAATCAGATTATTTGGGGGTTTTCTGGTATTGAGTTGCAGAAGTTCTTTATATATTTTGGATATTAACACTTAATTAGATGTATCATTGACAAAAATCTTCTCCTCCTCCTCAGTTGCTTACCATTTTGTTTTATTAGTGGTTTTCTTTGCTGTGCAAAGCCTCTTAATTGATGTATTCCCAATAGTTTATTTTTACTCCCATTTCCTTTGCCTGGGGAGAGAGAGAGTCAGAAAAATATTGCTAAGGCTGATGTTTGAAATTACTGCCTGTATTTTCTTTTAAGAGCTTTACAGTTTCAGATCTCATTTAGGTATTTAGTCCATTTTCACATTATTTTTATGGGTGGTGTAAGAAAGTGGTTCAGTTTCATTCTTTTGCATGTAGCTGCCCAATTTTTCCCAATACTATTTGTTGAAGAGACGTCTTTCCCCCATTGTATATTCTTGCCTCCTTTGTCATAGATTAATTGACCCTAAAATATGAGTTTATTCCTGGGCTCTCTATTCTTTGGATATGTAGGTCTATGCTTGTGCCAGTACTATGTTATATTAGTTACTACAGCTTTGTGGTATAGTTTGAAATCTGGAATTGTGATATCTCTAGTTTTGTCCTTCTTTCTTTAGTTCATTTTTGGCTTTTTGGGGTCTTTTTTAGTTCCATGCAAATTTTAGTATTTGTTTTAGTTTTGTGAAAAATGACATTGGTATCTTGATGGGGATTGCATTAAATCTGTAGATTGCTTTGGGTAGTATACTGTGCCCCTCCTTTCAAGGCCTTCTTTTCTTCCTATTTCTAAATTCCCAATAAATGTATCCAACAACTACTTCATTGTCCATCAGAGCTTCATAAAAGTATAAAATATATTCCTAGCTTCACTTTCTTCTTCTTCTTTACCTTCTATAGCTTAGGAATTATTAAACCCAACTGAATCACGTTCTAATATCTTTTATAGTAATTGCTTCCTTTATCCCAATATCACTATTAGATTCTAGAATATAATATTGACTCTTCTAATTTCTTCATAATGCTACCAGATTTCTTCATAATGCTAACAGATGTAGCCTTTTTAGAGCACAGATATGACTGTATAAAAACTTTTGCTGGTTCAATAGAGCCTCAACCTACTTTTCAGTATCCTCTCCCATCTCTTCTCCTGGCCTCACATTCAGTCATGTGGGACCACTTGCTACTTCCTAAATGTGCATATGCCTTCCCCTCTTTTCCTACCAAATGAATTCCTACTCATTTCAAGGGCCAAATGAAACTTTAATTCTTACATAGTGATTTTCCTAATCATCCCAAATTTGAATTAAGTATTCCCACTTTAATGCTTCCCTATCACTTTAAAAAATATTTCCATTTCCTTAATTTGAGCATTTTTGTCATTCTAATGTTTATAGTATTATGAGGTATACATATTTGTCTTCACCATTAGGCTGTGAGCAGGACCGTGTCCTCGTCATTATTATCCTCATGCCCTAACCTGGGACTTGGCCTATCAGGGGCCTAGGGGAACATAGCCACTACAGTTGGCAAAGTTTTATTTTTATTTCATATATCCTTAATGTCCACAGAAAAAAAATTCTGAATTAGAAATGGAATTTCAGTTTTCTTTTTCTTGCATGTACTCTACATGCAACTTCCATTAGTCGTTTCTTAATTCATTGCTTCCCTTTCTGGTACTCAATTTTATTCTGTTTTTCTTTTTCCAGAGGTCTTACCTCTTATTTTAACAATATTCAGCTTCTAGGGCTCTTCTCAAAATTTGTTTTTAATAAGGAAAAATCTAGTTCTGGATATCTGCTTCCCTCCTATTCCATTTCATTTTGAATGGTCTTTATGTTCCAGAGAAGCTTTGGCAATTTGAGTCCAGTGAAAATAAGAAATGGTTTTTGACATAGCGTAGAATGTGCTTACAGCTGACTTCAAGAACTAAATAAGAGGTGAACTATTTTCTGAGCTGTAAGTGACTTTTAAATTGCTCATGAAAATAGCAAAGCCTTGGCAGAGAAACCAGATGACTTTGAGTGGATAATGGGTGAGAAAGCTTTTGTCGTGTGGGATAGTTATCTTATGAGATTATAATTCAGCCATATGTAATAGTGATTGAAGGGTATCTGTGAAGTGAAATGTAGGCTGATGGCTTCAGTTCATTTTCCAATAGAGAAATGTCAGAATTTAAATGAACCCCAAACGGTTATAGGAAGCTGTGTCTTCTAAAGGAAAAATTATTGAATGGGGAAAACTGACTTGGTCCTGGATAACCAATGGAAACATATGCTTGAAAGCTGATTTAACTCTTTCTCTCATAATGTACGCACTGGATGTGGAGTTTATACAGTGCAGACCAGAAGTGAGGCAATCAGAAAGGAGCAGGGAAAAGAAGACCTGTTCTGACCTCTTATAGACACACACACTATTCACTGCTATATTTAGATGTTGCCATTCTATGCAATCTTAATTGTCAAATAAATACTTAATTTTTTATTTCAGGAATATTTTGGTTGCATGCAAATAAAGTGAAAGCATTCAAAATCTTCTTTCCCTCTCTTAATTGCTTTAGAGGAAATAAAAATTCAAGGAATTGTCAACATTTTAATTTAATGTACACAATCCAGTTTTAATTTTAATTAAACCCCAAATATTTTTGAAAGTCTATTATATTATATGCTGAGCATTAATATGTGGTACTGACAAGAATGCAAAGCTATTACAGGGCTTTTGTGAGAAAGAACAAAGGAGAAATTTATTTAGCGGCTGTTTGTAAGCTATATAAGAAAATTTAAATGTCATTTATAACAATTATTATATAGATGTCCTATGTCCCAGAACTCATAATCTAATGGGGACACATGTTTCTAAAATATTAATCCTAACAGGGCTTGAATGAGTACACAACCAAATTTTGTAGGAATTACGAGGGAGAATGAAATTTATTTAGGAAATCTGGAAAGCCTTCTTAGAATAGGTAATATATAGATTATTTTGTAAAAAAAAAAAAAGTTTAAAAAAAGTTATGCTGATTTTCTCAGTGTTTGTTTTATTGTTTTCATATCATTTCATCAATATCAGTTTTTAAATGTACCTGATAAAGAGACACAAAGAATTATTTTCTAAGTTACCTTTTATAAAGCTTGCCAAGTTATTTACCTTTCAAAAGAGAAAGCCAGAAGAATTTAAGAAGTGTGTATTTATATTCTGAAAATATTTCTAGATATACACATACAGATACATGTGTGTATAGTTGTATTATATGTTATGTGTCTGTATATATGTCAAAGCTTATATATCTTTGTCAAAACTCATCTCTCCACTAGAGAAGCATTTCAACCCATATGCAACATTAATTTTTAAATTACCTTCTCCTTCTGGTGTACCAGAGGCTGAGAAGATAGAACCATCTGCCTATAATAACAACTAATATATAGTAAGTGTTTATCTTTGCAATTTAGCATATTCTCATTAATGACTTATGAACTAGGTATTCACTCCCTTTCTATAAAGACGATTGGGCTGGCATGTGAATCCAAGATAAATGTCTCCAGTGCCCGTGTTCTCCATTACAATGCTGTATTTCCTCTCTGCAAGTGAGGATTATTCTTAGATCTCTATTCCTCCTCTTGCCTAAATCATTCTCTAGATGTTACTTAACCACTTGGGGAGACTCAGTTTTCTATCTGGTTCACCGCTATACTATTTCAAATCTGGTTCACCGCTATACTATTTCTACTTTTGCTTTTCAAAAGCAAAGTAGAAACATTCTGTCAAAATGAATTTCCATAAAGTGAATCAAGTTTTTGAGTATCATAAAATCAGAGGTGTGTTTCTATAGGGAAAAATATTTCCCAGTAAGTAATGACAAAGTTTTGATAAGGAGAGGATTAAGATGATAGCTAGTCCAGATTCATTTGGAAACCAAAAAATCAGTACGGAATTACTATCTTGAGATGGAAAGTATACTTCCCCATTGGAGTACCCTGTGGACTCTCAAATGCTTCCTTTGTCTTCATTTGCTCACCTCACCATTCCTGCTGGGTCCTGGTTAATAAACCATCATATCCAAACACAGATCTGCCCCGATTGCCTCTACATTGAACAGTTCTCAGAATTTTTGTATCTGATTTGCATTTGCAGTGTCTGCTTCAGTTGGACTGCCAACACACATTTCAACTAGAATTTCCACCATATTCTTTTATTTATAACAGGTTTTTATTGAGAACTGTGGAATAACTGTGCTCAATTCTTCACTCCTTTGGACCAGTACTGCACATCAACACTCCTGGCATGGGTTCAGGTAGGCTGAGTACTGTATTTCCTGCTGTTGACTTTGTGGTTACCCAGATGATTTGCTTCAGTGAAGGGGATGCTAGCACATGTGATGTCGATGGAGGTTTGACAGTGGTCTTTACGCCTTTGTCATGAGAAAAATGTGCTATAGGTAAGTGTATAAATATGTATTTGGTCTTTGTCCTGTGTAAGTGGATACCTGAATGCTTCATTGGTGTCTGATTAGGGATAGTTTTGTGAGACTGATCCCCTAATCTATGGGGTCTGTGCTAATTCCAGGTAGTTAGAATCAGAATTGAATTAAACTGTGGAACACCTGGGTAGGGAGTTGGAGAACTAGTAGTTGGTGTGGGGAAAACCACACACATTTAGTGTCAGAAGTGTTGTGAGTAAAAATAGTTCAGAAGTAGTGTTTGAACCAACAAGAAGAGACACACAGACCAGGCCTAGACCAAACCTGTAGCTTAGAGCTAAGCTGAGCCCAAGTCAGTTGAAACCCAGCCAACCCAACAATGCATAAAGGAAAAATACTTGTTTTTTTTAAAACCACTGTGTTTTATTGTGGTTTGTTACACAGCATAAACTGATGTGGAATTGTGTGCCAGGTACTCTTTTAAGCAGTGGGTGGCTTATCTTAGAATTCTGTAGATTTGCATTTGTATAATGAAAGGTAAGTTACCTGTCTTTTTCTTGAAGTACAGAATTTCACACACTGAACACATTATATGTAATTCTACATATAAATATTACAGGAACAGCTGTACAGGTTTAAAGAATTTGATAATACAAAGATGGGAAAGAGAGGGCAGTTAAACAATTAGACAAGACCTTGTAGGTTACCCTCAGTTTTGCAGAAATCCCTAAACCATTTTTTTTAGTGCACTCCAGAATTGATGAACCTCTCAGGAGCTGATACACAATAACAGAAATGGTAAAAGAAACTAATGCACAAACTGCAGAACAATTGCTGCTTCTATTATGAGAGATATTCCCTTTTTAATGACTATGATACATATATCATATCCACTTCCCTAGATACACCTTCCTAATATCATGTATCAGGGAAGTACAATCATCACATATACCAGTTAGGATAGGTTTGGCTACATACAGCAGATAACTACCAAATAAAATATTTTTAACAAGATAGAAATTTGTTTCTCTCATTGTAAAGAAATCTGCAAATATCCAATCCAGTGCTGATATGGCATATAGGTTTCATCAGGGACGTACACCCTTATCTCTCTGTTACATCATTTTCAGCATGTAGCCCCCATCTTCAAAATTGAAAGCCCAAGATGCTAAAACTCCAGGTATTACTTCCATATTCCAGGGAGCACAAGATGGAGGAAGGAAAGCAATGGAGGAAGGGAAAGAAATCTTCCCTGAATTTCACTTATATCACATTTACTAGAATTTATTATTGTAACTGGTGCAAGAGAATCTCAAAATTTTAATCTTTAAATGCACACATGCATTGCTGTCCTGATTACTATTTTTGCTACTAAGGGAAAATTGGATGTTGAACAAAGCAGGTAACAATCTCTGCTTACCATATCTGTCTCATTCTAGTTGTCTATTTCACATTTTCTTGTTCCCTTAAATCAGATGCATTGTACTAACATGGACATATACATTACTTTTTTCCTGAAAACACATTGTTAAATTGATAGAATGATTTTTTTATGTGGTAATGTTATGAATATTCTTAGTGAGAATAAAATCAGAGTACAGAGAGTTTTGTAGGCTATAGTAAAGTCTTGTGAATTACCCTGTCCCACAAAAGGGATAACATTTTCAGGATTAAAGTATTTGAGTCTGTTAGACTCAGAGTGTCTATTCCATGAGCAGGAAACTTCAATTTTGACCTTCAGGTCTCCCCTTTTCTAGAATCCTTGCAATCTCCCCTCCTAAGATGGTATCTGGCTAGGGAAACCTTTGGTTTGGGCCATCTTTGCTCTGGTCTTTCCTCTCTGTGATTACTCTCAGTTCATTTTGATTGAACTTCTTTATTGTCAAGGTTTTCCAGACAGGATGAGTTAAACTATTTATTGGGATTTGTGATTTCTATACAAAACTACTTGCATCCACTATGTGTTAATTTTAACTAGTTTAACTAGTGAAGTTCACCTCACTTCCTAGCTCCAGGAACATCTGTCTTTTTCAAGTAGTTCTAACATGAGCCACATTCCTTAGCCCAAAGAAAAATTGTCCATGTATTCAATTCGGAAAAAACTTCCAGTAATTCTTTAATTTCTGAATTCACAAAGTCACAGCTTCAGATAAGAAGGGAAAAGAAAGATATACATTAATCCTTGTGACTTGTTTCATAAAATCACTTATGAATTTGTTATGTTTCCTATATTCTTAAAAGGTATAAAATCTGTTGAAGGTTTTTCTTCATTTCTCTTACAAGCAAATGCTTTATGTGCTAAAGATACATTTTGCTATATATTTGGCAAGCTAATTTAGGTACAGCATTTGAGATCCTTTGTTGCTTAGGGTTACTACTGATAAGAATAAAGCAACTATATTTTATTAAAAATAAGACATCATCAGTTTTAAAATCCTGATTTCTGCCATGTGAAAGTGTGGGGAGAAATGTGCATCTTAGAATCACTGAAAT
This sequence comes from Mustela nigripes, assembly GCF_022355385.1. Taxonomy (NCBI): domain Eukaryota; kingdom Metazoa; phylum Chordata; class Mammalia; order Carnivora; family Mustelidae; genus Mustela; species Mustela nigripes. The sequence continues at coordinate 100,530,462 of NC_081561.1, forward strand.
ATGACTTAGCAGAATTTTTAATGACAATTACTAGTACTTAAAATATAAACTATAGATTATAAAGCCTGTAGGTAGAGGACTATGTAAAACTAGGAGGTTGAGAGTCTGGAATTAAAAATATTAGAGTGTTCCAATTCTAGAAAACATATGCTTATGTTTGCACATAGCTCAGGTACATCAAAGTTTGTTATGGAAACTCATAATCTTTGTACTTATCAGAGACTTGGAGAGGGTAATGGCTGAAAGTTTAAACATCATTAAAAGCATAGGGTTGGGGGAAATTGGAGGGGCAGACAAACCATGAGAGACAGGACTCTGAGAAACACACTGAGGGTTTGGGGACGGGTGGGGGTAGGGTGAGCCTGGTGGTGGGTATTATGGAGGGCACTTACTGCATGGAGCACTGGGTGTGGTGCATAAACAATGAATCTTGGAACACTGAAAAAAATTAAATTAAAAAAAAAAAAGACATGGAGTTAACTAGCAAATATTTAACTGCCTAGACCAAGAAATCAACCACTAAAGAGAAGAAAATCAAGCTTCTATCTTCTATAGTTCTTGAGCTTTCCAGGTTCACCCTTTGTCACAGAAGGAATGAATTTGCCAGTGTGCACAGTGAAGTGTCTGCTGTAGGCAATGTAGGTCTCTGTAACTCTCAAAGACTATTCTATTGTGCTTTAATTTCATATTTCTCCATAATTCATACTCTTAGTTCAGTTGCTTCCCCAAACTGTATGAACCCTATGAGCACACAAGAATTATTGAGTGTTTATTCTTTTTTTTTTTTTTAAAGATTTTATTTATTTATTTGAGACCCAGAGAGAGCCCACAGCGGCGGGAGCAACAGGCAGAGGAAAAGGGAGAAGCAGGCTCCCTGCTGAGTAAGGAGCCCAATGTGGAGCTTGATCCCAGGATCCTGGGATCTTGACCTAGCTGAAGGCAGATGCTTAATGGACTGAGCCATCCAGGCACCCCTTGAGTGTTTATTCTGTGCCAGGCACTCTGTGAGGAAGTGTGGATAAATGAAGAAATTCTCTTGGCCATCACGTGAGCAGTCTTACAGGGGAGACACTTCTAGTAATGCCATAATAGCACTTCTACAGCTTATAAACTTAATAGTACAACTAGTGGCCCAAAGGAGAATATAATCCTAATTTCGGGGGTTAGGAGATGGAGATATGGCAATTGAGACTTGAGAATAAAAAGGCAGGAATTTAGCAGGGTTACACAGTGAGAGGGTAATGGTTCCATTTCAAGTAAAGTGAACATGGGCGCATCTTTGTTTTTTATGTTTGTCTCACTTATTAGATGTTCTAGAATGAGGACCTCAAACTCTGGTAATAGCTAAGTGTGGGGCAAGTGTTTTTTTCAGTGAAAATTATTGATCTACTCTAGAGAGCTTTGAGAATGGTCAAGAAACCAGTTAGTGCGTCTCACTTTGTTAGACATGAGAACCACTTGGAGTTCTTGTTCCTATCATTACTTGAGTTGCTGTTTCAGTAGGTCTGGAGGGGAGGCCAGAAATTTGCATTTTCAATATGCCCTATCCCCAACTCATAAACCCCGTTGTGACTCTAATGTAGGGGGTCTACAGAGTGCAGAGATGGAGGTAGAAAAGAATTTGTGGATACTTTGGAGATACTTCCATGCTGGTTCTTATCAACTACCTACAGCTCACCAAATATACCTCAAGGTGCACCCCCTCTCAGCCATCAAAAGCTTTTTAATCAACCTTAACTTCTGCTGCTCAGACCTGTAAGTTAATTTTCTGGCAAATATGATGAGAGGAAAATAAATCTGCCTCCTGAGACTTAACAGGTCTTCTTGATTTCTAAGTATTAGCATGTTTTTCAAGTTCTGTGAAGCTGAAAAGTGCTAAAAAAGCTCCAGGATTAGTCAATTCTCTTTAAAAATTTTTTTTCCAGTGGCACAATACTTACCTTGAAAGATGAAAATTTCCACCTAAGGCGTTTTTTTTTTTCCTATATTTTGTAATCACAATTGAGGATTTATGCCAACTCTACCTTTTTTAGCTATTCAATGAAACCTTTCTAAACTGAGTTGAAAATAATTCCATCATGCCTTTAACACCCACTTGCTCTAATTTAACTCCATTTGTCTCTCCTGTACTTACTCTTTATTTTCTTGAGCATTCCAGCTGTTAACATTAAATCTAATTTTTGAATGTCAGCCATGTCAAAGCAAGCCTTAATCCTTTTAATGTTAACCTATCACCAGCTCAAAGCTGCTTTATATCATGAGATATAGCTGTGTTTCCAACCCTGTGGGCATGGAGTGTGATTACACACACACGCTAGAGCTTCCCTATAACACTACTTTGGTGTAGTCTGGAATTTTATATGGGGTAGGTAGTGATTAAACCCCATCCAAAGTGCTTTGGTTACACAAATAGAAAAAGGCTTTGTTACAAGGTTGGTAGTGCTGCAGAAGTATTGGAAAGAATGTTGGCTATCATCTAGTCTTACACCTTTGTGGTTTTTTGTTTTGCTTTTGTTTTTTTGTTTTGTTTTTTTGTTTTGTTTTGTTTTGTTTTGTCTAAGAAAGAGTAGAATGTCACGGACAAAGCATACAGTTAATGACAGAGGTTTTGAAACCAGAACCAAACAAGAAATACTTTATTAATAGACCTAAATGTCATTGTCGTTTACACTCTTCTTTCTCTCTTTCTCTCTTGAATGAAATGCAATTAAAAAACATTACTCTTCTTATACCTCCCATTTGGACAATTTTTGAGGTTCAAGAAAGTCAACTGTGTCTTGAAAGTTTGGCATAGATTTTTGTCCTATGCTTTCAGACCAGATGTACTTCACGTTTAGAAAACTGATCAATGAGGGACGCCTGGGTGGCTCAGTTGGTTAAGCAGCTGCCTTCGGCTCAGGTCATGATCCCAGTGTCCTGGGATTGAGTCCCGCATCAGGCTCCTTGCTCGGCAGGGAGCCTGCTTCTCCCTCTGCCTCTGCCTGCCATTCTGTCTACCTGTGCTCGCTCTCTCCCTCTCTCTCTCTGATAAATAAATAAAATCTTTAAAAAAAAAAAAAGAAAACTGATCAATGAAACAGGCCATTGTCATTGGCTAAAACAAATGTAGAAGGAACTTACAGTAAAGTACAGGTGACTTTTTTTGTTAGTCTTTTGGGACACTGAGCTTTGTTACAGTGATATACTAATAAAGAATTCTATTTATGAGGAAGATCACCAAATGAAAAATAAGTACCATTGCCATTTTATTTTATGGCTCTTGGTGCAATATAATTAGAACTTTAGTAAGAGATTGTATCTTAATTAAAAGAAAGAAATGACAAATATACTTTTCAATGAGGGTGAATAGACATAAACTACACAGGTTAACTGTCCAGTTAAATGGGTCACATTAAAGAGCCAATCTTAGAAAAAGATAAAGAAAAGAGTCTTCTATTTATATTGTGTATCTTCATACTGAGGTCAGTCACAGTATTTTTCCTAGAGGAATGCATGGCTGCCTAGGAAGGGAAGAACAATACCAAAAATGTTAACTTTAAGTCCTACAAGAAAATTCAGTTCAAAGTCTGCTGAGACCTTTAGGGGAGAGTAATTAATTTTGTTTTGGAAGTTGGAAAAGGCTTCAGGAGGGGTATAATGTTTGAAAATAGTGCAAGCTCAATAAAAAATACCAAGCAGATGTTTTTTAAAGGTATAAATGCAGCAGCATGATATTTTTCCCTGAGCATTAGAAAGGCTCTTTTATGAAGCATAATTAAAATAATGATTTCTATAGAATAAATTTTCCACATCCCATCTCTCCGACTGAGAGAATAATGCCTGCCTTTTGTTTTTATTTACTATTTTGTCAGTCTTTCCATTAAGTCTGGTTTCTATAGTTCATGATTTTTTTTTTTTTATATCACTTATTTGGATAGGAGCTTCTTGAAAAAGTTGGTCTACGTTTTCCCCTAGAAGAGTCACTTTCTATCTCTTATATAATTAACATTCTTCTCTCTCCCTTTCCCATTTATTTTTTAAATAATATTTTAGTTCTGAGGTTATAAAGAACTAGCAACAATGATATATATTAATATTTTTATATTTTACTTTGTGATAAAATTAGAAACAAAATCCTAACCTCCTAGACCTAGATAATGGTCATTAGACCAATTGCTTATCATTTAAATTGTTGTCCAAGATTTGTTGCAGGACTCCTACCGACATATTCTGAGAAGTTTCATGATTTGAGACCCGAAAAGCAAGGAGTTAAAGAAAATCTTAGAGGATTAGATTGATCTCAAGGGATTTGGAAACCAGGCAGACGATCTGAAGATGAAAGGAAAGATTTGATTCTGTGCTGAATTACATGTTTTGAAGGAAATTACAGTGTAATTTTGTTCAGCTATAGATAAGGGTCCACAGCCTAAATTAGTAAAGTTCTTATAACTTATCTTTTAAAATCATCATTAAAAAGTATTTCTGAAACTGTGTCAATTGTGAGCAATCACCCTTGAGGTACATGGGTAATATAAAAGACCTAAAAAAGAAGAGCAATAGCAAACAGTGCATATTAAACATCCGTTGCAAAGGCTGGGAGTGGGGGCATCTAAAAGGCATGTCATTGCATTAAACATTTCCTCTGGGTTGGGGAGAAAAGGAAGGGGCAAACCACTGCTGTCTTGCCTTATTTACACATTTCACAAAAGCATCATCATGTGCCAGTAAGCTTTGTGCTTCTAAGGGAGTTGTTACAGCCTTGAATTCTCTCACCCTACCCCAGAGGAGAAGGCCATATCTAACCAGGCCCCAAAGAGCAATACCTTGGAACCCCCTCTAACCCATTTATTAGATTTGGCCCCCAACTCAGTCATCAAGATAAATCAAGAAGAATGTTAATTATATAAGAGATATAAAACCTCAATCTAGGTTTAGTGTTGGCCAAACCAGTTAAGGTCATTGCTATCCATGGTTTCTAGGAAGAGCCTGTCTTGCTGCAAAAACAGCATGTTCATTCCTCGGTTGCCAAGTGAATACCTGATTGGTGGGATGTCCAGCTGAATTCCTATTTCCCATTGGGACATGCTTATAGAAAGTTAGAGTGGACCTTTGGTGGAAAAAAAAAAAACACACACAAAAACCCCAAACAAACAAACAAACCACCATTAATTGAACACACACACACTCACATCTACGTTCTTTCAGAAGCTCTCAAACAACAGTAAAAGTGAAGGAAAAAGAAAGAAAGCAGTGAAACCTAGGGGGTTGTTGGGTGTGTGGTCACTGATGTAGTGGATCCAAGAAAGCCAGACCTTCGGTGGAAAAGTTTAGAAGCACACTGATATGCATTGCAGAATCTGAAAAGGATTTATGACATTTCATCAGATGTCTAATAAAAGGTAAAGCTAAAAAAATGGATTTGGTTGACAGTCTAAGACCTTATCTCCACTCCCTTCTATAACCCCCCTTAAATCCTAGCATAGGTTTTGCCTGATTTAAGGAATGAACTACAAATAACAAAAACAAAACCAAAAACATGTATCTTGTTTGTTTGTTTTTGCATACTTTCTGTTAGAATCTTTACCTCGGTACTTTGAAGTTTTTTGCTGTTATGAATAATATATTCCTAAGTTTTCACTTTTCTAACAGTTTGTTGCTGGTATAAAAAAATGCCACTGACTTTTGTTTATTGATCTTATAACTACTAACTTTGCTAAAATCTATGATTAATTACAATAATTTGGGTAGATTCCTTTGGATTTTTCCATTTTAACAATCTTATCTCTGAGTAATGACAATTGACTTTATTTTCAATCTTTAGAGATTTTCTTTTTTTTCTTCTTGGTGCATGAACTATGAAATTTAATTCAAAGTTGAATAAAAAATTATATTGGGAATAACTATAATGGTTCACCATTGATAATAATGTTTGCTATAACTTTTCTATATACACTGTGTTCAGGTTAAAGGAATTCCTTTGTATGCCTTACTCCCTAAAAATTTTTATAAAAAATTATTAAAGGTTATTAACTGCTTATTCTGCATTTATTGAAATTATATAAATTTTCTTTTATATGTCAATGTAATATATTACTTAATAGTATTAACTAATTAATTAGTAATTGATTAATTAATACTTAATGGTATTAATTAGTAATTAATTAATTAGAAATTACTTAATAATTACTATACTATACTTAATAATTATATTACTTAATAATTTATAACATTAAATTAACTTGTATTCCTAGAATATATCCAACTCAGAGATGACAGATTATCTTTTTACTCATTGCTAAATTAAATTTGTTCTTTTTCTCTTTTAGAAACTTTTTTGCTCCTAAATTAATAAAAGATTGGCCTGTTTTCTCCCCTTTTAATTTTTATAACAAAAGAAATTAAATATAATTGGAGAGTCTTTTATTTTATTAATTGGAAGTTTAGGTTTGGAGTTATCTCTGTTTTGAATATTTTGTTGAACTCACCTATAAAATCACCTGGTCTTGCTATTTTCTTTGAGGGAGAATTATGAGCTAATGATCATTCTGATTTTTATTTCTGGTGCAATCTTGAGTCAATTTTGGTGACTTTTAAAAATATTTATTTCACCTGATTTTTCAGTTGTATTGGAGCTATTTATATATTTTTTTTAATTTTTTATTTTTTATAAACATATATTTTTATCCCCGGCGAACAGACACATGAAAAAGTGCTCCATATCACTCGGCATCAGGGAAATACAAATCAAAACCACAATGAGATATCACCTCACACCAGTCAGAATGGCTAAAATCAACAAGTCAGGAAATGACAGATGCTGGCGAGGATGCGGAGAAAGGGGAACCCTCCTACACTGTTGGTGGGAATGCAAGCTGGTGCAGCCACTCTGAAGCTATTTATATTTTATTTCAATCTCTGCTGCCTCTTTAGCTATGCCCTTTTCAATTGCTAATATTTTGTGCAGCTTCCTTTGTTTCCCTAATCAATCTCACCTGAGGTTTGTCAACTTCATTAGATTTTTTTTCCTCAAAAAAACACTTTTGGCTTTGTCAATCCTCTCATATCTTTTTTTTTTTTACTTCATACTTTTCCATTTTTAATTTATTCTTTCTACACTTTCTGGGTTTATTTTGCTCATTTTCTAATATCTTAAATGCTTATGCAATTGACTTTGAGTTTTGCTTTTTTCCCCCACCTAATATAAGCATTTTAGACTTTTAATTTCCCTCTAAAAACTGTTGGCTACAGGAACGCCTGAGTGGCTCAGTTGGTTAAGCGTCTGCCTTTGGTTCAAGTCAGGATCCCAGGGTTCTGGGATCAAGTTCCACATTGGACTCCCTGCTCCTTGGGGAGCCTGCTTCTCTCTCTCCCTGCTGCTCCCCTTACTTGTGCTCTCTCTCTCTCACTGACAAAAAGATAAATCAAGATTAAAAAAAACCAAAACCATTGCCTACATTTCAGAAGTCTTGAAACTTGGTATATTTACTAATGTACAGTTGCTTCTGTTGTTCTATACACTGACTTTGGTTGCTTATTTCCTGAAGTGTTAATCTTTTAACCTCATGTTAATTTTTTATTGCAATTTCCTAATCCTTGGGTTTCTATCTGGGAGAATTCTTTGAGGCCAGATTTTAAAGTGTATTTTTCCATAACTGTAGTACCTGAAGTTACAACATTGGATTCCTTTAAACTAAAATTTCAGTTTGTTTCCAGGCAGTACAAATTTTAGGGCAAATCTATGTAAAGACGACTTGTAGTTAAGAAATCTCAAGGGGGAATTTTTTTTTTCTTTATTTCTTTATTTCTCCTCTATCCAGAGAGAAGGTTGAGACAAACATCTTTCCCTCTGTAAATCACTTTTGTTTTCTTATTCACCCAGGGTAGGGTGGTTCCAGTTTGATACAAGTGTCTCTGATCCTACCTTCCATTCTGATCTGGACCCTGGTTTTGGCTTCTGTTCCACCAAACACAAGGCCAGTTAAAAACTCATATAAGGCTATTAGAATGAGCAGATACCCTCAAGGATGAGGCCAGTTCCAGTGCTCACCTAATCCTCATGGAACCACACTTGCTCATTGTTGGTCTCCTCTGTTTCCATTTCTTATCTTCCAGCTCGGCTCAGCTATACTCTGAGAGAGATTTTTAAAAATATTTTACTTTGTATTATTATTATTATTTTTTCTGAAGGGATTTCTCTGCATATGTAGTCTGCCATACTTCTGGAAAGGGAAGACCAAATTTGTGACACTTTCTGTTGTAATTTATAGAAAACTCAGATCAGTTTGCCTTAAAGAGACATAGATAAAAACTCCAGAAATATGGTGACTTTTCTGTTTCATTTGAGTTAGCATATAAATTATAGCCTCAAAGCCATAGATTGTCTCTTTACTCTGCCTTTTTCGATGTCAGCTTCAATCCAAAGCTATCTGTCTCCCCAACATAGTCACAAAATGGCTGCCAATTACTTGCAGAGCTGCACATTTCACTATTCACATTCAGGTAGGAACAGCCAGTCCCTTCTCTAACCATCAAATGAGCTTCCTGAACTATTCCCAATGAAACTCAATGATAACACTGAACCACATTTTATAGCCAAAGAAATGTCATGTTCAGGGTGATTTTGTTACTGGAAACAATTACACCTATCCCTTGTTTATGACTAATTCCTTCCTGAAACCCATGATGTTAAGTGAAAAGTCATTAAGTGGAAAACTAATTTCCATTAATTTTAAAAGAAAAATTACAATGCATCTTATCTCAATTTCCAATAACAATTGAGCAATACAAATAATTTTATGTAATTTTTTGAAATCCAGTAATTTGAAAGTAAATACAAATTTATACATAAAATAGGATGTAGTAAGAGTTTATCCTTCCACTTTCTCTAATTGTCCAATCTTTTGGGACTTAGTTCATCTTGCACTCCAAAAGCACTTAAAAGTTATATCATATAAAAACACTTTTAGGATAAAGTAAAAACTAAGCAAAAGAATGCTTTGAAACACATGGAAATAGTACATGTTCACAGCAGACTAAGAGCTGTTGAAGCTGCAAACCTTTTATCCCCTTTATTTGGCATATATAAGCAAAGTCAATTATTTTGGGTATATCTAAACATTGCATGCAATTCAAATTAGGTTCATATGATATTGGATGACTAGAAAATGTTTGTGTTGAGTACACTGATGAGCATGTCTTCTCCTGAACCATAATCTTGAAAAATATTATTATATTACTTTATTTTTAGTGTGTTTCAGGATAAAAAGGAAAAGCCTCATGTAGATAAAAGGAATGTCTGAAAATGGTTTTGGCTTTTCAAAAACTATATAATATTCTAGGAAAAATCAGAACATTTTATATAAATTAGGTCTGTACTGTGCAAAGGAGATGGGTTTAAGCTGACTCAGACTGATGGGGGCTTCCTTGGGGGTCAGTCTCTGCCAACCTCCATGCTGTACACAAAGGGTGAGGAAGAGGATGAATGTTAATGAGATAATCACAATGCCTTTTCAGCCAGCTTTATTGCAGCATTCCTCTAAATCAAATTTAGTCTACACTGAGATCCCACTCACATAAATGATGGGACATTTAATTTTCCTGATCATTGGGGTTTCCTCCTTCTCTGTAACATCAGACATTCAGAAAGCCTGGGGAGGTATTAGTCAGTCATGGTGGTCACCAGCATTGATGCTGCTCCTTCTCCTTATTGATGCCATAGTCAAGCATTAACTTCCACTAACAATCAAGCATTTAGCTCTGGGTAGACTTAGGGATGAGGCCATCAGCTATTTATTCCACCAAAGCTAGATTTTGCCTTCTGCTTACCATGGCACAATCTATAATGCCCAGATTTGGTGTCTCACTTCTGCTGTTTCCCACTCTTTTCTGCTTTCTCTTCTTTCTTGTTCTAAAACTTGCTTCCCATTTTCCTGCTTTCTAAGAAAATAATTTTATTTCTGTGATTCACATACCACAATATGCACCCGTTCAAAGCCTAGAATTCAATGGTTTTCATTATATGCACAGTTGTTCAGAGATCAGCACAATCAATTTTAGAATGTCTTTATCATCCCCCAAAGAAATCCCCTACCCATTATCAGACATTCCCCATTTTTTTCAGCTCCCCTAATCCCTTAAGCCCTAGGCAATTACTGATCTACTTTCTATATGCATAGATTTTCTTATCCTGGACATTTCATATAAATGAAGACATAAAAAAGTAGTCTTTTACATCTTGCTTCTTTCACTTAGCATAGTGATTTGCATTTCACTCATGCTATAGTATATATTAGTAGATAATTCCTTTTTATGGTTGAATAATATTCCATTATGTAGATACTACAGTTTGTTTATTAATTCACCAGTTGATGGACATTTGAATTCTCTATTTGGGGCTATCATGAATAATCCTGATATAAACTCTTGCAAAATGCCTTTGTTTGGATTATGATTTTATTTCTGTTGGGTAAATTCCTAGGAGTAGGATTACTAAATCATATGTTAACCTTAACTTTTTAAGAAGCAGCTATATAGTTTTCCAAGGAATTGTGCTATCTTGTATTCTGACCACCAATGTTATGAGGGCTCCAGTTTCTCCATATCCTTACCAACAGTTGCTACTGTTTATCTTTTGAGTTATAGCCTACTTCTAAGTGTGTAGTGATGTGCATTACATTGTAAAAATTGTAATTAGTTATATTTAAAACTTAGGAGAAAATCTAGGGATCTGGCCTTTTGGAAATAGGTGTTCTAGCAACACTGTGTCTCAGCACTGTGAGGCAGTGATTGGTTGAGGCTGTGTCATTGCCATTCTCTACTCTGGTGCACTCTTGCAGTTTCTTCCTGTTTTATGATCCTGACACTGAGGGTAAGTGTCCATTCTCATTTTTCTTATAGTTGTGCTGTTGTTATTTTTGAAGGTAAGAAATGTTTTATGTCCTCTGTCTCTAGCAAAAGTAGAAAATAAGATAGAGACTTAGAGGGTAATATACTTAACGTAGGAGAGAGCAGCGTTCTTTGTTGAATTAAATACCACTCCTAAGTGTTTACAAAAAATAAATTTAAAAAAACGGGTTAAAGATCTAAATGTGACACTTGAAAACATAAAAATCTTAGAGAACACAGGCAGTAACATCTTTGATATCAGCTATAGAGCTTCTTTCTAGATATGTCTCCTGAGGCAAGGGAAACAAAAGCAAGAATAAACTATTGGGATTACATCAAAATAAAAGGCTTCTGCATGGTAGAGGAAAAAATCAACAAAACTAAAAGGCAGCTTTCAGAATGAGAAAGGATATTTTCTCGTGACATAACAGATAAAGGGTTAGTATCCAAAATCTTAAAAGAGCTAATCAAACTCAATGCCCTCCCCCAAATAATCTGGTTAAAAAGGGGGTAAAGACCTGAATAGACATTTTCCCAAGAAGACATCCAGATGGCCAACAGACACATGAAGAGATGCTCAACGTCACTGGTAATCAGGAAAATACAAATGAAAACTACAATGAGCTATCACCTCACATGGGTTAGAATGGCTAAAATTAACAACACAAGAAACTGGTGTTGGTGATGATGTGAAGAAAGGGGAATCCTTCATTATTGGTGGGAAATAAAATTGGCATGGCCCTTGTGGAAAATGGTATGGAAGTTCCTCAGAAAGTTAAAAATAGAACTACCCTGCAATCCAGCAGTTGGACTACTAGGTATTTACCCAAAGAATATAAAAATACTAATTCAAAGGGGATCCATGCATCCCTGTGTTTATAGCAGCATTATCTACAATAGCTAAATCAGTGAAACAGTTCAAGTGTCCACAGATAGATATATATATATACATTCACACACACACACACACACACACACACACACACACCCCACACATAATGGAATAGTACTCAGCCATAAAAACAATAAAATCTTGCCAGTTAGAGAGTATTGTATTAAATCAAATAAATTAGAAAGACAAATACCATATAATTTCACTCATACGTGGAATTTAAGAAACAAATGAGCAAAGGGAAAAAAGAGACAAACCATATAACAGACTCTTAGCTATAGAGAACAAACTGATGATTGGCAGAATGGAGGTAGGGGGGAATGGGTTAATTAGGTGATGGGGATTAAGAAGTATAATTGTGATGAGCATGGGTGTTGTTTGGAGGTGTTGAATCACTATATTGTACACCTATAACTTATATTACACTGGATGTTAACTAACTGGAATTCAAATAAAAACTTAAAAGGTTTCTCTTACATGTTTACAATATGCAAAATATGTCTTTGTCAAAAGAATGCAATTTAAAACATCATGAAGTAACCATACAAAGACAATGTATGATGGAAATTTTAATGAACTGAGAAAAACAATAGAAATTTCAATGTAGTCCTATTTTGAATCAAGTAAGTAATGCTACCTTGAAAAGTGATCTGTTAATACAAATGTAAAAGAGCTTATCAGTTTTAAAATACATGTTTTGATTATCTTAATCTTAGGAGAATCATTTCTTTGGCAAGAAATTATCAAGTATACTTTAAACTAAAATTGGTTTTTCAGAATTGGACATTACAATAACTTTGCAGTTATAGAATTGAAGATCCATTCCAAACAGGATTTTCTTCTTTGAACTTCTTGAAAATTAAGGTTGTTCACTTCATCTTTCACAATTAATGCTGATAGAATGAATGAAGAGTTACCAGATAAAACCATATAGCAGGATCATATACTGAATGCTAAATATGTTGGTGTTGGAAAATTAGATTCTTTAAATGTCTTGAGAGTAGTTACTCTAAATATAAAACCAAACTATGTTTGGAAGTAACTGCATTTGGATACATCTGTTCTCCATTATGCAATGGAATAAAACTAAATATTGTTCCCAATTAAGGGATTTAAGGCTAAATTCTGGACTGTCCATTTCAAAGAGAAACGAAGACTTAATACATCTTATTTAGAAAAAAAAATCAGTTTTAGAATTCTGATTCAGAAGAATTGGAATAAGAAATTCTTTAATTTTTTGTTTTGAATTTCATCTATAACCCCAAATATCATTATCTGTTTAGAATTTGCAGTATACTTCTAATATAATAAAAAATTTTAAAAATGTTGATTCTTTTTTTTTTTTAATTTTTAATTTTTTATAAACATATATTTTTATCCCCAGGGGTACAGGTCTGTGAATCGCCTGGTTTACACACTTCACAGCACTCACCAAAGCACATACCCTCCCCAATGTCCATAATCCCACCCCCTTCTCCCAAACCCCCTCCCCCCAGCAACCCTCAGTTTGTTTTATGAGATTAAGAGTCTCTTATGGTTTGTCTCCCTCCCGATCCCATCTTGTTTCATTGATTCTTCTCCTACCCACTTAAGCAACATGGGGGCTTAAGTGGGTAGGAAAAATGTTGATTCTATTTCAGGAAGTTAATATTCTTGTCCTTGGGGTGCTGCACACACATTACCTACTTGGTTTTTTTAGCTTTTGATTTTTGAACACCTGTGTAAAGGAAAGTGATCAGGAATTCATATTTCTTCCTGATCCAACCCAGATTATTGGGGTGGGAGGATGCCTAGAAACCATGAGCAGATGCTCAAAAATAGAGAACATTCATTTGTTGAAGAGCACAGAATGGACTAGCAGGAAACAGGTACTCCGCTGATGTAGAAGGAGGAGACCCACCACTTATTTTGGTCTGCAGAATGCGACTCCAGTTTGTGGCTGGTGGAGCGGTCTTCACTTGTTTGCTTGTTGGTTTTATCTCATGGGCTGCGGAAGCTCAGCACAGGCATTGCACTGACCATCTTAAATAAGTCTAGCAGTCCTTCTCCTGGGCAAGCACGTAGAACTTTGTTTTGGGGGGACTGGGGAAAAACATAGTTAGAGCAGAGGGGTAAAATGCTTCATGGGTTTGGTACTGCTAGTTGCATATCTGTGTTTCAAAGGAAAGATCCCTGCTTCTGACCCCTGCAGCAACTGACCTGTGCTCTCAAATATGTACTTTGATCACACGTTTATCTTGACATGAAGAGCTGGGGTTGGCATTTATTAATCATAAAGTTATTCATTCTGCTTTAAATCCAATGGCAATGCTCAACTCTATAACCTCCCGTGGCAGTGGGTAACACAGGTTGGCTAAATGTGGCGCAAAGTAATAATTTCTTCAACTTGCTCTAAATTTATCAGCCATTAATTCCACAAGATGACATTTCGTTCTTCAGTGACATTATGGAACATTCAGTTCCTTGGCTGAGAGTACAAACAAAACCCTCTGTCAGGCTCTCAGATGCTAAATAATCACCACTTGCCATTTTCCCTTTAAATATGTTAGCCTGGTTTGATTGACTTGGAGAAAATCTTAAACTCTTCTAATTTGCCATGATTGTATTCAAAGTTTATTCTCTCCCAGCCTTTCTTGGGAATCAATTCAGATGTATATTTATTATTAGCTGTATACATGAGGTAGCCTATTTGGTAGAATTAGTATCAACTTGTGTGAAGAGTGCACTCAGGGCTTCTAAGGTATCAGGTGTCTTGTGATGATGACTCACAATAAATTGTCTGTGGCCAGCACTTCGGGGAGTAGGTGACAGGACACATTCATGATTTTAAAACCGTTGAATTGGTTCCATGTCTGCCACCACCTCCCTCCCCTGCCAGTTTTTCCACTTACTCTGATTTATGAAATTCCTTTATTGAGGCTCAGTGTCTTTGATCCCTATTCCAATGAAAACTCCTTCAGAGAGAGAGGTGTTATTTAAGCTCCTGTCAGCCATTTTCTCCTGGGCACAGATTGTCATGATGTATGATGACTCTTTTTCTTTAAACCAGTCGTCTTCAAATCATGTCCCGTAGAATCCCAGAGTCCCAAGGGTATCATAGGGATTGTTGCAGGATAAGAAGAGATCCGATAGGCTTGACTTCAACAGCCACTCTGCTTACCTGCTGTAGATATTTAGCTTCTGTGTAGGATTTCCTGCAATAAGAAATTTTTATTTTACTGTTATTACATCTGTTTTAGACTCTGAGGTTAGACCTTAGCATGGGGCCAGGAATGAGCCTCCATGATTTTTGTTATTTACCCTTAGTTGATGCTCTTCTATTCTACATTCTCCCACATGGCACCTGCTCTTGGTTAGGGCATTCTTCTAGCATCCACCATTGCTTCCATCTCCCAGATTACAATCCAGAGCGCCACTCTTTTGCCTCCTATATGATTCTCATCTTTGCTGTACTAGAATGAAAAAAGAAGTAAGTCTAGGAAAAGAAAGAACAGCTATGAACATGCTTCCATTACTTCCTGTCATATATATATATTAGTGATATATATATATATATCACTATCTTAAGAACTTTGGAACAGATTCCTCCAAAAGAGGAAAGTAGCCATTTCATCCTAAAGTCAAACACATTGAGAGCCTGGTTAGTTGGAACTATTAAAAAAAAAAAAAAAAGATCTAAAGCCACTTGTTACTAGAAAATGTGCAAAAAAATAAAATAAAATAACCCTTAGAAATAACAGAAAATGGGCATACATTAGAACCATTCCGATTAATCTCTTCACTTTCTCTTTTGATGGTATTATTGACTGACAAAGGGAGGCTAATATTTTAGCTTTGAAGGCACTGGGAAAAGGTCATATAAAAAGGTCTAAAAACTTAATATTACAAAATTCAACAAAATTGAAATCTTCTAAACAGTAAAAATAATAAAACTAAATATAAAATAATATAAATAGCAAAACTAAAATTTAGAAGGAGTAAATGAACTGGCAAACATTTTACATAAAATTTGACTAAGGACTATAGAGTCAAGTTAAAACAATAGAAACCAACTTTAGTTAAGAATTTTATTTTAAAAAAATTTGAATTAAGTTTTTTGATGCAGCTTGTAAAACTAAGCTGGAAAATAGGGGAAGTATGTAAATATGGGTAATAGAAAATCTAATGACTGAGCAGTCTTCTCAGTAGCTGTGAGAATCCTAACATAGCTTTCATCATTTTCTATTTTTGCTTCATGCTTAAAATTCAAATTGCAGGGGTCATACAATTGGCCAGGGAATAGGGACATGCTGGATGCCCCACCAGTGTACCCTGTAGAAGTGCAGTAGTTCCCAAAGAAAAATCCAGGTATGAAAGAGAAAGGACTCTGCAGACCAAAGGAGCAGGTTAGAGCTCACTAAGAGTTTAAGGAAAAACAGAGGGGAAAAAGAAATAAATGGACAGAGGCCATGAGTTATAACTCCTAGAAGATATAATTAATGTAAAGTAATATAGGTGGGGAAAACAATCTTATACAAAATAAAATGCCAAGTAAAACAGAACTTTTTTTTAACCATTAAGAGAATAGCATCCCTCAAAAGTTAAGCATAAAATTACCATATAATCCCTCAATTCTACTTCTCAGTATATTTTCAAAAGAATTGAAAGTTAAGAACTCAGACACGGTACATCAGTGTTCAAAGCTACATTATTCACAACAACCAAAAGGTGGAAGCAGCCCAAATGCTTGACAGATGGAGAAATAAACACAATGTGGTGCATAAATACAATGGAATATTATGTAGCCTTGAAAAGGTATGAAATTCTGATACATGCTACAATGTGGATGAAGCTTTAACATTTTGCTGAGTGAAATAAGCCAAACATGAAAAAAAAATTGCATGATTCCACTTAAATGAGGTACCTAGGTTAGGTCTCATAGACACAGAAAATAGAATACAAGTTACCAGGAACTGGGAGGAGGGAAGAATGAGAAATTATTTAATAAGTACAGAGTTTCTGTGTAGGATGATTTTTTAAAAGTTCTGGAAATGGATAATGGTGATGGTTGTACAATATTATGAATGCACTTAATACCACTAAGTTGTACACTTAAAATTTGCACTTTTAACCATTTTTTCTTACACGTATTTGACCGCAGTCTTTTAAAAGATGGGTAGCTGCTTAGAATAATGTTATGTTAGTACATTTAAACTGAGGGTGGGAGTGCAAATTCATACAACCCATTTTGGAAAATAATATAATTTTTTATCAGGAAACTTTGAAGTGTTCCTATCTTTTGACTTAGTGGTCCTATTCCTGAAGATTTTATCCTAAAGTAGTGAAAAACTATTTGCATGAAGATAATGCTAGCAGTATCAAAAAATAATGGGTTAACAAACCTAAATGTGCAAAAAGGGGAACTATGTCACACTAACTCAATGAAACATTATGCAATCATTAAAAATTATGATTGAGATAATATTTGATATATTAACAAGATTATAAGATGGCATATACTATGAATATACTTTAGTTAAAATATTCAGGTCAACAGCATGCAGAAGTGAAAACATCTGTGGTAAACTGAGGGAATTGTAATTAATATATTTCCTTTAATTTTTATTTTTTAAAATTTTTTTAAATATTTATTTGACACAAAGAAAAAGATCACAAGTAGGCAGGCAATCAGGCAGAGAGAAAGAGGGAAGCAGAATCCCTGATACGGGAGAGCCTGATGCAGGGCTCGATCTCAGGACCCTGAGACCATGACCTGTGCTTAAGGCAGAGGCTTAATTCTCTGAGCCACCCAGGCACCCTTATTTTTATTTTTTAACATCTTTTTTATTTTATTTTATTTCATGTTCCAAGATTCGTTGTTTATGCACCACACCCAGTGCTCCATGCAATATGTGCCCTGCATAATACCCAAAACCAAGCTCACCCAAATCCCCATCCTTCTCCCCTCCAAAACCCTCAGTTTGTTTCTCAGAGTCCACAGTCTCTCATGCTTCATATCCCCTCCAATTTACCCCAATTCACTTTTCCTTTCCTTCTCCTAATGTCCTCCATGTTATTCCTTATGCTCCACAAGTAAGTGAAACCATGTGATACTTGACCCTCTCTGCTTGACTTATTTCACTCAGCATAATCTCCTCCAGTCCTGTCCATGTTGGTACATAAGTTGGGTATTCATCCTTTCTGATGGAAGCATAATACTCCATTGTATATATGCACCACATCTTCTTTATCCATTTGTCTGTTGAAGAGTATCTTGGCTCTTTCCACAGTTTGGCAACTATGGCCATTGCTGCTATGAACATTGGGATACATATGACCCTTGTTTTCTAATCTGTATCTTTGGGTTAAATACCCAGTAGTGCAATATATTTCCTTTTAAATTTGTCTTTAACTTTTGTTATTTTGCCTTAAAAAAGTGATAATACTTAACATCAAACAAAATTAAACATTTAAAATACATTGTTACAAAAGATAGAAAAGAGAAACAATTCTTAAATACTTATAGCAGAAATTACAAGGATAATTTGAGAAGTAATTTTCTTCTCCATGATCATCTGTATTGTAAAAATAAAGATACTTAAATGATATCTATCAACTAGACTAATAATAGGAATCCACTTTATAAAAACCTTATTTATAAAACTATACATATTTTAGGGCTAGAAGGAGGCTGGAGACTTATATAATGTGACTATATTATGAAATGCACATTTTACAGAGCAATGGAAAAGAGAAATTGTGAGATGATGTGGAAAATGGTTTTATAGATATTGGCAAAAAGAAGACAGGATAATAAAACAGAATGTTTCAGGAAGATTCTCAGATGCAAAAATCTTCAAAGAAGACACTTCTCACAAGAATGGCAGGCAAGAATATCCATGTGCTAAAAACTCTGGGAATAACTACGTATAACGTCAAATGGCATTGCCTCTCTTAAATGAAAAACTATGAAGAAAATACATAGAAAAAAATTTAATGAGCAAATAATTTGAAATTAGGAAAGAGAGCTGATAACAAAGGAACTGACAACTTTCACAGGCAGAAAGTACTTCCTTACTGTAATATGAATCCTTCTGGTACTTTTCCTAGATAGGAGTAAATTCTCAGAATCTACAGCATCAGAAGGGATTTTAGAGATCATGTAATAAAATTTCCTTTTCTAGTTGGATACTCTAAAGTCTACAGGTAACACAGCACGTAAAGAGGACAGAGTTAGCCAGGAGCCAGGGACCTGTGGGACTCCACACTGCTTTTATGCATTGCCTCCATGTTCCCACACCTATAGTGGCACTGAGGGAGAGGGCTGCACCCCTGCTCCCACACTGGGCTTCCTTTATTGAATGCCTTTGCTTTCTCCCATGGCCTCAGGTCTGTATATAACTCCATCCTTCTGCCATCAAGGAGTCTTTATTCCATGAACTTTCCATGCAATATTACCACTGTTACATTAGTCTACCGTGAGGTTCCTCCCAGGTGTGTTCAGTAGAATTTAGAACTGAAATAGAACCACATGAAATAGTGCAAAAAGATACACTCTTTAGGGCTAAATCAGAGATAAACATATCACCCTAGAGTCTGAGCAACAAGTCCGTATGGATAAGCTCTATTAGGGAGGCAGAAAAGGGAAAAGTGAAGCAGTGCTTGTTAAAATAGGATCCAAGGATCATCTGTAATTGAATCTCTGGGCAAACTAATTTTAAAGTGTGAAGCCAGGAGTCAGCATTTCAACAAGATTCCAAGTGACTTTTGTTCATGGAAAGGTTTAAGAACCACTTTCCGGTATTTGGAAGTTGGTGTAGAAAATGAGCCTGCAGCAAGAAGAAGCATGATGTGTTCTGGAACTGTCCATGAAGTCAGACCGCTCAAATGATATGATATGGGAACTGATATAAAAAGATGCCTCAGCAGAAAGCCATGAAGCAGAATAATGTTTAACTTGTATAAGTAGAAGAGAATGATGATGACATTTAACCTTGTGTCACTACTGATAATGAAATAGAGGTACATGGGAGAAAAGAATGCAGGATGGGTTCTTTGAAACTGTGAGTCAAGATGACACATTTAATGGTGCTTACTAGAATCAAATGGGTATCTTAACATTTCTCTAGGTACAACTCTTAATTCAGATGATTCACTATTAGAGAAAAAAATGCACAAATGATTTAGTAACTAGGCTTAGGATTTCCTGTTGTTTTTGCCTTGCCCTGGAGCTTGAAAAGATAATTTTCTTTTTCACCTTTATAGTTCAGCATAACAATTTATACTATAACATGGGATATCTAGTAGAAATGATTCAATTGTAGTCTCCTCAGAGCAGTTCAGTTGAAAACATAATCATGTCATTTGGAGAAAGCCACTGTGGAATCTCTTTTGGATAAAAACTCCTGGGTCCCCTGCTTCATCTCAAGCAGGCCTTCCCATGGCCTCTCATGAATCCCAGATCTCAAGGATGTGGTTGATTCTTTCCCTTCTCTCTAGCTGCTCTCACCCAAGACTGCACATGTAATTAAGGCATAGTCTTCTTTGCTTTTGGCTTTTCATTGACCCAGAATTAAAAGATCACACACTTTTTATTTTAGGGTTTTGCTCCTAATATTGTCTGAATTAGGGGGGTGTGGGGGGACACAAAAACAATGTACATTGGAATGCTGAAAGCTATCAGAATTCTCCAAAAACTCTCATAGTAATTATTCTTGTTCTATCCTAGCCTGCAGTTGGGGCTGGTCTTCTTTTCCTGCCTTCTGCATGGACTCCCTTTCTGCATTATCCTGGTGAAGTCTTTCTGTATGGCATCTTCCACATTTAAAAAATATTGGAGTGGGGCATAAAACTGACATCAGTACTCCCTCTCTCTTTCACATTCCCATCCATAAGGGACTTTCTTTCTAGAAAGCTCTTCTTGAGATTCAGGGGTGAGATAATAGGTGGAAACTTTGAGATCTGTTTCCCTAAGTCTTATCTCCAGGCAGCCTCCCCACCAGCTTTTAGTCTCTATGTCTTCCAGGTTTACATAGGGAAGTATGAATTGGGTGAGACCTAGACTGTGATCATCTATCCTCTTCAGTACTATGTTAAGTTCTAATTACCTTGGAGCTCATGAGAGACACTTTCATGAAGAAAGTCATTTTTGTTCTCTCCAGAGATGATTTCAATTCCCTTTAATTTGGCCCTTTCTGTTGTCCTTGGCTCATCTGGAGTCATCTTGCCTTAGGACCCTTGTTCCTGAAATACCCTGTAACAGTTTTCCAGGCTTTCTTCTTTAATCACACACATAGTTCCTAAAACTCTGTCCTGGGGCTGGAACAAAGACAAAAGGCAAGTATGCCTGTAATTCTCACCTGGAATTCCTACAGCTGCCTCTTCAATTACCACCTCTCTGAGGGCATTTACCACCCCATTTGTACCCAGTTATAAAGTCTTTCACACAAGGTGGATTTGGTTAAGTGGTAGGAATGTTCATGTTTTTGTTGTCATTTGTTCATTGTAAGCACTGTATCTATTTCCTGGGAGCACCTGCCCTGTGTTGCATAAGAGAGTGGGCAACAAAGGCTCTAGATGTGAGAAGGGGTTTTGTATTGCCATATATAATGTGTATATATACACATTATATATCTAAGATATATATACACATTATATATATCTAAGTGTATATATAGTATAGTATATATAGTATAGTATATGTCTATACACACATTATATATATCTAAGATACATATATACATTATATATATCTAAGATATATAGATAGATAGATATCTATCTATATATATATATATATCTTGTTTTTCTACTTCAGCTAAGCATGATTATTAAGTACTGTGTGGGGTCTGTATTTCCTTCATACATTCCTTCAAAACCCCAGAGGAATTATGCTGTTAAGAAATACTACGCATACAGAGCAGAAGAGCCAAACAGTGCTCTAAGGACAGAGCTAAGGAAGAGAGAAGTACAGACTCGTATTTCTTCCATTCTAAGGCGC
Source organism: Mustela nigripes (assembly GCF_022355385.1). Taxonomy (NCBI): domain Eukaryota; kingdom Metazoa; phylum Chordata; class Mammalia; order Carnivora; family Mustelidae; genus Mustela; species Mustela nigripes. Next base: position 100,552,196 of record NC_081561.1, read on the forward strand.
ATTCTCTTCCTTAAAAATGATAAATATTTCTGTAAGACTAGCCTAAAAGGTATAGGAAATTACAGTAGTAATGATGAGTTTAGAGTCCCAAAGTTTAAAATTTAGGAATAAATTTCTCAACTCATGGTAATAAAGGTTAATTTAGAAATATGCAAGTTCTTAGTGATTGTATTTTGATTTTATAGTAAACGAATGTGGATATTTAGGGAAATAACCCAATTTGAAAATTTTAAAATACCTTTATTTATAAGAGTCATACAATAAGAAAGTTTCACCATGACCCCAGATATTTGTACTGTACTCCAACTGGGACTATATTAAAACCTTTAAATTTCCACTCTAGTGAACTGATTTCTTTACCAGTAATTTTTTTTGTAGAAAGAAACAACTTTAAATATTCAAGCAATTTTATTTATCTTTACATTTAGCTGATTTAGTAAGGTACTATATTGAAAAATCACATGGTTTTTAAAATTGTGGTTAAAAAAAAAACACAAAATTTACCCATTCTAACCATTTTAAGCCTAGAATTAAGTATATTCACATCCTAAAAGTTCTGAGAAATTCTGAGTATTTTTTTCTTTGTTTGAATGAGGTATTTTCCAAGCTTATTTGGCCAAGAAACTCTTTTTCTCATAAAACCTATAAATGTTGAAGGAAAAAGCATAGCCTCTAAAACATGAGGCCATGTCTTCTCAGCTGTATCTCTCAGCACTGCAAGAGTGTTTTTTGACTTGGAGTCTTGATTTGACACTCAACCGTCCTCCTTTATACCATATTTTCATATTTACTTGTAGATAGAGATTTCTGTATGCTCCATAAATGCTGTCACCAAGATACTCCTTACTGGAAATGTCAAGTTGATTAAACTTTCATTTGAAAGAATGGTAAGGCAAGCCTGACAATACATTTTTCTTAGCTTGGGGTTTGAAATGACGGCATAAATCCCAGGGGGCAGATCTATGATCCTCCAGGCTGAAATAAAAACTGTTTAGCTATTACACCTCCACTATATATGAGCTATAAGCCCATCTCACACTATGAGAGAAACAAACGACTCAGCTCCAAATGCTTTTAAAGTACTAGAATAAGAACAGCAAAGACAGGTAAATGAGAACATTTCTATGCACATGCAACATTAATATTGCATTGAAAATCTGAGCCTGTGTGGACTGTATTTAGAGATACAAACAATAATTGCAGAAAAGACTACATAAAATACAAGATGAATCATTGTTACTACACAAAAGCTTCTGAAATTATGCACAGAATCTAAGTGGGGAAGGCTTGAGTAATAACTAGGAAATGACTGATTTTCCACTGGAGATATTTTGTTAATTATTTCAAGGCTCTGTAGGCAATTTAGCACCTTGTGGGACTGTCATTGTGCTCCATTTACAATAACAGCGATTTCTCTCTAAATATTTGGCAGTGCATAAATTAACTCCTTCCTTATGTGCCTTCCCCAATTATGATTGAATATTCATACTCATGTCTTACCACTTTAACTAAATTTAAGCTCCTTGAGGGCAGCAGTGATATTTAAAGCAATTTGATATGCCCTTCAGAACAAGACCCAGAACTAAACTATAGTTGATAATTTTTTGTTTCAGATGTAGAGTACTTTAATTCAACATCTGTATTCATTACAAAGAGATCACTCCCCAAAGTCTAGTTACTATCCATCTCCCTACAGTTGAAGCTTTTCACCCACCTAACCCATTTCCCTCTGGTAACTACCAATCTGTTCTCTCTGTGAGTTTGTTTTTTACTGTTTTGTTTGTTCATTTGTTTTTAGATTCCACATATGAGTCAAATCATACAGGATTTATCTTTCTCCTTCTGACTTATTCCACTTAGCATAATGCTCTCAGGGCCTATCCATGTTGTTGTAAATGACAAGATTTCATTCTTTATGGCTGAGTAAGTACTCCATTGTGTGTATATATAACAGATCTTTATCCATAATTCCTTGATGGATAGTCAGTCATTTTCTTTGGGTATATATTGGCTATTATAAATAATGCTGCAATGAATAGAGGTATGCATATATCATTTTGACTTAGTGTTTTCATATTCTTCATATAAATACCCAATAGTGGAGTAGCTATATCTTATGATAGTTCTATTCTTTTTTTGAGAAACTTCCATAGTGGCTCTACCAATTTATAATCTCACCAATATTGTACAAGGGTTCCCTTTTCTTCACATCCTCTCTAACACTTATGATTTCTTACTTTTTTGATAGTAGGCCTTTTAATTAGTGTGAAATAACCTTATTGTAGTTTTGATTTTCATTTCCATAAGTAGTGATGTTGAACATCTTTTCATATGCCTATTGGCCATCTAAATGTCTTCTTTGGGGGGAAAATGCTATTGAGATCCTTTGTCCATTTTTTAAATTGTGTTGTTTGGGGTTTTTTGTTGTATAAGTTCTTTATGTGTTGGGTGTTATCCCCTTGGATATATGACGTGTGAATATCTTCTTGCATTCAGTAGGTAGCCTATTAATTTTGATGATGGTTTCCTTTGTTGTACAGAAGCTCTTTAGTTTGATAAGGTCGCTTATATTTATTTTTCCTTTCATTTATCTTGCCTTTAGAGTCAAATTAAAAAATGAAACACACACACACACAAACCACTTGAAGATCAATGTCAAGGAGCTTACTGGCTAGGTTTTCTTCTAGAGATTTAATGTTTTATAGTCATACATTCAAGTATTCACACAAAAATTATCTCAAAATGGAGTATAATATAGTGGTCTGATTTCCTTCCTTTGCAAGTGGCTCACCAGTTTTCCCAACACCATTCATCCAGGAGATTTTCCTTGCTCCATGGTATGTTCTTGGTTACTTTGTCATAAATTAATTGACCATAGTGTGGGCTTATTTCTGGGCTCTCAATTCTGTGTCATTGATCTATTTGTTTATGTCCCAGTACCATAGTGTTTTGTTTACTATAGCTTTTAGTATAGTTTGAATCAGGGAGTGTGATACTTCCAGATTTGGTCTTCCTTTTTTTTTTTTTTTTTAAATTTTAATTTCAGTGTAGTTACATATGGTATTATATTAGTTTGGGTATACAATATAGTAACTCAACAATTCAATATATTACTCAGTGCTCATCAAGATAGGTGAGCTATCTTAAACTCTTAAACTCCTTCATCTAATTCACCCATCTTACCCCTACTCCCTTCTCTGCTAACCATCTGTTTGTTCTTTATAGTTGAGTCTGTTTGGGGTTTGTCTCTTTCTCTCTCTCTTTTGTTTTTTTTGTTTTTTGTTTTTCTTTGTTCATTTTGTTTCTTAAATTCCACATAGGAATAAAATAATATTCTCTGAGTGGTTTATTTCACTTCGCATTATATTCTCTAGATCCATCCATGTTGTTGCCAGAGGCAAGATTTTCTTCTTTTATATGGCTGAATAATATTCCTTTACCTACATATACCACATCTTTTTTATCCATTCATCTATCAATGGACACAGGCTGCTATCATAACTTGGTTATTGTAAATGAAGCTGTGATAAACATAGGGGTGCATGTATCCCTTTCAGTTAGTGTTTCCATATGCTTTGGGTAGATACCCAGTAGTGTGCTTTCTGGATCATAGGGTAGTTCTATTTTTTTTTTTTTTTTTTTGAGAAACTTCCATGCTGTCCTCTATAGTAGCTGCATCAGTGTGCATTCCCACCAATAATTTACAAGGGTTCCTTTTTTCCCCATATCCTTGACAACACTTTGTTTCTGGAGTTTTATATTTTTGCCATTCTGACAGGTGTGAGATTATATCTCATCGTGCTTTTGGTTTGCATTTTCCTGATGATGAGTGATGTTAAGCATCTTTACATGCATCTGTTGGCCATGTGGATGTCTTCTTTAGAAAAATATTCCTGTCTTCTGACAAATTTTTAAATTAGATTATTTGGGTTTTTGGTGTTGAGTTCTTCACCTATTTTGTTCTTCACCTATTTTAGATACTAACCTGTCTATACTAACCTACCTGCTTTGTCATTTGCAAATATCTTTTCCCATTTTGTAGGTTGCCTTTTAGTTTTGTTCGTTGTTTCCTTTGTGGTGCAGAAGCTTTTTATTTTGATATAGTCTCAATAGTTTATTTTTGCCATTGTTTCCCTTGCCTCAGGAGACAGATCTAAAAGGTGTTGCTACAACATCAGAGAAATTTACTGTCTGTGTTCTTTTCTAGGAGTTCTGTGGTTTCAGGTCTCATATTTAGATCCTTAATGCATTCTGGGTTTATTTTTATGTATGCTGTAATAAAGTGGTCCAGTTTCATTCTTTCTCATATAGCTGTCCAGTGTTCCCAACACCGTTTGTTGAAGAGACTTTTTTCCATTGCATATTCTTAACTTCTTTCTTGGAGATTAATTGACCCTATAATTGTAGGTTTATTTCTTACCTTTCTATTCTGGTCTAGTGATCCATGTGTCTATTCTTGTTCAGTACCATACTGTTTTGATTGCCACAGGCTTGTAATATAACTTGGAGTCTGGGATTGTGATACCTTCAATTTTATTTCGCTTTTTCAAGATTTCTTTGGCTATTTGATATCATTTATTCCAAACAAATTTTAGTATTGTTCCAATTCTGTAAAAAATTCTGTTGGTATTTTGATAGGGATTGCAGTAAATGTGTAGATTGCTTTGGGTTCTATAGATATTGTAACAATATTAATTCTTCTAAGACATGAGCATGGAATGTCTTCTTATATGTTTGTGTCATCTTCAATTTTTTTCATCAATGTTTTATAACTTTCAGAGTACAGGTCATTTGTTAAGTTTATTCCTAAGTACTTTATTATTTTGAAGGCGGTTGTAAATGAGATTGTTTTCTTTCTACTGCTTCATTATTAGTGTATAGATATGCAGTGGATTTCTGTACATTGCTTTTGTATCCTGTGACTTTACTGAATTCATTTATCAGTTCTTGTAGTCTTTTGGTACAGTCTTTAGGGTTTTATTTAATAATATCATGTCATCTGCTAATAGTGTGAGTTTTACTTCTTCTCATTTTGGATGCCTTTTATTTCTGATTGCTGTGGCTAGGACTTCAGTACTATGTTGAATAAAAATGGGAAGAGTGGATATTTTTGTCTTGTTTGAGCTTAGGGGAAAAGCTCAGTTTTCCCCTATTGCATATGATAAGGCCTTTATTATGTTCTGGGATGTTCCCTCTAAACTTATTTTATTGAGGGTTTTTATCATGAATGAATATTGTACTTTGTCAAAATTTTTTCTGTATCTATTGCAATGATCATATGGTTTTTATCTTTTCTGTTATTGATGTGATATATCATTTTGATTGATTTGTGAATGTGGAACCACTCTTGCATCCCAGGAATAAATCCCCCTTGAGTGTGGTGATTGATTTTTTCAATATATTGTTGGATTTGGTTTGCTAATATTTTGTTGAAGAATTTACATCCATGTTCATTAGAGTTATTGGCCTGTAGTTCACTTTTTCTGTTGTAACTTTATCTGGTTTTGGAATCAGGTTAATGCTGGCCTCATATAATGAATTTGGAAGTTTTCCTTTCTCATCTATTTTTTGCAAAAGTTTGAGAATAGGTATTAATTCCTATTTAAATGTTTGGTAGAATTCACCTATGAAGCCATCTGGTCTAGACTTTGTTTGTTGGGAGTTTTTTAAATTACTGATTTCATTTCAGTTTTCATTGTGGTAATTAACCTGTTCAAATTTTCTATTTTTTCCTGCTTCAGTTTTTTTTTTTAATTTTTAATTTTTTATAAACATATATTTTTATCCCCAGGGGTAGCACAGAAATCAGTTGCATTTCTCTACACCAACAGCAAGACAGAAGAAAGAGAAATTAAGGAGTCAATCCCATTTACAATTGCACCCAAAACCATAAGATACCTAGGAATAAACCTAACCAAAGAGGCACAGAATCTATACTCAGAAAACTATAAAGTACTCATGAAAGAAATTGAGGAAGACACAAAGAAATGGAAAAATGTTCCATGCTCCTGGATTGGAAGAATAAATATTGTGAAAATGTCTATGCTACCTAAAGCAATCTACACATTTAATGCAATTCCTATCAAAGTACCATCCATCTTTTTCAAAGAAATGGAACAAATAATTCTAAAATTTATATGGAACCAGAAAAGACCTCGAATAGCCAAAGGGATATTGAAAAAGAAAGCCAAAGTTGGTGGCATCACAATTCCGGACTTCAAGCTCTATTACAAAGCTGTCATCATCAAGACAGCATGGTACTGGCACAAAAACAGACACATAGATCAATGGAACAGAATAGAGAGCCCAGAAATAGACCCTCAACTCTACAGTCAACTAATCTTCGACAAAGCAGGAAAGAATGTCCAATGGAAAAAAGACAGCCTCTTCAATAAATGGTGTTGAGAAAATTGGACAGCCACATGCAGAAAAATGAAATTGGACCATTTCCTTACACCACACACAAAAATAGACTCAAAATGGATGAAGGACCTCAATGTGAGAAAGGAATCCATCAAAATCCTTGAGGAGAACACAGGCAGCAACCTCTTCGACCTCAGCCGCAGCAACATCTTCCTAGGAACAACGCCAAAGGCAAGGGAAGCAAGGGCAAAAATTTTCTGCTTCAGTTTTAGGATAGGATATATGTTTCTAGGAATTTATCTACTTCTTCTATGTTGTTCCATTTGTTGGCATAATTTTTCCTAATATTCTCCTAAAAATTTTTGTTTCTATGGCATTGATTATTATTTCTCCTCTTTCATTTCTGATTTTGAGTCTTTTATTTTTATAATATGGGTCTAGCTACAGTTTAGTCAATATTGTTGATCTTTTCAAAGAACCAATTCCTGGTTTCATTGATTGATTTCTTCTATTATTTTTTAAGGCTCTATTTCATTTTTTTCTGGTCTAATCTTATTTCCTTCCTTCTGCTGGGTTTTGTGCTTTGTTCTTTTCTTTCTAGCTCCTTCAGATATAAAGTTAGGTTGTTTATTTGAGATTTTCCTTCATGTGGTAAACTTGTATTGCTATAAACTTCCTTCTTATAATCATTTTCGTGGCTTCCCAAAGATTTTGGATTACTGCATTTTCATTTGTCTCTATGTATTTTTCTATTCCTTTTTGATTTCTTGGATGACCCATTCCTTATTGAGTAGCGTGTTTTTTAAACTCAATGTATTTGTGTTCTTTCCAGATTTTTTCTTGTGGTTGATTTCTAGTTTCATTATGTTGGAGTCAGAAAAGATCCGTGGTATAACTTTGATTATTTTTTTAAATTGTTGAAACTTGTAACCTAATATGTGATCTTTTCTGGAGAATGTTCCAAGTGCACCAAAAAAGAATGTGTTTTCTGCTGTTTAAGGATGAAATATTCTGAATATATCTACTAAATCTATCTGATCCAGTGTGTCATTCAAAGACACTGTTTCTTTGTTGATTTTCTGTTTAGATGATCTGTCCATTGATGTAAGTGGGGTGTTAAAATCCCATACTATTACTGTATTACTATAACTTAGTTTCTTTGTATTTTTTATTAATGTTTTATGTATTTGAGTGCTCCCATGTTAGATACACATGTTAGATATTTACAATTGTCATATTTTCGTATTGAATTTTTTCCCTAATAATTATAGTGTTCTTTATCTCCTATTACAGTCTTTTTTTTTAAAGTTGATTTTGTCTGATGGAAGTATTGTTACCTCAACATTTTTACACATTCATTTGCTTAATAAATGTTTCTCCATCACCTCAGTTTTCTTCCCCTACCCCATTCCCTCACTTTCAATCTGCATGTGTCTTTAGGTCCAAAGTGAGTCTCTGGCAAGCAGCATATAAATAAATCTTGGGTGGTTTTTTTTTTTTTTTTAAATTCATTCCATTACCCAGTCTTAATTGGCACATTTATTACATTTACATTCAAAGTAATTATTAATAAGTATGTATTTATTGCTATTTTATTATTTGTGTTTATTATTGTGGATCTTCTTTGTTCCCTTCTACCCTAGCTCTCTTCTCTTGTCATAAGTTTGCTTTCTTTAGTGATATACTTGGATTCCTTTTTATTTTTTGCATACTGTAACTGATTTTTGATTTATGGTTACTATTAGATTTGTATATAACATCTTCTGTGTATAGTAGTCTATATTAAGTTGATGGTCACTTAAGTTTGAACCCATTCTTTACTCCCCTTCCCTGGCCCCCATGTTTTAGGTATATGGTGTCATATTTTACAGTCTATTATTTTGTTAATCCCTTGAATGAATTTTACAGATACTTATTTTTACTACTTTTGTGCTTCCTACTTTTCTCACTCTCACTTATGGTCTTTCCTTTCCACTCGAAGAGTCTTCATTAACATTTCTTGTAAGGCTGGTTTAGTGGCCACAAACTCTTTTAACTTTTGTTAATTGGGAAACTCTATTTCTCCTTTTGTTGTGGATGATGGCCTTGCTGGATGGAGGAACATTCTTGGCTGCAGTTCTTTTCCCTTTCATCACTTTGAATATATCATGCTACTCTTTTCTGGCCTGCAAAGTTTCTTCTGAAAAATCCACTGATAGCCTTGTGAGGTTCCCCCTGTATGTAAATTGTTCTCTTGCTGTTTAAAAATTTTTCTTTATTGCTACTTTTTGTATTTTAATTATTACGTGTCTTGGTAAGACCTCCTTCAATTGATTTCAGTTTCTGTGCTTCCTAGATCTGAATTTCTGTTTCCTTACTCAAGTTCAGAAAGTTTTCTTTCAATAAAATTTCTTTCCCCGTTTTTCTCTCTTCTGGGATCCCTGAAAGGCAAATGCTATTACACTTGATGGAATCACTAAGTTCCCTGAGTCTGTTCACATTTTACATTATCTCCCCCCCCCCCCTCATCTGCTTAACTTGATTATTTTCCATTACTCTGTCCTTCAGGTCACTGATCCATTCTGCTTCTTTTATCCTGTTGTTTATTCCATTTAGTGTATTTTTAATTCCAATTATTGGCTTCTTCATCTCCGATTGATTGTTTTTTATCTCTTTGTTAAGGGATGTCCTCCACTCTTTTCTCAAGTCCAATGAGAATCTTTGTGATCATTACTTTATTTTTTAAAAGATTTTATTCATTTATTTGAGAGAGAGAGATCATGCATAAGCAGGGGGAAAGGAAGAGGGAGAAGGAAAAGCAGACTTGCTGCTGAGTAGGACATGGGGCTCAATCACAGAACCCTGGGATCATGACCTGAACTAAAGGCAGACACTTAACTGACTGAACCACCCAGACATCCCAATCCTTACTTTAAATTCTCTACCAGGCACATTACTTATATCTGTTTCACTTAGGTCTCTTGCTGTGATATTTTCCTATTGTTTCATTTGGGACATATTCCTCTGTTTCCTTATTTTGTCAAACTCTCTAGTTAGGTTGGCTACCTTGCTTGCTCTTGAAAGAAGTGGACAGTGTATGCACTTTTAAGAAGGTGGTGTGAGTCCTCTTCCACAGGAAGAGGGGCATGCAATTGCTGCTGAGATATGCACAGGGGACACACAGCTGCTGCCAAGACTGGGGTGGCCAGAGAACTCTGCAAAACAAATATGGGCTGGGCACATAGTTTTAACAAGGTGCATATGTCCTCTGTGAAAGGTGACCACCCACCCCTGCCAGACCAAGGCTCTGTAAAACCCGCAGTTGAGAGATGTATTGGCAAGGTTTGTGCAGGTCTCCTGAGGGAGGGTACCTGTAGCCCTGAGACTGAACCAGATGCAGTGGTGGGGTGGGATGGTGTAAGCAAGTTAGGTAATGAATGATGGGGCTGTGCTGGTGTTTGCAGGTGGCCATGTGTTTATTACAGGGAGCAGGGGAGGAAAATGGTGACTGCCAGCTCCTTTGTTTCTGGAGAAGTCTTTCAGCACATCCTGAGATTAGTAAACAACTCTCCTTCCCATATGCCCCAGCTGTTTTTCAAACTTCTGTTTCTATGCTGTGTCTCCATGGGCTGTTTGTTGTGCTGTATCCTTAAGGTGGGGACCCAGCATCCTTTCTCCCAGAGGAGATACATAGTGTATCATGTTGATTGATTGAGGATGTTGATTCAAACTTTCATCCCTAGAATAAATCAATCTGATCATGATGTATAATCATTTTAATATATTTTTGAATTTTCTTTGCTCATATTTTGTTGAGAATTTTTGCACCTGTTATTTTCTCCATCCAATTCAAATGGACTTTCCATTTCTTGTAAATTGTTCAATTTCTTCATGTATAATTGTTCATAGTAGTCTCTTATGATCTTTTGCATTTCTGTGGTATCAGTTCTAATTTCTTCTCTTTCATTTCTGATTTTCTTATTTGGGTCTTCTTTTTCAGGGGAGGGTTAGTCTAACTAAAGATTTTTAATTTTGTTTATCTGTTTAAAGAACCAGCTTTTAATTTCATTGATATTTTCTGTTTTTTTTTTTTTACTTCATATCATGTATTTCTGCCCTAATCTTATTATTTCCCTTTTTACTATTAACTTTGGGTTTTATTTATTTTGTTTGTTTCTCTCTCTTTTTTTTGTTTTTGTTTCTCTACTGGAGAAAATATAGCCAAGGGAAGTTAGAATTTTTTAGAAAAATGCCAAAAATTTATTATGCATTAACAGATATTAGAAATAAGAGATATTGTAAGTAGATGTTTAATCCTTAAACTACTCTGCTAGGTTAACAGAAATTACTATCGGCAAGTCCACGGTCTCCAGTAGTGGAATGACTTGTCTGAGGTCTTATAAATTAAATAGAGATGGCTGAGACTAGAACGTGAGATTTTTCTCTTGTAGGACACTTTTGACTCTTTTCCCCCAAACTGATCAAGTGTGGAGGCTTTTTTTGCTTCAGCCAACTTCAGGTTGGAGGTGAGCTCAGATCTGAGAGAGCTTTGAAACACAAAATGTTGATGGACTGTTTAGAGTTAATACTGATGATGAAAAGTAAAACTTGAAAGGATAAAGCAAAAGATTAAGAGGGGGGGAGGGGGGATAAAATCATAAACTGTAGCGGGGCACCTGGGTGGCTCAGTGGGTTAAAGCCTCTGCTTTCAGCTCAGGTCATGATCCCAGGGTCCTGGGATCGAGCCCCGCATCGGGCTCTCTGCTCAGCAAGGAGCCTGCTTTCCTTCCTCTCTCTCTGCCTGCCTTTCTGCCTACCTGTGATCTCTGTCAAATAAATGTTTTAAAAAAATCATAAACTGTAGCAATAGCAAATTTTCTCCACATTTCCTTTGGACTGTATTTATGTTTGTGCAGAGAAACATTTCTGTAAGTGTTCTTCCTACTTTCTGACTCCGGTCAAACCCAGTTCAAAGTACAGCATAGTGAAAAAGAACCTGTTGAAGATCTGAATCTGAGACTCCTGACAGGTACTATAAAAACTGATTCTTGAGTATGTTCAGCTGCCCAGTAGAATACCCACTTGGGGATTCCTATATCAGAAAAACTTCCTTGTAAAGCATAAAGAATTTATCTTCAATTTCTACAGCTTGTTTAATAAAATTTAAACTACTTATGACATTAAATATATGAGCAATAGATATTAATAAAAATATTTAGCATCTTTTTAAACATTTTTATTTATTTTTTAAATTTCTTTTCAGTGTTCCAGAATTCATTGTTTATTTTTCCTTCTCTCTCCTAGCCCTTCTCCCTTGCCACAATGAAGAATCTAATAAATATGACAGTTTATGATTTTCTGTTTTGTATCATTTCTTAGGCACTATGTGGAGAGTTTACCTAATTTAATTGACTTTGTTCTTGTATAACTAAGTTTATGCCGGGTAAATGTGGTTATGCTTTGATTCTGTAAGTTACCACAGCTCTCAACTCTTAATATATAAGTATTTTATTTTGCATTAAATTAATATAAGTTATTTTCATGTATACTATAAGGTAATTACATATATATTAACATAAAGGAAAAGCACTTAATAAAATTCTTCATGTGAACAGAATATATATAGGAGTTTGGAAGTATGGGTTCTTAGAATGAAGGTATTCAAACTGTGTGAGGCTTTGCATAATTTAAAAGCAAAACAGACAAAGCCAATTTAAAACAAACTAACATAATTTGAAACTTATATTTCATAGAAGCCATAGTAAAAATTGACTTTTGCAAAGTCCTAATGTTCTATAAATATTTGAATTCTTACTTTGAAAGTGATGATTTTGGTCAGTGAATCTGAACTAAGTTTACTGTGGTTGAATTCTCCTGTGGCCCATTTATTTTTTTAATTATAATTAATGTTTTAATGACGTATAGTTGACACAATTGTTTATTAGCTTCAGGTGTTACAATATGGTGATTCAACAACTCTATATTACGGTCTGCTCACCACAATTGTAGTTACCATCTGTTACCAGACAACCCTATTACAATTCCATTGACCAATTCCCTATGCTATACCTTTTTTCCCCATGACCGATTCATTCCGTGATTGGAAGCCTGTACCTCCCACTCCCCTTTATGTCCATCCCATCATCAGCCTCCCCTCTGGCAACAACCACTTTGTTCTCTGTATTGATGAGTCTGTTTCTGCTTTTTTTCTTTGCTAAGTTGTTTCGCTTTTCAGATTCCACATATAAGTGAAATCACATGGTGTTTGTCTTTGTTGGACTTATTTTACTTATCAAAATACCCTTTAGACCTATCTATGTTGTCACAAATGGCAAGATTTCATTCTTATTTATGGCTGAGTAATATTTCACTGTATATATACATAACATCTCCATTCATCAATGGACACTTAGGTTGCTTCCATATTTTGACTATAAATAATAATAATTTATTGTAAATGACAATGTAAATAATAATGTAAACTATAAATAATAATGTAAATAAGGTAATGTAAATAATGTAATAAACATAGGCCTACATGTACTCTTCAAATTAGTGTTTTCATTTTCTTTGGGTAAATAACCAGTAGTGGAATTACTGGATTACATAGTATTTCTATTTTTAATTTTTTGAGGAACTTCCACACTGATTTCTACAGTGGCTGAACAAATTTACATTCCCACCAACAATGCATGAGAGTTTCTTTTTCTCTGCATCCTTGCTGACACTTGTTATTTCTTATCTTTTTCATGCTAACCATTTTAACAGGTGTAAGACTATCTTATGTTAGTTTTGATTTATATTTTCTTGATGATTAGCTTTGTTCAGCATCTTTTCATTTGTCTATGGGCCATCTGTATGTCTTTGGAAAAAGATCCACTCAGATCTTCTCTCCATTTTTTAATTAATTGCTTGGGATTTTTGTTGTTGAGTTGTATCAGTTCTTCATATATTTTGGGATACTTTATGTATTTTGGATACATCAGATATGTCATTTGCAAATACCTTTTGCCATTCAGTAGGTCACCTTTTTGTTTTGTTGATTGTTTTCTTCACTGTGCAAAAGCCTTTTATTTTGATGTAGTTCCCTATAATTTATTTTTGCTTGTTTCCCTTGCCTGAGGAGACATATCTAGAAAATGTTGCTGAGGCCAATATCAGAGAGTTTACTGCTTATGTTTTCTAGGAGTATTATAGTGTCAGGTTTTTAATATATTTTGAGCCTATCTTAGTAGGTGGTGTAAGAAAGTCGTCCAGCTTCATTCATTTGTGTGTAGCTGCCTTGTTTTCCCAACATTATTTATTAAAGAAACTGTCTTTTCCTCATTGCATATTCTTGCCTCCATTGTCATAGATTAATTCACCATATAATTCTGGATTTATTTCTGGGCTTTCTTTCCCATTCTATTGATCTTTGTGTCTATTTTTGTGTCAGTACCATACTATTTTGATTACTATAGTTTTGTAGCATCTCTTGAAATGTGGGATTGTGATACTTCCAACTTTTTTTTTTTTTTTTTCCTCAAAATTGATTTGGCTATTCAGGGTCTTTTGTGATTCCACAGAAATTTTAGTATTTGTTCTAGTTCTGTGAAAAATACTCTTGGTATTTTGATAGGGATTCCATTGAATCTGTAGGTTGCTTTGGGTAGTATGGACATTTTAACAATATTAATTCTTTCAGTCCATGTACATGGAATATCTATCTATTTGTTTGTGTCATCTTCAATTTCCTTCATCAATATTTTATAATTTTCAGAGTATGGTCTTTCATCTCCTTGGTTAAATTTATTCCTATGTATTTTATTCTTGGTACAATTTTAAATGGAATTTTTTAATTTCTTTCTTTTTCTGATAGTTTGCTCTTAGTGGACAGAAACTGCTTGCTATTGTGGATTTTGGTATATTAATTTTGATCCTGAAACTTTACTGAAATCATTTGTTCTAATAGTTTTTCTTTTGTAGAGTCTTCAGAGTTTTCTATGTGTAATATCATATCATCTGCAAATAGTGACAGTTTAATGTCTTTCTTACCAATTTGAATGCCTTTTATTTCTTGCCTAATTACTGTGGCGAGGACAAAGAGTAAGAGTAGACATTCTTGTCTCTTTTTTTCTTCCTTTTTGGTCTTAATGAAAAAGCTCTCAGTTTTTCACCATTGAATATGATCTTAGCTGTTGATTTGTCATAAATGGCCTTTAATATGTTGAGTTATGTTCCCTCTAAAACCACTTTGTTGATAGTTTTTATAATGAACCTATGTTGAATTTTGTCAGATGCTCTTTTTTTTCTTGCATCTGTTGAGATGATCATATGATTTTTATCCTTCATTTTGCTAATGTGGTGTATTATGTTGATTGACTTGTGAATATGAAACCATCCTAACATTACTGGAATAAATTACAGTTGATTATGCTGGATAATTCTTTCAATATATTGCTGAATACAGTTGGGTATTATTTTATTGAGAATTTTTGCATTTGTGTTAGTCAGGGGCATTGACCTATAGTTTTTCTTTTTTGTTGTTGGTTTTTTGTTGTGTCTATTTGGTTTTGTATAAGGTAATGCTGATTTCGTAAAATGTACTTGGAAGCTTTCCTTTGTTGTTGGGAATAGTTTGGAAATAGGTATTCTTTCTTTCTTCCTTTTCTTTCTTTCTTTCTTTCTTTCTTTCTTTCTTTCTTTCTTTCTTTCTTTC
>NC_081561.1:100869311-100896812 GCF_022355385.1 Mustela nigripes
TGGCGGCTCTTAGCCGAGTTTTGCCTCCGCGTCCCCGCCAGCCCTGAGCCCGCGGGAGCCGACTGCCCGTCCCGGCGTGCGAGAGGATGGTGATCCGCGTGTTCATCGCCTCCTCCTCGGGTTTCGTGGCGGTGAGCACTGCGGGGGCTGGCAGCGGGCCGGGATCGGGTCTCCGGGGGTCGCGGGCACCAGGCGCGGGTCCTGCGGGAGGCGCGCCCCGCTCGCCCCTGCGCGTCTCGGAGCGCAGCGCGTCCGGACGCGGGAACCCGCACCGGGCAGGTGATCCATCACACTTGCACAACAATGAAAAGGGCGGGGAGCAAAGGTGGGTGGGGGACCCCAGCTCACCCACAGGCCGTGCGAGGGAGACAGCGTTGCGGGAAAATGGAGTCCTCGGGCAGCCCCCAGCTCCAGGAGTGTGGCTCGGGAATTTGGGGAAGGGGGAGTCTGAGAGCCCCGGGGGTCCCGTTTCCCTTAGTGTTAGTTCTTCCCGATTTGGGACATTCAGCCTGGTTATATTTTGTATAAACCGCTTTTATCTAGGCTGCTTAGCTACCTAGCTCCTGAATGAAACAAGTTTAAGTAGCAATTGCTCTCCCCCCTCCCTTCCTCGCCACCCAGTATGTTTCTTTAGTCTTATACCTGCGCAAATAGAACTGTGGACTGGGTTTGTCCTGTCGTGCTCGGATTTTGTTTTGTCTTTTTTTTTTTTTTTTCCCTGCCTTGGATGCTAAGAATATTTTTACATCTTTATATAAATGTGTGTGTTTGTAGTGCCATGGTCAATTTCATCTTGAGGATGAATAAATTGTTGTCTCTCTAATTATTTTAAGCTATTTTGCTTAGTTTGATTTTTTTTTTTTTTTGAAGAAGTGAAGTTAAATAACGAGGTGTCCAACTGTAAGGAAAAAATCAGTAATAAACTTGATAGCCCACAGAGGAAGACATGTTTTACATGATTATTAAGACTTGGTTTCCTTAGTAAGAGTTAAACTATAGATTTAAGGGGTTCCTTGGTGAGATACATAATCAGATACATCAAAAGTGCTATATTGATTGTTTAAATTTGATCTGGTCAGTTGTCTGCCCAGCAACAACCAGATTGTCACCAAATTTGTTTCTGAAGCAGGTGGGATGGAAGATGGAATAAAATATTATTTATAAATCCTTAAAAACCACTTTTTATTTAAAAAGAAGAGACTTTTTATTTAAAAAGAAGTCAACACTGTAGTACAAAAAAGACCTCTTTTTCATTAGGAACAATAGATGGGAAACTCCACCTTATCTTTATATGCAGGCGTGTGGTGTCCCCATACTCCTGATAGTTTTGGTATTTCTGGTTATTTGTGGTTGCTTAGTCATACCTGTCCTTTACAGATTTCCCCATTGAACTACACTTCATGTGTCAGGAAACCCATATTATTTTGTGGATAGATTTTTTTCAAATGCACTTCTTCATAGGAATGCTCCAAAGCTTTTGGTTTCACCACCAACTTGTATGCTTCAATAATTGTTGTAAGAGCATTTTATTGATTATGGAAGGGCTGATCTGTAGTATTAAGAAGCCTAGGTTATGATGGACAAGTCAAAGTAAAAACTTTAGGTAATTACTTGGCTTATCCTGTGAGCAGGTAATATACCAAGATAGTTCTGGAATTGTGGATCTCTATGTCCTCAAATCCATTAACAAGTGTTTCTTGTCTGCCTATGACCTTTTTTAATTTTTAAATTTACGGTTACGTGTTTTGCACATGAATCTGGACTTCAGAGACCAAAGTTTGGAGAAGGGGCTCCATCCCTGCCTGAGTTTCTCTTCTGTAGAATGAAGGGTTATGATATGAGACTCAGCATTACATTCTAGCTTTAACCTGTTCTGATTTCATCAGTTGTGTAAATGTGGATAAATCCTTGTAACAGCGTCCCCCCCCCCCCACTTTAGATGTATTCATATTAGCCTCAAAATGAGTTTATTCTTGTCCTTTGGTGTTTTATTGTGATGTCTCAGCTTCTCTCACTGCCCTGCCTGGTAGTATGTGTTCTGACAGGGTTTGATTTGAGCTGGAAGACATAATTTGTTCTGTCCATAAATAGTAATTGTCTATTTTAATGGACCTCACTTTTTTAGTTCTCAATCCTCAGTCAGTAAGTCCCTCCAATTACAATTATCTCTTACCTTAATACGTAGTTTTTCTGTAATAGTGTAATGTTGATACTTTCGGTGATGATAAGAATATGGTGGTATGCAAGAGTAATGCTTTCTAAGAGATAATGAAGTTGTTTAGGTTAAGTGTTGGCCTGGGGACGTTAATGGGGCTTATAGAATTAAGCTACATTAAGCTTTGATGGCATAGCCGTAATGTTTTCCCTCTAGCAGAGTTGTGTTGACCATTGGTGCTGTTTTATTTGGTGACCAACTGTGACTAGCAAGTGCGTGGGAGAACAAATAATTTGATTTCCAAATCAGTTTGGTTCTAGCTGAAGTTTATTAAACCACAAGGAAGGAACATAACTAGAAATTGACTTTGCTAAGTGAGTCGATGGTATTTCCAAAAAGGTGTTCTGCCCCATTCAGCCGGAGATTTAAACAATGTATTTAGAGAAAAATCCTCCTATCTTGTCTGACTTCCCTGAATTTTCCAGCTTCAACACATAACAGTGATATTTGGAATAATTAACACCAAGGGGCTATCTGCCCCAGCTCCAGGTAAAATCTGCTTTTACTAGGAAGTAAAATGCTACATTATTATGCTATGGATACCTAAAAAGCAGATTTCTTACACAGCTGATAATGTTGCTCTCGTTCATATTGTAGTGAAGGACATTTATTTCAGTCCTCAGAAAATAGTGTATTTCTAAAGTGCCATTTTAAAATTTTATTTACTCTGGTTGTATACCTGGAAAGGGGTGTCCTGGTAACTTTATTCAGGAAGTATAATACGACTTTAAATTTGAAAAATTGAAGTCCGCCAATTATTTCATTCATTCGTTATTTTATTCATGCAACAAGTATTTTCTAGGGATCTGCTGCTTGCGCAGCTTGGTCCTTGTTCTTGTGGGGAACTGGAGCAGAATAGAGGATGTGGCCTCTGCCCTCAAGAAATTTAGGTGAGGACTGAGTGGGGAGATAAGATAGGAAAGCCAAAACCACCAGTAATAAAGTATACCTCAAGGACACTTGCCTCTTTCAGAACACATTATCAGAAATAGAAATAATGTAGGGGCAGAGGGATACATTGCAGGATGTTAGATAAGGAGGAAATGTGCCAGAAATCATAAAATATGCATGTGGGAGCCTTAGGCAGATGGCAGAGAAAGGACTTGAGTTAGATTTGGAGCCCAGAAGAGAGTGCAGGGCCCACCTTGTTCAGGCTGGAAAGGGAGGAGTTTTGGGTAGAAGAGGGCAAGCCACCAGTGTCCCTGTGGACCTCTTTGAAGACGGGGTAGACTTTCAGTTCCTGCAAGAAGCCCATGATAACAAACTCTGCAGTGCTCAGCATTTCAGAGATGTCTTCAGTATCTGCAGCTTGTATGCTGTCTGGAGCCTTTTGTCCCCAAGTAACAAGGGACTCTCTGGCAGGGAGGGATCCCTGGTATGTGATTTTAGAAAATTCCTTACCCCTGTGCTTGCCTTGACTAAAATGTCTCAGAAAAAGAAATACAATCTTTCACTCTTTGTTAAAGTTTCTGGGCTCAGTTGAGCTGGAAAAAAACCTAAAGTGGTTTTCTCGAGATATCCAACCACCTAAAATTCACAGAGATGGAAATCTGGGCATAGAGATCAGGTGGCTTACCCTGGGGTCATTTATATCAGTCACTGCAGAGCTAAGGAAGGCTTAAATGGACACTAGATCTCCTGACTCCTGAATGTATTCATTCCTCTGTTCATTCAGCAATGCATTCATTCATCCCCTAATTGACTCTTGTGCTCATCAGTCACTGAAAGCCTGTTAAGTACCAGGCTCTGTGTTAGGTGCTATTAGGTGGTAGGTGTATGTGAGGGCTGGGGAAAGACTTAAACGCCGGCCTTATGGAACACATCAGTGCTAACTACGGGTCAAAGACCTGGGACACAAACCATTTAAAAAGGAGAATGAAGGGCTGATGTGAGCTTGGGCAGTGTTCACATGGAGCATGGTGAAATGAGTGGTATATCCTTGGTTATTAGAGAGGGACCATCACTGGGAGGAAAAGATACAAAGAAATTGGAAGCAAAGTTGGAGAACATAGAGCTTTGCCCAGGGCTGCTGCTCTGTTTTCAAGTGGGGATGAGAGTAGCCGGTGGAACTCATAGAGACTATGCCCAAAGTTGTCTGGATCTTTGCAGCTGTAGAAGGCATACCCTACTAGTTGGCATGACGTAGCTATTTTGAACATGTAATAACCAGTGAAGCTGTTGCAGCTCCACAGAATGTACTCAGTGAAGCTTTGCTGTGTGAGGAGGCCCTGGCAAGGAATTCCACGGCAGCTAAAGTCAGGATATGACCATGTAGAATGGACTAATAGGCAGTAATTCCCTATGTGATTCTAATGCCAGAAGAAGCTGGTGAGGGTAAGCCTGCGTCATCAGCCTGTTTATTTATTTATTAAGATTTTATTTTTTTGAGAGAGTGCACAGGCATGCGCATGAGTCAGCAAGCATGAGCCAAGGAGAGGGGCAGAGGGCAAGGGAGCCGGACAAGCAGATTCGCTACTGAGCACAACCTGGGCTCTATCCCAGGACACCAAGATCATGACCTAAGCCAGCATTTATTTATTTATTTATTTATTTATTTATTTATTTTTAAAAGATTTTATTTATTTATTTGACAGAGATCACAAGTAGGCAGAGAGGCAGGCAGAGAGAGAGAGAGAAAGAGAGGGAAGCAGGCTTCCTGCGGAGCAGAGAGCCCGATGTGGGGCTCGATCCCAGGACCCTGAGATCATGACCCGAGCCAAAGGCAGCAGCCCAAACCACTGAGCCACCAGACGCCCCCCCAAGCCAGCATTTAATGAGCCACCTAGGCACACCTGCTTAGCCTCTTTAAGTGAAGAGGCTTCAGTGAAGCTTCAGAGTCACAGGGCAAGGTGGTTATTTGTTCCCATTTTACAGATGGAGAAGCTGAAGTTAACTGCCCTGAAGAGATCAGACACAGTAGATGGTGGGAGACTAAGTCAGACTCCAGCTGGCAGGTTCCAGAGCAGTTCTCCTCTGTGGGCACCGTGATACCCTGGGGGAATGAGAATACCAGGGATGCTTGACATCCTGTAGTGTGCTGGACAGTCCCCCATGAGAATGGCGGAGGTACCCTTCATGAGAAACGATGCTGAAGAGCATTGGCTAGTGAGGGTGTGGAGTGAGGTTAGGGAGGTGAGAGCATGTAAGAAATCACCAGGAGAAGCAAGAGTAAGTGGGGGGTGTAGGAACAAGGATGTGATTGTAAGGGAAGGCAAGTGCATTAATTTCCTAAGGCTGCCATTAACAAAGGTCCAAAATTGGGGGGTTAACTGGAATTTGTCTCACAGTTCTGGAAGCTAGATCAGGGTGTTGGCAGGGTTGCTTCCTCCTTAGGGCTGGGAGGGAGACTGTTCCGTTCCTCCTACCTTCTGATGGTTTGGTGACAAGCTTTGACATTCCTTGCCATGTAGATACATCATTTTTGACATCTACCTTTATGTTCACATGGTGTTCTCCTTGGGTCTGTGTCTCTCACAGTGCACAGATTTCTCCTTTTTTATAAGGACAGAGCCCTGTTGAAAAGAGCCTACCCTAATGACTTCATCTTGATTGATCATCTGCAAAGATCCTATTTCCAAATAAAGTCACATCACGTTCATAGGTACTGGGGATTAGGATTTCAACATTTTGGGGGGCGCATTCAACTCATAACAATACAGAAGGGTTGAAATAGAAACACTAATTAATGGAATTTCCCCCTTTAATTGGGAAGACTACAGGCACATTTTCTGAATCTCAAAGTTAGCTTTTGGTTATAGAATTGTATGGAATTGCAGTTAATGTATAAGTTCTATTGTTAGGAAGAGAGATTAGCACTATCCCAACTGAAGACCTGACCTCAGTTTTTCTAGTTCATTTTATTATTTCCCAAATTTGATATTTTCTCATTCTACCTTAATATTTTAAACTTAAAAATATTAATCAAGGACATGGATTCTTAAAAAACTAGGGGCTTTTTATCCATTTGTATTGGGATACTTTTAGTAAAGATTTCTGTTTATTTGAGAAAATGAAATTTTGATAAGTATTTATAATATGGAATATAATGTGGTTTCCACATTGCAGGAATTTAAGACTAGTTGAATCTCTTTTTGTGTGTTTTTTCAATTTTTTTTTGTCAAAACAAAAGGAAAACAACTATAGTGGAAAAAAAAACCAGTTTAATACGCAGCAGTATGAGATACCAAATTAAATAATACTTGTTTAGATTTTTTTCATGATTTATTTAAGATTTTAATTTATTTGAGAGAGATTGCGCAGGAGTGGGGGAGGGAAAAAAGGAGAGGGAGCAGTAGATTCCTTGCTCAGCAGGGAGCCACATGGGGCTCTATTCCAGGACAAGAGCCAGAGGCAGGCACCTAACCCTAACCAACTGAGCCACCTAGGTGCCCTTTTGTGTTTAATTTATAAAAAATGGTTGGTTGTTTTTTCAGTGAAGTTAGAAGTAGATGACAGAAGAGAAAGAGTCTAGCTTCTTAGTGAGTGTTTCACTTTTAAAATGTTTCATTTTTAATGTTTTACGTTAAAATGTTTCACTTTTAAAAATAAAAATTAGTGTGAATTATGGTCAGTATACATGAAAGTTTAAAATACTTTATTTTGAAATGCAGATTTTAAAAATGGGATCAAGAAGTTATTACTTTAATTGCTAATTCAGTTTTTTTTAAAGTCACCCTCTAAACTCTAACTTCAAAAGGAGATCCTTTCGGGTTTCAGCAAATTTTCAGTAGGAATTGCTTTAATGGGGGCTACAGTAGCTGCATAGTTAGCTAGCAGCAGGTTATTCTGATTCAAATTACATTCCCATATACTTTCTTTTTCTGTGATTAGCTTTCGTTACACTGTCTAATTCAGTATGTGAAAAAGGACCTTAGCTTTACAAATTAGAAATTTAGTGAAAAGGCCTTTTTTTCCTATGAAATAGGGACATGGTAAATGCTTATTACTATTTCATGGAAAAGATCCACTTCTGATTATATACAATTGTTTTTTGGTGGTCCTTTTTCTAGTTGTTTAAAACCATGTCTCTGAGGAGCACGTGAATGGCTCAGCTGGTTAAATGTGGGACCGATTTCCTCTCAGTGTTCAGCAGGGTCTACTTGAGATTCTCTCACTCTCTGTCAAATAAATAAAATCTTAAAAAAAAAAAAAAAAAGAAAGTAAGTAAGTAAGTCATTGAGCCTTTCTGTTGAGTGATTGTTGAGCCCAGTAGTGATCAGTATTGCTTGGAATGGGAGGTGGTTGTGGGGCCGGGAGAGGTAGGTTTGGAGATCAGAAGTCAACAAGCAGCCGCAGCCCAGCAATGTCGTTTGAGGCCCTGCAGCCTCCCTTTTATCTGTCCTCTTTTAAAAATAGGCTTATCTGAGTTTATCTGCCAGCACTGACTAATTACTGAGGAACTGAACTTTGGTAACTCAAAGTGTTGTTATTTGTTTTACATTTGATTATTTTTTTTCTGAACTCTAAAAAGAAATCAACCTAGGAAAGTGCCTTCTGGGCTCTTGACGCAGCTTTGTAGTAGGACTGATAGCTGAACTAGAAGTGGCAGGTAGGCGGCCCCCTACCAACAAGCACAGGTCCTTTCAGGCTGGGGCAGCCCCTGGAGACTAGAATAATGTGTTTGGTCCCCTGGGTCTGGTTCCTTCTGTTACCACTGACAGTTTATTTATTCCTGAAGGGATTGAACTCTTCTGGGCTGTTCAGTACCTGGAAACACCCCAAAGGGTGTTTCCTGGAACTGACCCCCGAAAGTGGAAGGGCAGGGTGTGGTGTGCATCAGGGTGTGTCTGCCTCCTTGCCGGACCTTCGTGGGCTCTCTGCCAACATGGCTTCAGAGCTCCTGAAGCCGGAAATGAAATGCTGGCTGTGAGTGCAGGCAAAGGGTTTTCGGTACTTCAAGATGTGTTTTCTATTCCCTACCAGCGATGGCTCGGATCTGGAATTGGCATTTTGTCAGCTTGGGCCTAGTGGATTTGGGAGTAGAAGGTTGAGAAGAAGAGAGACCCAATTAAGTGACTTGCTTGACAGGTCAGTGGGTGGTATTTGGTAAATGCAAGTATAGTTAAAGTCAGCAACTATTACTGCATACCAATCCTATGTTGAAAACAAATCCAAACAAAACAGAAAACCCAAAGCAACACAACCAACGTAAGCTTTTGAGTTCTTTTGCTTTCCTTTTGGTGCTACAAAAGGAGTGGGAGTATGGTCTTCTTCATTCATGACATTCCCATGTGATTTGAAGCTTACTGGTTCTCTGCTTTAGAAATTACATTCATTAGGATGGTTCTTTGAATGGGAATTGGCCACTTCCACAAGCCTGGATCCCCTATTGATGGGAGTTTTGGATTGTGCTGACCTTTTATGATAAATAAACTACTTAGAAGCCAAAGTATTTGGGTTGAACATTTGCTGGTTTATTTAATTCTGGAGTTAGCTTATATTGAAGCCAAGCACCTACTTTTGCCCCATCCGTGGATTATCTCTCATTGGAAGGCAGTATAGTCTCACATTTAAGGCTGGGGCTGTCCAGATTCTAGCTCTGCCGCTGCTAAAGGACATGGCCTTAGACAAGTAACCTGAGACTTTTCATTTGTAAAAATGGAATGGGAACCGTACCTTCTGTATGTGACTGCTTTAAGAACTGAATGAATAGGTCTTCCATAGGAGGTATTAAGCAGAGTGCCAGGTACATAGTAAGAACTCAGTGCATATTACCTGTTGTTTCTGATATATCCTTATCAATAGCAGCAAGTAGTAATAACAGTAAAAAAAAAAAAAAAAGTATAGTATATAGTACTTCCTAAGCCAAATTTTCAAATTTTTAGTAAATTTAAGGATAAAGATTTTTTTTAACTGAAGTTTGAATTAAATAAATAATAAGAGTATTACAATTTGAGGTCATTCCCCCAAATAAATCACTTAGAGCTCTGTAACTCTAATTAATTAATTAATTATAATTAATTTATGAACCTTTTATAGGTACACAGCATGTCATGCATGAGGCCCTAAGCCATATTTATTCATACGTACAGAATGCTTACTACTGTGCAGTTAATTGGTCACTATTCTTTGCTGTCCTAGTACATGAATTTAGAGTCCTGGTTTGATGTCAGGCTTCCTGTGCTTAGCAAGTAGATTTCATCCCGGATGACAATTTTGACTGATGGATGGTGAAGCTGGGAGAGGGGTTTTGGAGCTCTGGCTGGGATGAGCTGGGAAACAAACAGTGTGATTGACTGTTGATGTCTGACCTGGCTCCAGAGCAGGGAGGACCAGGGTTTATGCCATGTATTTGCCAGCCCTGTCATAGGCTCTTTCAGATTTGCATAACTGAACGTAGGGTATTTTGAGTCTGGGAGCAAAAGGGGAAAGAAATGGGAGACATCAAGTTGAACTGATGGGCAGACAGTATCCTCTGCAAACATCTCACCCCAGATCTAGGGGGAGGGCGGTAGAGAAGGGCCAGGATCTCTGTGTTTAATGAAGGTGAGTGAAGAAACTGATTATCGTGACTGTGAAGCTGAACACTGAACTTTGATGCTTGCTAAACATTTGTGGGAAGCTTTCCTAGGTGGCAGCTGGGCAGGCGGATGGTGGCAAAAGAGGTTGGGGCTTTGTGGGAGAAGGGGAGAAAGATACTGGGATAGGCGGACTGTCAGGTATGACTGTCTACCTTGCTGAGCCTTGAGCCTGTCTACCTTGAGCCTTGCTCAGCCTTGCTGAGCCTAGAGCCCTGGAAGGTCAGGTGAACAGTTAGTGTTTTGCTGTGCCCAGAATATGGCAGGTTTTTTCCTACAAGATATTTAATCATAAGGATGCCTCTACAAACTGTTTATTATATCCATTTTTCAGATGAGAATATTGAGGTACAGGGTGATTAAGTGCCATGCCTAGGATCATTCAATTCAAAGACTCCAGATTTGAACTCCTCCCTGTCTTAAGATTTTGTGTCCAGTACTTTTATCTCACGTTACTCACAAGAAAAGCCCCTGCTCAGAGGCCAGCTAGAAGCTGGGTCTTGCGGACTCAGAAATAGGCTTGGATAACAGGGTGTGAGTTCAAGTGAAGGAGAGAGGAGCAGTTCCAGGGGTCCCCACTCAGCTGTGGAGCAGGTGACTATAGCTGCAGTGTCCTTGGCATGTGAAATGACTTTATGCAATGACTTTGCTGCTGCAGAGACTGGTAAGAGATATAAGAAATACGGGTTGAAATGGAAAGCTAATATTTCATAAAGATTATGATAGTAATGGAAACGACAACTCTCATTCACACCGTGTGCGGGACGTACTCAAGGCTTTATGTTTGTTTTTTGTATTCCTCAAAGGAACTTGGCTTGGAAGCCATTCATATTCATTCCCACCCTCCTTTACTCTCTCTAGCAAAATAGGAAAATGAAACTCAGAAATTTCAAATACCTTGCCTTGTCATAGAATCCAGAAGGTACAGACACTACGTCTGTGTCATCCATTTTCCCAATGGCCATGTCCCAGAAGAAGGAGTCGAGGTTAGAGAGAGGTTAGAGAGGTTAGAGAGAAATGGAGATGGTCTTTGAAGACACTGTTGAATGTTTTGTTGGATGTCCTGAAACCAAATGTATGATTTACCTTAAATGCAGTTGTCTTCGTTTGTGTGATAGAGTAGAGCTGAGTAGTTGTGTTGAGCTAGAGGGAGCAAGATGGGATGGGAAATTCATGGGGTAATACAGGAGAAGAAAAGGTTGGTGGGGATGAGGTCCAGGACAGAGACAATTAATCCCTTGAGATCTTTGGGTCACCATGAGATCTACTGGGACAAATGGTGGTAGTGGTAGAAGTGTGTTCTCTCATTCTTTCCATCCGGGATCCTCTGTTCTTGGGAGACATTTTCTCCACAGGCTCATCATTCCCTGTTTTCTACCCTGTAAAGAATGTGTCCTTTTGGGTGGAAAGAGTTTATTAGTATATTGCAGCCTACTGTGGGAGTTCAGTGCCAGAGTGGGTAGAAAGTGGGGGACCAGAGGCAGGGCTGTTAGTGGTTGTAGGGGAGGGACAGAGGGCCTGTAGGAGTGCAGACTTCCACTGTCTGTAGAGGGAAAGATGCAGTCAACGTGCACAGGAAGGCAGGAAGGACCCATAGAAGTAGGAGGGTATTCATTCACCTCATCTGACCCATTTAATAATTTTGTAATTTTTGTGCTTTCCATATTGTCAGCCATCTCTCTCTCTCTAAGATCAGATTCTTGACATGTAATTTACTGAGAGAGCCTTGTAGCTATGCTTTGTAGAAGACATTTATGTGATATAAATAAGATGGTAAGTGGAAAGAAGGTGAACTTTAGGAGTATAATGACCTGGGTTCAAATTATGGCTCCGGTGTTGTCAGTGGCAAGATGGCATAGCAGGTCTTTGAACTTCTCTGGATCTCAGTATCCCCATTTGTAAAGTTGTTGGAACTTAATGACGAGGCAGCCATTAATAGTATTATAAATTTCATTTATATTTAAGTCTATACTAGTTCTCTGGTCTTTGTGAATTTTCAACTCTAAATAAGCTATTCAGATTTAATTAAGGGAAAAAAATTATTGTTCTAGCCAGAGAATGGGTCCTGAGTTAAATGGAACACATCTGTATTTATTAGGGTCTGTGTAGGCTAGAGGTCATAGTTGAGTTGCAGAGGCTAGAACCCCTTCTCTTTTGAGGTAACACAGTGTTTTAAAATGTTTTTGAGCAAAGATTTTAAATCCTGGGGAATGATTTTCTCACACACATACAATCTAGAATTCCTGCCTTCTTGAGACATCTGTAGATCTCTTTGACCCCAGTGCCTTTCTCCATCATGGCCTGGCTGCATCAGAGTCGATTAGTGGTGGTCCCTTCATCAGGGCATGCGCTCTTGGGGGTCTCCATACCCCCTACCATTCCCGCTGTCTTCCCAACTCTGAGCTTCTTGTTTCTGAGCTTGTGCCATTCTTTTTCCTATAGTACAAAGTATTTGTCGCATGTATGTTTATCAAAAGTGGGAAACTACAAGATTATATTAAGAGGGTTCTATGTGTTTCATGAAGACTGGAAGCCAGTGAAAGTTTCTTTGTGGAAAGGTGGAAATAATAGTCCTAAATAGTTATTCGGTGATTTTTGGCTTCATTAATTTATGTTAACTATCTGACTCCTATGGGCGTTTGAATCTGACTTCTATGGGCATTTCCACTCCTGTGGAAACTAATAGTTATGGGAAGTAAAAAGTGTCTATTTCCTGTCTGTGCTTGGTGTTGGCCTCTCAGTCACTCTGATCTCTGACCTGCTGCTTGGAGTCATTATACTCCAGGACAGAACTTCCTGGAAAACCTTAAAAATGAACTTGATCATACCCTAAGTGAGGTTGCATCAGCGGCATCACTGTTGTCATTTTGGTGTGGGTAAATCTTTATTGTGGGCTTGTCCTGTGCATTGCAGATGCTGAGCACCGTGCCTGGTCTCTACTCACTGGGTGTTTGTAGTATGCCCTGCCCGCAGCTGTGGCAATGAAAAATGTCTCCAGATATTCCCAGATGTCTCTTAGGGGCCAAAATCGCACCTGGTTGGGAACCCCTGCTCTAATCTATAGTAGCAGAGAGGAAAATGCTCACAAAGATTGCCTTAAAACCGGAAGGAACTAAAGAGATCATTTGATTCATCTTTCCCTTCTGATGAGGTGTGAGCTGTTAAATTCAGGTCTGCACTGACTGCCCTTGTATTTCTAGAACAGTGCATTGGGAGTTGGGAGACAGTCTGGTTCTGGTGATGACACTTTTTTTCTTTTTTGTTAATTCTGTGTCTGACATGGGGTTTGAACTCATAACCCAGAGATGAAGGGTCACGTGTTCTACCGACTGAGCCAGCCAGGTGCTCTCCCCCCACACTTTTTGCTGCCGTTTAATCAGCTTTCTGTTTTTAGACAAGAAACTAAGCTTTTCTGGGCTCCAGGTTTCTCCTCAGGCTATTATTGTTGTTTTTAGTTGAGATATAATTCACGTACCATAAAATTCATCCTTTCCGGTTGTACCTTTCATTGGGTTTCAATATACTTCCTCTGTTATTGCCATATCTAATTCCAGAACCTTACCTCTTTATGTCCATTAGCAGTCACCTCCATTCCCTCCTGCCCCCAGCCCCTGGCAACCACTGATCTCCTTTCTCTATGGATTTGCCTGTTCTGGACTTCTCACATAAATGGAATCCCATAATATATAGCTTTTTGTGTCTGGCTTCTTTTATTTAGCATAATGTTTTCAGAGTCCGTGTATGTTATTGTATGTATCAGTACTTCATTTCTTTTTATGGTTGAATGATATTCCATTGCATCAATATACCATATTTTGTTCATTCATTCATCAGTTGATGGACTTTGGGATTGTGCTGATTTTGGGTCTATTATGAATACCACATTTTGTTCATTCATTCATCAGTTGATGGACTTTGGGATTGTGCTAATTTTGGGTCTATTATGAATAATGCTACTGGGAACATTAGTGTGATCATGTTTTCAATTCCCTGGGATATAGACCAGGAGAAGAATTGGTGGTTCATATGGTAACTGTATGTCTAACTTTGTAAAGAATTGCTAAGCTGTCTTCCTGAGTGGTTGTTCCATTTTATATTCCTGTTAGCAAGGTTTGAGGGTTCCAGTTCCTCTACATCCCCACCAACACTTGTTATTGTCTGTCTTCTCATTTCTAGGCATTTTAGTAGGTGTGAGGTGGTATTTCCGTGTGGCTTTGCTTTGCATCTCTCTAACGACTAATAATGTTGATGCTTTTTAAGAACCAGTTGAGAGCCATCCTTTGAAGAACTCTTCTAGCTTTGAGTTTTTAAGTTTTTTCTTCTAGTCTACATATGAACCAATATGATTAACACAGAATTGGGTTATCTATTTAGGGATATCTATTTTGGAAATTGATCGGGTTAATCTGTTTTCCTATGTTTATGAGTACTTTTTATTTCACAGTGTTTAGTCGTATTCAGAATGCAGATTGGGTACATGGCATGATCCTTTCCCCTCCCATACAACTCCTATTCTGAGGATAAAAGGTAAACATGGAAAACAGAGGGTAATACAGAGTCCCATGGAATGTAATGCGAAAATGATCTATCTCGTAGGTAAGTCTCAGGGGCAGATGTGTTTATTTGGATGAGGACAAAGAAAGTCATACCAGAGCTAGATGGAAAAATAGCATCCTCTTGGGAAGGTGGCTGTTCTAGAAAATTTCACTAAAATACAAGTGGCCAGTGGAAGAGAGTTTATTTTTTTCCACAAAATATTTTATATGAGCTTGTGGCCTGGAATAGATGTCACCCTTCCTGTTATTTTTCATCAAAAGAATGAATTTGCTTTGTATGTCTGTGCTGCCCTTTGTTTTAGACTAGATGACTCCTTTTCTACGGATAAGTAGTTCCCATAGTGTGAGAGCTAGACAAATGGAGGCTGTCTAGTTAGTTCCATGGGGCCCTTTTAATAGCGAGCTTGGTTTTTAAGAGATAATTAACAGGGAGGAGATGATTAATAATTGACTTTTTGAATTCCTTTTCCATTAAAGGGGAGAAAAGGGCTTCATCTTTTTAACAAGATTAAGTCTGTGTGTTCGGTTCAGAGAGCTTAGAAGAACTTCATTGGCTCCCAACGCTTACAGCTTCAAGGCCTAACTTTTTGGCCTGGCATTTAGGGCCCTCTGTGATCTGAATCTGACCTACCTTTGCAGCGTTTTCTCTTTCTGTTCCTTTGACTACTATATAAATACACCAGGCTTTTTTTACCTTCTGCCTTCTATGCCTTTTCTCCTAACATCCCCTCTGCCTGTGCTCACCCTGCATTGTGACCAGATTCCCCTCCTTTCTTTGAAGCCTGTACGATTTGCCAGTGAAGTCTTCCCCACGGCCCTCCCTTTCTCCTCCTCCCTCCAAACTGGGAGGACTCTGCTTCTCCAGGCCAACATGGTGCAGCCAATGGAACTGCTATCCTGGGGCCTCCACACGTTCCACCCTTGGTTTTAATTATTTTGTACCCAGGTTGTTTGAACTGCAAGTTCCAAGTTCTTTGAGGTCACAGCTTTCTATACCTCCACATTTCCTTTAAAGAACTTGGCATGTAGCACTTGCTGAATGAATGAAAAAGAGATATTGTTTCTACAGCTTCCACATCACAAATATTGAGCTTATCAAGAGTTCAGGACCATGCCAGAGTGGGACCAGCATGGAGCCCATACACGGAAGTCTGCCCTGGAAAACATAAAAGGCTGTGAGGGACATGATTTATAGGTTTCCCCTGCAACCCAGAAGTAGAACATTCCTGTGAAACTTTTCATAAGCCAAAATGCCATCAAGCAAAGAAGCAGTTATCGTTCATTTATATGAAAACAATGTTGAGTGTTCCCAAACCCAAGAAGATAACCTCTCTTAGGCTTTTTTGATACCTGAAGACTCATCTTGCTAACAGATGCGTACAATGAATAGAGATAAAGCATTATGAGACACAGTTCAAAGCTGCGGAGGCTTGAAGCTGAGCTGCTGAGTGTAGTTCCAGGGAAGGAGCTTGGGGGCTCCACTCCCGCTGCTGGGGAGCACTCTACTTCTATAAAGGCTTGCTGCCAAACAAATGCTGAATGCTATTTTTTGCCTTTTACATCAAGGTGAAAATCCTCTTTGGATTTTTTTCAGTTAGTGAAAATAGGTACTAATGTAGGCCTTTTATATAAAAGTGAAGTGGCATACTGTGAACTTTGAAAAAGCAACAATACCTGTATTTTCCTGCTTCTTAAATAAGTGGCATGAAGAATGCATATTATGAGAGGTGATTGTATTATACTATTCCTTCTCTTGCTCAGATATAAGAATTCTAGAACGCCTGTGTGGAATGACGCTGGAGACCTGGAAGGAAGCAGAGGGGCCTCTGAGGGGCAGTTGGCTCTTCCATATACTGGGGGGCTGGGCAGGGGGCTGGCCTTCAGAGCCTTACCTCAGACAGCTGAGTGAAACCGGCCACAGCTGTCTTCCGCTCCACTGAGGGCAAAGGGAAGCTCTGAGAAGTACCAGCTTTCTCCTGGAGGCAGAACGAGAGACTTCCAGAAGCCAGTTTCAGGCTGTAGTTGGTATAGGGTAAAACAGCAGATTTTTATACATAAGTGACTCTGAGAATGCCAGTGCACCACATCAAAGTACAAAAATGGATTATAATGATGATTCTTCATCCAGAACAGATTGAATCAGGTTGGGCATGTTTTGCTCTGACGTGCTCTGCTGAACAATGCAGGAACACATGGAGTGCATTTTAGAAAGATTTCTGAACTAAAATTAGTTTAAAATGAGGTAAAAATAAATTTGTGTTTGAAGGGATGTGCTTCAGTTATACAGAAAACCACAATCTCCAGTTCCAGGAGAAGGTAACTTACTTGCTCCTACCTCTGTCCCCCTTGTTAGACTCCTCTTTTGCCTTCCACCTTCTTTCTCCCTACCTTTAGGTATAATCCCTACCTGTAGGCGCCTTTCCCCCATTATCCTCAGAGCTGTTTGATTTATTATATTCCTTCTTTTTATATTTCTGGCACTGTGCTTTTGTTCTTTGCTTAACACGTCCCTGAGCTTCATGAAGGCCCCCCTTCCTCCCACACTTCCCCACAGAGTCCTGCCTAGCCCTATAGGCACCTCTCCGTGACTGCCAGTTTCATACGGAAGTTCATGGTTGGCAAGCCCTGTCTCCACCCCACCCCCGTTAGACAATGCACTGCATCAAATTAGAGGCCTTGTTTTGTCACCTGTGTTCCTGTAGTTCCTAGGACAGCCTAGCACATTGCAAGGCCTCCACAAGGTCTCATAAAAACCTGTGAGTAAACAATGACTCCTTGACCTTTTAAAGAAGACTTTAATTTTTCTTTGTGCTGGCTCCCAGCATATTCTCTCTCTCTCTCTCCTTTGTTAATTTCCCCACTTAACTCTCTTGAGTCAAGATGGAATGGAGAATTTTATGGCTAAAGATACAGAGAGAGTTGAGGTGGAAGCACCAGAAGTTGGAGGTATTCCTCAAGACTTCATTTTATCTGGCAGTTGTGTGAGATCCAAACAGAACCACGTGTCTAGCTGAAGCTGGGTGAGAGTTTTTAGCAGACAAGGCGCGTAGATTTGCTCAGAAGCCCAAGGTCAGAAGATTAAGCTGAGGATGTGGCCAGTCCAAGGCAGAATGGGTCCATAGAATGCTGGTAAGGGCATCCAGACTTTCAGGGGCACCTGGGTGGCTCAGTCAGTTAGGTGTTTGCCTTCGTCTCAGGTCATGACCCCCTGGGATTGAGCCCCCATATCAGGCTCCTTGTAGGTAGTCTGCTTTCCCTCTGCCTGCCGCGCCCCCTACTTGTGCTCTCTCTCTCTCTCTTTCTCTCTGACAGAAATAAATGAATGAATGAATGAAATCTTAAAAAAGAAAATAAAAGAGCATCCAGACTTTCTCTTAGAGGTATCAGTTTGTGCCTACAAAGGAAATGTGAGCTAATTATATGATGCCTCATAAAATGTAATTGTGAAAATGATCTGCTGTCCCTCAAATTACTTTTCAAATGTAAGTAGAAGTAGTTTCCAGATCATCTCTTAGGATCACTTTCCACACAATTGAGGATTAACTGATGCAGAAATGGGAACAACATATTCAAAAACACACTATGTACAGAGTAGCATCTCCAGCCATTGATAAAGGCATGGCCTTTGGATGAAGGCCAGTAACAGTAATTCTTGCCTGTGGAAAATACTGTCCTCAGCAGGATTTCCTCCTTACTGCAGAGGATTTTGACTATTAGAGCAAGTTTTGCTAGACCAGCTTTTCTGCAAAGTATTATCTCATTAACAGGCGGCACGTGTGTGAGCCATTGTGTAAAACTTTCAATTCTAGTCTTGTAAAATCGTGGCATCCTAAATTCATATTTTATACTTGACTGACTTTTTTCTTTAAGGAAGTAAACATGTAGTCTTGACAAAAAATGTAAAAACAATAAAATCAAATCAACCATATCTTTCATTCCATTTGCTAAGGTTTTATTATGGCCTCACATTGATAAGTAATACAAGTTGTTGTTGTTTTTTAAATTAAATTAATTAATAGTTAATTAATTTTTAAAGTAAGCTCTATGCCCAATGTGGGGCTTGAACTCATGACCCTGAGATTAAGAGTCACATGTGTATTAGCTGAAGCAATCAGGTGCTCCTGTTCTTTTTTTGTTGTTGTTTTTAATGCAAACAAGTTTTTTTTTAAATGCAGACGAAAGTAGTTTTATACTTGTGTTGGTGGTGAAATTAGTTAGAGCTGTTTACATCACATCTAGCAGGTGGGGAAGGAGACAGATTAGCTGACAGGTATGTGATAAGCAGCTCCTCCGAAGAGACCCTCCTGAATCCCACTGGGGATGCAGATGTGATGCTCTCTCACGGTCTTCAGTCTTCAGAGGAATTATGGCTGAGTTGGGGAACATCGCAAATACGTGCAGCTGTTACAAAACCGTGCCAGGCTGTGTGTCATTCTTTGCTGGGTTGGCAGTGACTAGGAGTATGATGGGACTCTGATGAAGGAGATGCTCTGGGAAGGCAGTGGTTGGTGCAAGTCAGGCTTCCTCAGCCTTGATACTGTTGACTGTTGTGGACGGCTTTCTGTGTGTTGTAGGATGTTTCACATCATCTCTGGCCACTGCCTACTAAATGCCAGTAATACCACCTGGTTGTGAGAACCAAAAATATCTATAGATATTAACGAATGTCTCTGATGGGAGACAAAGTTATTCCCCATTGAGAACCACTGGGTAGGCATGGTTGAGCACAGTGTGGATTTGGGGCTAGGCTGTGAAGAATAAATAGAACTTGTATAGGAAGTGTGGATAGTATGGGAATGGAGGAAGCATTTACATAAAGACCCAGTCAGTTTCCACAAATGCCAGTCTTGGAGTAGAGCTACTCGGAGTATGACTTATGGACCAAACTTTGTTGCTGATATTAGCGCTGCAATTGAAGGTAATCATTTAGGAACTTTTATAGTAAGTTTACACAGTAATTTATGAGTTTGGGGTTTTTTAAGTTATAGTAATAAAAACTTTAGGCTTCTCTCTCTTTTTTCTTTTTTTAAAGTAAACTCTGCACCCAGTCTGGGCCTTGAACTCATGACCCCTAGATCAAGGGTCCCACATTCTACTGAGTGAGGCAGCCAGGCACCCCTAATCTTCTCTTTCTATGTTTTTGTTAATTTGTTTCTCTAGAAATTTATTTTCTGCAAGTATCAGTCTGTGACAGATTGGAACATTAACATGAGAACAACAGCAAACTGATCCTTTACCACTGATGCTTAAAGAAGCACCAAGGCTGTGATCAGACTGAATTTAGTGTGTGTGGTGGGGAAGTAGATGGACTAGCCATAGTTCAGATGGAACGTGAAGGCAGACTGGTTTGTGAGATCTTTCAGGGAGTCTGACACATCTTGGACCTCATTCTCAATCTTTTTTCACAATGCATGAATGAAAGTCTCCAGGTAGAGCAGAATGGACTGGGAAGTCAGGAGAGGCGGTCCAGTAGATATTTTTGAGATGGGAGTAACTTTCAGAAGGAGGTGTTAATGTCATTTAGCTTGTTTCTATACTTTTTGTCTTTCAGTTGCCTGTTTATCTCTAGTTAGATACCTTTTCTATTCACTTGCCCTTGAGCCATGATTTTGAACTGGGTAATTGCCCCTTTGAAACTTTAATTTAATGTATACATTCTAAACCTTGTGTGTCAGATTGTGGGTGTCCTTTCCTTTTGGGATTTGTAAACACTTTGGTGTCTTTGGCCCAAAGTAGCTTTTGTGATAATCATACAGTGCCTATACCTGTACCTGAAGGAAAGGAAGGAGAGTACATATGGTCCCTTTGCATTTTCTTTGAGTGGAAAAGGTATGTGCCCTTTGTGGTTTTGTCCTGGTGTTGATGACCTTATAATATGGAGTCTTATTTGGACTTTGGACAGCATTGATGTGTGGTTATGTAGGCTGACTCATGTCCTCTCTAGAAGATTTGGAAAGTGTTAGTTGGCTGAGACTCCCATCTGCCACTAACTTTTCTTTTATTGGACTTACTAAATATACTTATTTTATAATTTATATCCGATAATTTCAATATATGAAGTGTCCGTGGGTTTTTTTTTCCTCTTCCCTTTTGTTTTTGTAGCTCTGGTTCATGATTGTATTATTGTTTCTTGGTATGCTTAATTCTTGAATTTTAGCTGTTTCCTTGCTAATACGTTAAAACTAATTGCTGGAAATAATATGTGGAGCTTAAAGTTTTGTAATTTCACTCAGGATGATATAATGAGACAAGAGTTCTTGGTGTCTCAAATCCTAAGTGTCAGTCATTTAGCAGAATGGAGAAGTGGGTGGTGAGTTGCTCATTGGGAAATCCGGGTTCCAGCCCTGACTTTTGCTACTTACATAGTGAGTCATTTGGGATTAGTCACTTAACTGACTTCTCTGTGGCCAGTTTTACTGTTTTGCAAAAGACTAGATGGCCAGGCCATTGAATGATTGTAGGACAAATGACTGATTCCAGGACCATGGTCCAGGCATCAGCAATTTCACATCGTTGTTTTTGCAACTTTATCATTTGCTGACATAGTATGCAAGGTCCTTGAACGTCAAAGAGGTGTAGCATATGTTCCCTGCCCTCCAGAATTTAAAATTATGTCTAAAATTCTTTTCTACTTGACTAGGCAAAATCCACTAGTTCAAAAGGACTTTGAGTAGCATGTTCTCTGCAAGTTCAGAGGAAGTGGAAGATACTCCGGACTTGGGAGCGGACTGTGAGTGGTGGGCTCGAAGTTGGGCCTTGTAGGAAGAGTAGGACTTACATGTTTTTTGTTGTTGTTGAGTTTTTTGTTTGTTTGTTTGTTTAGGACTTAAATGTTGAGAAGGCAAGACCACATTCCTGGTGAGGGAAACAGGTTCGGTGGCTGTGGGGAGGAAGTAAATGTAGGCAAAGGAGAGGTGGGAGACGGCAGGAGGAAGTTGGGACCTCAGAGGCCAATCCCACACGCCTTAGCCCTTCCCCCCGTGCCTCCCACCCACCTCAGTCCCCAGGAGGCACCCACTGGTACTTTCTGTCTATAGAATGGCCCATTCTAGACATTTTCTATAAAGGGAATCATGTAGTATATATGCTCCTTTATGACTAGCTTCTTTCACTGAGCATGTTTCAAGGTTGGGCTTCATATTTATGGCCGGAAAATGCTCAATTCTATGGATATATAATGCAAATTCTTGAGCCCCACCCAAGCCTTACTGAGTGAGAAACTTTGAGGTTCACCTCCTTTCTACAGGTCTGTTTTGAGTAGCCCTCGAGGTGATCTGGCTGTACTGTGGGTGGAGAGCCATTGCTTCAGGGTGAGTGGGGGAGGGGCAGGAGGCTGGGCAAGGATTTTTTTTCTTTCATCTCAAGGATAATGGGAAGTTACTGAGAGGTTTGTTTGTTTGTTTTTTGAAGAGAGGTTTTTAAACAGACAGATGAAGCCATTAGGTTTATGCTTTAATAAGAATATTTTAGCTGCTCAGTGAAAAGCGGTGAATCTGGTTAGAAGAAGACACATAAAAACTGTAGACGAGAGACGATGGCTTGGCAAAGGCTAATGGGAGTGAAAATGGAGAAACGTGGATGGGTTCAAGAAAAATTTGAAAAGCAGAAAGGCCATGACTTGATTAATTGTACCATCTGGTAGAGTTAAAAAGATGAAGCCCAGGTTTCTGGGTTGGGCAAATAAGTAGGTGGTAGTACCATTTTGAAGATCTTCTTAATTTTCTGGTTTTCTTATATGTGACTAAAATTTTTTAAAAAAGATTTTATTTATCAGAGAGGGAGAAAGACTGCATGTGCATGTGCACAAGGGGGTGAGGCGTAGGGGGAGGGAGAAGCAGACTCACTGCTGAGCAGGGAATACCATGTGAGGCTGGATCTCAGGATCTTGGGACCATTACCTGAGCAGGGCAGACACTTAACCTACTAAGCCACCCAAGTGATGAAGTCTTAGAATATTAAGTGAGGTTCGGTGGGGTGAGGTCTGGAGCCGATGACCAAGAAAGAATTCTTGAGACGTCTTTGGTGCAAAATGGTGGTTTATTAAAGCAGGGGGACAGGACCCGTAGGCAGAAAGAGCTGTTGCCCGGGGCTGTGAGGTGTGGTCGTTATATACTTGCAGGTTGCAGAGGGGTTTAGGGATGGCTTAAGTCTCTAAGGAATTTTGGTAGCAAGGTTTCCAGGACCTTGAGGGGCTATGTGTTGTTGGGAAAAAGATTATTCATTACCAGTAATAAGACCTTTTCTTGAGACCTTTTCTTGAGATGTATATCAGTGGGCTATATGTTTGGGAATGATTGTCAACCTGTATCTTGGACGGTTTAGAGATAGAGTTTCCAAAGGAATTGTTAAAATAGACTTAAGGATCCTGGTTGGGGGAAGGGGGTCAGTCAGGCTAGGATTGCCCTTTGCCCTTAGCAAAGCCTCCAGGTGGAGGTAATTGAGTCCCTAGAGGAATGTCACTCTGCCTGTTTTAAGGGCTCGTCAGTGGGTAAGGAAATTAGTAATTTTTTTCTGCTTCTGTTTCCCACATCACAAAGGCCTCCTGTGTGGAAAAAAAAAAAAAAAATCTTTTTTTTTTTTTTTTTAATTTATTTGATAGACAGAGATCACAAGTAGGCAGAGAGGCAGGCAGAGAGAGAGAGGAGAAGGAAGCAGGCTCCCTGCTGAGCAGAGAGCCCGATGTGGGGCTCAATCCCAAGAGCCTGAGATCATGACCTGAGCCGAAGGCAGAGGCTTTAACCCACTGAGCCACCCAGGCGCCCCTGTGTGAGTAAATCTTAAGCACTCATTCCTCTTGCTAGAATCTGTACTTCTCTGACAAACTCCAGAGACAACAATGTGAGTATATACTATCTGGAAAATTCTCTTGGGATTTGTGCCACATACATCTAGAACCCTAAGTGACATTAATATGTACTAATACTATGTAAGCTCTACAAAAAATATAAAATGTCAGAGAATATAAGTAAATAAAGATGTAACCAAGGTGTTTGGACTCCGGTGTGTCTAGAAGTCTAGCCAAACAAGATAACTTTGCATAATTTAGAGAAAAGAGATGATGGGGTGTTCTGTTGAGAGGCGAGATGAGATTTTAAGCCTCATTCAGTTCTCAACAGGCCTAGGGTGTGAGCTGAGGTGCTCCGGCTGGATGGCGATATGTGTGACGGTGTACATCAGGATTCCACAATTCCGGAAATCTAAGAACGTGAGACCGTGTAGCTGTCTTTCTACGATGTTTATGAAGAGTCAACGAGGAGTTGTAAAATTCTGAAAAGATAGTGATGTGTGCTTGAGAAGAACATTCTTGTCTGCCTTTAGAAGGGAGTGGGTAGGACAGTAAATTCCTGAGAGGTATGGCCAGCAGCACAATAGGGACTTTAGAAATGGGGAGAAATGGACAAGAGAGGAGGGGTAGCAGTTTCAGGACTTGGCAGCTGAAGGAAGGAAAGGAGGAGGTGACCTCATGGTTACTAGGAAATTGGAGGAAGCTCTGGCTGTTGGAACCCCTGATGGTGCAGTTGGGAGAGAGGGGGCTGTTGGGAGAGATGCTGGCCTTAGGTTTTCACATGAACGAGGAATCATGTGGGATCAAACATGTAAGTGTGGTTTTGAAAAATACAGTTACTAAGCTCGAGGGGGCAGATTTTAGAGATTCCTCTATCTTTTAAATTTTAATTCAGTTCTGGTACTGTCCTACTTGGTTATCTTTTAAAATTATGCCAAGAATTAGAAACAAATAATGTCTCACTAACCTATGATCTGGAATGTGAAAAGGAGTTGACTAAGCTGCTCTGAAAATACTTGTTCCCAGTCAGGAAGTACATACAGGTAGCATTTTCATTAATGGTAGTTAGATCTGAGTTCATTGGAAGAATTGTTGGGCCAGTGGTGGGGCAGTAGCACCCTCTCTCTGATTGGTTCTGAATTATTTCTTTAAGCCTAAGAGCAATAGACCATAAACTCAGACACCTGCCCGAGTTTCAGTTAGGGAGCTAAATGAACTGACTGGACCTAATTACATATAAACCATCTTGGTCTTAAGCTGTATTTCCAAAAGAGAGACCGCTGTGACTCACAATAACAAAGGTGTTTAAATCGACATTGACTCTGGGTGTTAAAATAAATACACCAGTAGTGACGTTAAGTCCGAGGGCATAGCATGGGGACATTTGTTAATTCCTCTTTTCCTTGACTGAAATCCCGTGTTCTCCCTGTTCCACTTTCTAGTTTTAACTTTTGCATTCCTTTTCTCAGTTCCTGTATGTGGCAGAGAATGGAGAGTCGAAAGGTTATTCTTGTGAACACACAGCAAGGACTAGTGTCTGTTTGCCCAACCCCGTTCTGCTCTGGACAAGCCTCGGTTCAGAGGTCAGCTCTGCTCGCTCTCCAGCTGCTTCAGCCCGATGCCCGGGGAGGACAGGAGCGTGTGTGGGAGCACGAGCCTGGGTGCAGAGTAATCCCTCAGGGAACATGTGCTGCTAGTGAGAAAGGGTTATGGTAGTATTTAAAGGGAAACTCAGTCTTACTAAAATGTACAGTCCCAAAAAGAGTGGGTCCTACGTTTAAGTCAAGTAGTAAAGTCTGGGTGCTGTCGGTGCTTGAATATTGGCTCCCCGTAACTCACTGCTCACTTGGGAAGTGAGCTGAAGTAAGGCAGAGGTGAGCGTTTACCCCTCTGCTGGGTCTGGTGCCTGACACCTGCGAGACCTTCAGAATGTCCTGGCGGAATGAACGAATGAGTGAATCAAGGAGTGAACAGAGAAAAAAAGCCCGGTGACTGCAATTGTACCGGGTCCGGGTATCCCCAGTGGCCAGCAGAACACGCTTGCTAAGGAAAAGAACAGAGGATGAGGTTAGTGGCCTTAGAATAAAACTTATAAGGCGGTTCCTGGGTGGCTTAGTCGGTTAAGCATCTGCTTTCAGCTCAGGTCATGTTTCCGGGGTCCTGGGATCGAGCCCCACATTGGGCTCCCTGCTCAGTGGGGAGCCTGCTTCTCCCTCTGCCTTGCCTGCCACTCCCCCTGTGCTCTCGTGCTCTCTTTCTCTCTCTCTGTCAAATAAATAAATAAAATCTTTTAAAAAAAAACAATAAAATCAAAATTATAATAATAGTAAACGTGTATTGAGTTCTTTCATTGGGCCAGGTACAAGTCTAGGAGCATTATGTCATTTAATTTTCATCGCTGCCCTCTGAGCTGAATTATGATCTATAGATTCTCACAGATGGAGACACAGAGGCTTCGATGGAATAAGGAACTTGTCCAGGGTGATCCTTTCCTTTCTGCCTGGCCAGGACTAGAACATGACTCAAGAGTTATGTGGCCCATATGAGGATCAGGCCATTGCCCTTGGCATCATTATCACAGTGTTCCAGCCAGCATGAGCGAAGTGCCACATGAACCAGAGCCCTGCAGAGACCTCAAGGCCAGGCTTGCTGTGGTCAGGTTTACCTCCCCACCGTCTTTATTCTTTATTCTGCCCCTGTTTCTAGTGCTACCAAACTGAGTATGAGAGTCGCCCTTCATCTAGTTGAATCACAAGTGCGTGGTTTTCATTTACGTAGGTTATCTTTGTGAAATGTTAAGTTTTGGACTTGTAGGTGGTTCTCTTGTCATACTGGGTCATCAACAAAGTTGTATTTTGTTAATAAAAATAGGAAAGTTGGGGGAAGGAAATGGATTGGTGGATTGACTTTGTGACAGCATTGTTTTTGTTGTTTTGTTTTAGCCGCCAAATTTGAGGTGATGTTGGGACATTCAAGCATAAATTTCCAGAAAGGCTTTGGAACCGTGTGATTGACCCTGTGCAAAAGGCCAGTTTTGAAGTGCAGATTTTTAGATATCTTTTCATAGAGGTGATAGTTGAAGCTGTGGAAGTGTGTTATGTCTTCAAGGGCTAAAGTACTAATAAGAAGAGAAAACAGATTATAAAGAATGTTGCCCAGACCTTAAGATGTCTCTATTTTGCCAGATTCAGGTGCTGTAAGGGTATGCTAATATTCCTGTCTTTTCTGACTCTAGTTTTAGTACTATGTCTCATTTATGTTAACCCATAGAAAATATATTAGCAGTATAACATGCTGCTATATTTACAGTGAAGCAAGATTAGATTTTTAGTATCTCTTTATCAGTCTAGTGGTAACTTTTCCACTCCCAGGCATGCTAGAATGTTTCTAGGTAAAGGATGTCAATATTTAAGCCATAGTTTTAGAAAATATGGTGGATTTTGTTCCCTCCATTTTTGCTGGTTTT
The DNA here is from genome assembly GCF_022355385.1 of Mustela nigripes. NCBI lineage: Eukaryota > Metazoa > Chordata > Mammalia > Carnivora > Mustelidae > Mustela > Mustela nigripes. The sequence goes on from NC_081561.1 coordinate 100,895,851, forward strand.
GAAGGATAGGAATTTGCAAACTTAACTTTTAAAACCTAGTATAAGAAAAAAGGCACTGAAAAATTAGATTATAGAATTTAATGTTTCTCATGTTTAGAGTAGAGATCTGCCTTCTGAGTTGAAAGTTATTTAGACTCAAGCATTATAAAGACTTAAAATCTTGTGTGCATGCACACGCGTGTTTCCTCTGGTCCCCATGGCTTTTTTAGTGCAATCATCTCTGGAATTTTTTGATCACATACCCTAATCCTAATAATAATTTAAAAATTCCTTGAGCACATATCTCCAATATGTGTATGCTTTAAATAAGTGCAGTCTATATACTACCCTACTAATAAAAGGTATGCATCATAAAATGTCCACAGAATAGCAGTAAAAGTCATGGGATGCAGTTCAAACAATATTGTTGATTGTATTTGTTAATGATCAAAATTTTCTCTCATGAAAAACAGTTTTTCTTAGCGAGAATAGTGTGAGCTAACAATCAATACTACAATCTGAAGGTTGGCTTTAACAGCTGTCATTGTTGAAAAGGTAATTCCCCAAGAATCCGTAGATTTAGATGGAAGATGAACATCATTATAATTAAAGAACAGCGGCAATCATTTTTCTGATCCCATTCATTAGTCATGCAAAAGCTGTTAAATTTTGATAGCTGAAATTATACTGTCTTCCAGGATGTCAGTAAGTTCCTGAAAACCAGTTGAAGAATTTTACATTTTTACACTGAGAAATTTAAAAATTCTTGTGAAATTTTCCATTTGAAACACTTTAAATTAGAAAGTTATACTTAGAGGTTTTCATACTGACAGTTTTTATAGATGACAAGCATCGTTTTCAGTAACAAAATAATAATATCAAAATAATACTATCGGGCGCCTGGGTGGCTCAGTGGGTTAAGCCACTGCCTTCGGCTCAGGTCATGATCTCAGGGTCCTGGGATCAAGTCCCGCATCGGGCTC
>NC_081561.1:100896912-100910627 GCF_022355385.1 Mustela nigripes
GTAGCCACTGCCTTCGGCTCAGGTCATGATCTCAGGGTCCTGGGATCAAGTCCCGCATCGGGCTCTCTGCTCAGCAGGGAGCCTGCTTCCTTTTCTCTCTCTCTCTCTCTGCCTGCCTCTCCATCTACTTGTGATTTCTCTCTGTCAAATAAATAAATAAAATCTTTAAAAAAAAATAATACTATCAAACATCTCCTCAAATCCATTCTGTAAACTAGTTACTTGATAAAGTATATTTACCTTGAATGGATGAGTCAAGAAAGAAGAGGATGTGTGTCTATGTGTGAGAAAGGGTCTGATATATGTTAGTATGTTAGGTAGCTTACTGCTGATAATACTCGTCATCATGAAAAAGTCAGATAACTCTGAAGATTATAAAAACAAAATAATTTTTGATACAACCAAAATATCCTATCTTAAATGCGTATGTTATGACAACTATTAAATATGTTTCTAAATCTTGTATCCTTGGAAGATAGTATAAAAAAAAACTTGTTTCAGGCTGAAATCATGGGAGTTATTTAAAATAAAAAATTACTAAATTGCGAAGATGACTTACAAAAATGGAAAAAAGAAACCAATGCAAATTGTTTAAGAAAAGAGGACCAAAAATGTGGACTGATTCAAAAGAAAACATTAAAAGTATTTATTCAAACTGAGTAACATTTATATAGTTAACATAAACATATTGAGTGCCTGTTAAATAGCAGAGACTGTGCTAATAAAACACAGATGAAAAAGCACAATTTTTTCCATTATTAAAAGTTTATTGCTTTAATTTATACCATATAATACTGGCTATTTCAGAAATCGTCATGTATTTCATAATCCATCTCTATCTGACACTGTTTCCTTAAAACTCAAGTTTCAATCTCTTGCTAGACAGCCTCTCTCATTTTTATCTTTGACTTGGTAACCTGGTATTTGCTTTCTAGTAAGATAACGTGCAACAGACACCAGACACATTGAACTTGTGTGTGACCTCATGTTTAGTTAAACAGTGTGAGAACGGTGACAGCCGATGGCTTCTTGGGGTTTAGTCTCCAGCCTGCCCTACTCCCCAGCAATGAAGCTTATTGGTGAGTGTCCGAGTGAGGAGTGTGTTCTCCTGGCGCTAAGGGAGAACCTGGCTAACGGGAGCTTAAAAGAACCGAAGTGTTGGTCTCTCTGTAAGTCTGCAGGCTGATTTGTTCAGGACCTGTGTTTCTAGGATTCTCTTGGTCTTTTCCTGATGTTTACCGGCTTAGGGTGGAAAAGTTGCCTCCATACCCCTCGCCCTCACATTGAGGTTCCAAGCAGGAGGGGGGAGGAAGGGCGGGGATGAAGGGCCTGGCATCTGAATCCCTCTGCTTGATCGGGAGAGCAAAGCCTCTTTCAGAAGCTCAGCAGACACGGGCTCACACCTCAGGGGCCAGAGCTGGGTCACAGGGCTATCCAGGTGCCAGGGTGCCTGGGCAAACTGGAACTTTGATTTTCCAGTCTTCACAGACTGAAAGAGAGGCAACTAGTCTAGTGTCTGCCACAACTTCCTGCCATCTGCATCCTCTTTTTGACAGTATAGTGCCTAGTGAGTCCACCAGAGAGGTATTAGTTAAAGAAGTTGCCATGTGGGGTGCCTGGGTGGCTCCGTCAGTTAAGCATCTGACTTCGGCTCTGGCCATGATTCCCCAGTCCTGGGATCAAGTCCCATGTTGCTCTCTGCTCAGCGGGGAGTCTGCTTCCCCAGTTCCCTTGGCCAGAAGCTTTTGCTTGCTTGTTCTCTCTCTGTCAAATAAACAAAATCTTCAGAAAAAAATAATTTGCCGTGAAATTATGTTTCTTCGAGATACTTTGCTCAATTGCTGGGAAGTTCCTAGGGCCTTTGACAAGGGAAAGATCATGGGTCCTTTCCTCCCTTTGTGGTGGAAAGGAGTTGTCTTAGGGCCCTCTCCTTCTCCTTAGTTCAGTCCAGCCCCTCCATGGTAAGTTTTGTCAAGTTACTAGAAAATTCATACTTTCTGTTTTCTTTCCTTGGCCTTTCACTTTTTCCATGGGAGGTATATAAAAGGTCTTAATCAGTCCTACATCTACCTCAAGTCAGAAAAAAGAAAACTGTATTTGAAATGTGAAAGTAAGTGAAATAAAGAACTGTTACGTCAAATACCTAAAGTCTTTGAAAGTACCCAGAAGGCACTTTGTATATATTTTTGCAGAGGGTCCCATCTACAGCAAAGAAAGGAAAACTCATGCGTTTGAAGGAATGAGACAGTTGAGCAAGACCCTGGAATTGCTCAGCTCTTTCTGTATTTAATACTCTCAGTGAATCTATGGAAAAAAAAGGGGGGGGGGTTCCATTTCACACCAAAGTGGCAACCAGTGCTGAGAGAGAAGCTTTGTAATTGCCCCAAGGCTACCCAGGTGACAGGGTCAGGATTACAGTCAGGAGAGTCTAACTCAGAAATACACACTCCCTATTCTCCCTGCGGTTTTCCTTGTTGTCTTCCATCTGTACTTCATTTCTCTTTAAACTTGCTCTGCCACAATTATGCACATTAAATCTCTATTAAAAAAACAACAGCAACTATCTTCTTCAAATTGATTATTTCTCTTTATTTGCTAGTGGCTCCCAAGATCCAGAGGTGCAGCATCAGCTGTGTATATCCCGGAGTTGACACATGACTAGACATGTCTAGAAGCCTATGGAAGGATTCTAGCAGGGGCTCCTTAATTACCTAACGTAACCATCAGCCTTCTGGGAAAGAACTAATCCGAGGAGAAGAGAGAGTGGAGGAGTGCAAGTTTACTTAAAAGTGCCTCCCGAGTAGGGGTTAATCTGACTCAAGTGCAGTGTAATTTATTTAGCTGGTCCTCTCGTCCAATCCCGAGGGACTCCTGGAGCCAGGAGGTTGCCCAGTGAAAGAGCTACAGACATCTTCACTGCGATTTTCACGGGTCGTCGAGTGTTCATGCCAGGTCAGCCCATTCAGCAGCACCCCCCCAGACAGTTTATCGCACCGGCGCCGGTGGGGGTGGGTCACCAGGGCTTGGGTAGGTCTTGCTTGCCAGGGTATGGGGTTGAAAGGGTAAACATTCTTTGTCTTTGTTTGGGCTGGGATAACTAAATTGACTGGGTATCTTAGGAACAGTATAAATTTATTTCATACAGTTCTGAAGGCTGGACGTTTCAAGATCACGGTTCCAGCGTGGTTGGGTTCTGGGAAAAGCCCTTTGCTGCTTGCAGACAGCAGACTCCTGGCTGTGTCCTCACATGGTGGAAGGGGGCAGGGATGCTCTTAGGTCTCTTACCTAAGGACACTAATCCTGTTCATGAGGGTTCTGTCCTCAAAAAATGATCACCTTCCATAGGCCCCCAACTTCTAAGATCACCACCTTGGGGGTTAGGTTTCAACATACGAATTTTGAGAGGAATACAGATCATTTATTGATACAGGGCCTCTTAAAAAGCTTGCTTCAGAGCTTTGGAAATATTGGGGGAAGTGGATGGGAGTGAGAGAACCCCATGGTAGCTGTTGGAAGCGGAGACAGGGAAAGATGATTATCTTTATTTGCTTCTTTCTCAATTTCCATCAGTTTGCAGATATATCAACATTTAAAACATTTGGGCCAAACAAAATACGACATTATACACTTGCAGTTTTTAAAATTAACTGACAATAGCATTTATTCAAATATACAGTCACCTACAACTTTCTTCTTCAGTATCCTTGTCAATGTTAAAAGCAAAGCCTTTTTCACATTCAGGGTCTACAGATCGTTCTGAATTATTTAGGTAATTTACAGTTACATGTAGTGTCCCAGACATACTGCTTTTAAAAATCATACAGCTTTGGCATTAATTGAGAAATATTGACATTTGATCTACATTCCTTTTTTGGCTAGACTTCAGTTACATTTGTTCCTAAATTAAATTACCAACTCCGTTTGATCTCTAGAACATCACCTGGAAATCTTTGATGTTCAGGGCCAGAGTGATAATTCTTTAATCATCCGTTCAGTTAATATTTACTGAGGGCCTCCTGCTTTTATTTGTCAGCACAGTGTCTGTGCTGACAGAACTGATGTTGTGGAGAGAGGTGAGCCTAAAGTCAAGTACAGAGGCTAATAAATAAAATTTTAATAAATTTAGACAATAGAACTTGAGCAAAGGTGGTTAGGGAGGACTCTCCGTGGTAGAGCATCCTAAAGGACGGGAGAACCAACACTGCTGAGAGTCAGGATGAAGCCTTTCTGTCACCCTGGCCCTTCCATGTGTGAAAATCCTGTCTATTCATTAACAACCATGTAGTGAGTGTTTGCCACATGCCAGACACACTTTGAGGCCCTGGGGAAACAGCAGTGAACAAAACAGGAGACTAAAATCCCTGGCCTGGTAGAATTTATATTCTATTAGGCGAGATAGGGAAATAAATATGGAAAACGTACAGTATGTCAGATGCTAAGTGCTGTGGTAACAAATGGAGCCTTGAAGGAAGTAGGGAGTTGGGGGTTGGGGTGCTGGAAAAATGTAAAACCTGGTTGTCAGGGAAGGCCTCATTAAGAAATTAAACTTTGAGCCAGAAGTGGGATCTTTTGTCTATCAGGGCTGGCAAACTTTATAAAGGACAGACTACTTCTTCAGGTTTTGGGAGCCCTGTGCCTCTGTTGCAGCCCTCAGCTTTACCACAGACAGTGTGGAAATGAGTGGTTGGAGTCATCTTCCAACACAACTTTATTTATGGACACTGAAATTTGTATCTCATATGATTTTTATGTGTTATCGAGTACTATTTTTTTTGACCCCATTAAAAATTATCCCATTTTTGACCGTGGGCTATCCAAAAACTGTTATGAGCTAAATTTAGCCTGTGGGCCATAGTTTGCCTTCCATAATCTAGCCTAAGAGATTTTGGATTATCCATGCCTTTTAATTGCTGTGGATGATGTGTAATGGTGTATATTTGAATAATAAAATCCAACTCTCATGCTTTCCTTTCTTTCTTTTTCTGTTTGGGGGTCCCTCACCTTTTTTTTCTTTTTTGGCAGTCATTTTGTGATAATAATGAAAATTCATCTGTTCATTCAGTGACATATTCATTTCACTTAAATTTATGTCTTACGGCTTTTATTTCTAGGCTCTGCTATGCAGTAATAGCTTTTATTTTCAATCCATCACCCTCGTATTTCTGAAGACGTTTTAAGAAGCAGTTAAGAATTTCCTTCAGATAAAGCTATAGAAAAACTGGGCAGAGTGGCTTAAGCAATTTAGGGTTAATTTGTCTAATACAGAAAGGTTTAGAGCTGGCTGCACAGCATCAAGGACCCAAGCTCCTGTCTTTCTGCTTGGCCATTCTTAGCATCTGGTGTTTGTTTCCACAGTTGCAGAATGGTTTCTGCACCTCCAGGCACCACTTCTGTATTCCTTCAAGAGAGGAGGGAGAAGGACATGATGGACTAAGTGTTTTCATTCATAAAGTGGAGCCCTTCGGAGAATGTCCGCCTTCTCTCTCACTGGCCAGAACTGTGTCATATGACGACCCTCTGGTTCCGGAGGAGTCTGGGTAAAACAGGACTTTGTAGTGGAGCGCACTGCTTTTCCAAAGAAAACCAGGCTTCTGGTACTAAGAGAGGAAGGGAGATGGGCTACTGGGTAAAAACTAGCATTATCTGCCGAGGCTTCTTAGTGTGTTAAAAAACAAAACAACAACAACAACAAAACCCCGAGTTACATAGGTCCTTGATCACAGCTGAATTGTCACACGTGACAGCGACGGTAGTCCCACTGTTGCCCCACAGTTTACTTCTCTTCCACAATCACTTCATGTGTCTTTTGATATTGATTGTTACATCAATATCATTTACATTTTGTACATTTTGTTTCAGGATAGTTGAAACGGGAGGATAAAGCTCCTTGGGTCAAGGAGGTACCAAGGGGGTATATGTTGGTGTTATTTGAATTCTGGGCTTATGCCAGCACGTGCAGCGCCGTGGGCAGCTTCCTGTTGCCACGTGGGAATCCTTTCTATTACCTGGGGCCCTACCCAACAAGCCGTCTCTTCTCCCAAGTCCCCGCTGCCCAAGCTGGCCGGTCCCCTTTCCTTGCCACATAAGCCTGGGCTTCTGCAGTTCCAGGCCCCATTCACCTCAGCAGGTCTTAAAAATAGCCAGTAGTGGCAGCTTGTGACTCATCTTCCTTCCTGATGCTAATGCCACAGATATCCACTCCAAAACTTCCTGCTCTGGGTTAAATTTCTGCCCTTTGTTTATTTGAATGGTTTGCTGTAGTATTAGTTTTCTGTGGCCTTAGCTCTTTCTTAAGAAAAATTTATTTTTATTTTATTATTTTTTGAAGATTTTATTTATTTATTTGACAGAGACAGACACAGTAAGAGAGGGAACATAAGTAGGGGGAGTGGAAGTGGGTGAAGCAGGACCCTGGGATCATGACCCCAACCGAAGGCAGACACTTAACGACTGAGTCACCCAGGCGCACCCAAGAAAAATTTCTTAAAAGTTTGAGTAAACATGGAGGCCAGTGAGAACAATATGCTCTGACTCCTGGGGCTTCATGTCCGGTTGGAAAACCTGATTTATATAAAACACTGCATCTTGGGACGCCTGGATGGCTCAGTTGGTTAAGCCACTGCCTTCGGCTCAGGTCATGATCCTGGAGGCCCTGGATATAGTGCTGCATTGGCTCCCAGCTCTGCTGGGGAGTCTGTTTCTCCCTCTGACCTTCTCCCGTCTCATGCTCTCTCATTCTCTCTCTCTCAAATAAATAAATAAAATCTTTAAAAAAGAAAAACTCAAAAAAAAAACCCCTAACCCCACACAAAAACACCACCACATCTATATGGCTATATACTACTGTTCCCTTCTATATGAAGCTCTCTTTCTCAACATAACTTTCTTCTATTTTATCTTTTGGATATTGACATATTCACACTGTTCAAAAACATTTCAAGTTCTCACTCCTACTTTGTTCTGTCACCCAGTTCCCACTCCCCTAGCCTCTAGACATCAATTTCTGTTAGTTTTTTATATTCTCTCAAGAATTCATTTTTTAATTTATTTTTTATTTTTTTTAAATTTCTTTTCAGTGTACAAGAATTAATTGTTTATGCACCACATCCTGTGGGTGCTCCATGCAATACGTGTCCTCCATAATACCCACTACCAGGCTCACCCAACCTTCCACCCCCCCGCCCTTTCAAAACCCTGGGATTGTTTTTCAGAGTTCATAGTCTCTCATGTTCGTCTCCCCCTCTAATTTCCCCCAACTTTCCCTCTCCCCATGTCCTCCGTATTATTTCTTATGCTCCACAAATAAGTGAAACCATATGATAATTGATTCTCTCTGCTTGACTTATTTCACTCAGCATAATCTCTTCCAGTCCCATCCATGTTGATACAAAAGTTGGGTATTCATCCTTTCTGATGGAGGCATAAATACTCAGTAGTGTATAAGGATCACATCTTCCTTATCCATTTGTCCATTGAAAGGCACCTTGGTTCTTTCCACAGTTTGGCAACCGTGGCCATTGCTGCTATGAACATTGAGGTACAGATGGCCCTTCTTTTGACTACATCTGTATCTTTGGGGTAAATACCCAGTAGTGCAATTGCAGGGTCATAAGGAAGCTCTATTTTTAATTTCTTAAGGAATCTCCACACTGTTTTCCAAAGTGGCTGTACCAACTTGCATTCCCACCAACAGTGTAAGAGGGTTCCCCTTTCTCCACATCCTCTCCATCCCATGTTGTTTACTGTCTTGTTAATTTTGGCCATTCTAACTGGTATATGGTGGTATCTCGATGTGGTTTTGATTTGAATCTCCCTGATGGCTAGTGATGATGAACATTTTTTCATGTGTCTGATAGCCATTTTGTATGTCTTTGTTGGAGAAGTGTCTGTTCATGTCACCCACCCATTTTTTTGACATGATTATCTGTTTTGTGTGTGTTGAGTTTGAGGAGTTCTTTATAGATCTGGATATCAGCCTTTTGTCTGTACTGTCATTTGTGAATATCTTCTCCCATTCAGTGGGTTGCCTCTTTGTTTTGTTGACTGTTTCCTTTGCTGTGCAGAAGCTTTTGATCTTGATGAAGTCCATTTTCACTTTTGTTTCCTTTGCCTTTGGAGACAGATCTTGAAAGAAGTTGCTGTGGCTGATATCGAAGAGGTTACTGCCTATGTTCTCCTCTAGGATTCTGATGGATTCCTGCCTCACCATACACAAAGATAAACTCAAGAGTTCATTTTTAACATAAATAAAAGCAAATAGAAATGTGTTCCTTTATTTTTTCTATTTTTAAAAAGTGTTCCTAGCCTATGCACAGTTCTCTTCCTTGTTTTTTCTAGCCGCCCTCCCCCCCACACTTACTAATGTACTCTGGAGATCTTTCATGGCAGTGTTAATGGTACCTACAGAGCTTCTCCTTTTTTATTTTTCAGTTGTGCAGTATTAAGTGATCTCTTTGAAACACAAACCTACTCCTGCCTTCTCTGCTTTCCTCTTTTAAACCAGAGATATAATTATTTACATTTTACTCCCTGTACTACTGTCAGTTATCACCTTTGTTAGTAACTATCCTTTGCTTCATGAGCATTGTTAGTGTGTAGTGATGTGTTTGAATTTCTTTTTTAAACAGCAGCCAGTTTGTTCCTTTCCCTCAGTTTTATTGCAATATGGCTGACATATAATATTGCATAAGTGTTAGGTATACAACACAATGATTTGATATATGTATATATTGTGAAATGATTACCATAGTTAACACATCCATCACTCACATCATTTGAACTTTAATATTGTGTGATACATCTTTCAAATATCGGCTGTAAGGACGGAGGGGTGTTGAGCCGTGAACCCTTTTATACATTACTAATGGGAACGTATATTGACACGGACTTCTTGAAAAGCAGTTTATTTAGCATGTGTTCCTCAGGAGCCTAAAAAATGTCTCTACCCTTTGATTTGAGTTTCATTCATCGGGCTTTGTCACTAAAATAGTGTTGAGAGTTACAGTCAAAGATTTCTAAATAAACATGTTCACGACATGGTACTTCCAGTGGTGGAAGTTACAAGTATTCTAAATACCAATAATTGAATATAAGTTAACAAAAAACATGTACATGATGGATTGCTAAGCACATATTTCATGCTTTTGAAAAATTTTTAATGACAGGACAGTACACAGGGTGTATTTTTGAGTTAAAGGGGCAAGATGCAGCTGTTTTTATTGAGGGTGATCCTGTGAAAGGAATGGCCAGTTGCGGTATAGGGGATTTTATAGTCCACTAATAAATGTGTGTATGTGGTGGGGGGAGCTAGGGAACTGGGGATTAAAGAAGCTATGTATGTATCTTTGATATATCCTAGTATTGAGAGTATATGAGTTTTTAGGCACTCACATTTTGGGGAAGATGTAGAGGTGGGATGGATATTATGTGTATAGACATTATATGGAAAACTCAAGTGTGACTGTGTGTCAGTTACGTTTTTGATCACTCTCATGAACATTTGAAATGTGTTGCATATGTAAAGCTCTACATATGGACGTTAAATCCAAACCCCTTCCTCCAATTAGATTTTGAGAGGATTGCAAGTAACTTCTTGTTAGGTTGTTTTACAGTTTCTAGACTTATAAAAATGCAAATACATTGCTTTCATTGTCAAAGGAACTGGATCATGAAGGACATTGTGCTATGCTTAAGAAATGCGTGTGTTCTTCCAAGGGCAATGGGGACCCACTAAATAAACAGGAGAATGACATAATTGTCTTAACAAGAACACATACTAAGACCTTGATCAAAATAGGTGACCACGGGGCGCCTAGGTGGCTCAGTGGGTTAAATCCTCTGCCTTCGGCTCAGGTCATGATTCTAGAGTCCTGGGATTGAGCTCCACATCGGGCTCTATGCTCAGTGGGGGGCCTGCTTCTCTCTCTCTCTGCCTGCCTCTCTGCCTACTTGTGATCGCTGTCAAATAAATAAATAAAAATCTTAAAAAAAAAAAAATAAGTGACCACTTTGACCTCAGCATCAGCCTTGTTTATCTTAAGCCTTTAGGGCTATATAGGGAAATTAAGCAGGATGAAAAATACTTTCTTTTGCAAGCCAAAGTTTCAGAATAATATAACTACATTTCTGAAGTTGTGTACCAGTGAGGGAAAAAAAGCTAACTTTTTCAGAAATTAGAAAGAGCTTAATTCAAGAAACTAAGATAATACATCAAACTACCATACAGTAGTTCCCTTGTTTTCTGATATCACCGATTGTAAAGATTCCTATTTGGCTAGCTTTGTATTTCTGTCCATACTAACTGTGCAATCTTGTTAGTCATTCATAGGCTTCAACTCAATGATCAAAAACTGTGTGCTCATGGCATACAGCGGATTTCCATCTTAGCAGCACATGTCATTGAGGCTTTTGGGGGGAAGGTGGAGGAAATTGGTAGGGGCAATCTGTATATGAATGTTTGTTCTTCAGACATTCTGTTTTTTGGATGAGAGGTCTTTCTGGTGACTTGATCTCTCAAAAAGATTTTTTTCTATGGCCATTATAAAATTACTTCACCATTTCAGTTTTTTCTCCATGTCCATTTCCCAGATTCACTTTAGAAAAAGCAAGCCCCTTGAATCATGTTCTACATGCTGTGTTTAAGATACTGACTGCTGTCACTATGTCTGAATTATTTAATATGTGCCCTTAAATAAGAAGATTGATAAGATTTTGAAAACCTACAGATGTGTTTGCTGCTCTTCAAGAGCATACCTGACTCCTGGTGACTGAAGATGAGAGGAACAAAAAGGGTTAAGTTCAAAGTAAGATGATGCTTGTTTACTTTCACCTTAGAAGCAGAGAACATTTTTCTCTTGTGAACTGATGAAAAGATGCTTTTATGACAGTGGCTACAGCTGTGGAATATCTGAAAGAGACTGCTGAGGGGAATAAAAATGTTGCTGCTCCTGGGAATCGGTGAAATGTTGACATCTCAGATGGGCTATACATGGTTTTCAAATGGTTCTGGCAGAGGGAGCTTTCATGATTGTAAATGTCAACTTCTGTAAGTGGGAGGGAGAATGGTTATGGCCTACTGAGAACTGAGTCCCTCACCTCATACATAATCTGATCCTTCCAGGTTGTGCCCCAGAGTTCTGGGGAGTCTAGGTGAAGAAATCATCATGTCAGGATTTGCCTAGACTTCTGGATATCCAGTGAGAGGATGGTGCTTAGTGCCTATGGATATTGCCTCTCTTTTTTTTTTTTTTTTTTTTTTTGCATCAGTGATCTCTGACAATAAGAAATCAAATCTACTTCAACTTGGAAATCTTTACACATTGTTTCAGATGAGCCTGTCTCCTTATTTGTTTGTCTTCCCTCTTTAGATAAAGAAGAAGCAGCAGGATGTGGTTAGATTTCTGGAAGCCAACAAGATAGAGTTTGAGGAGGTGGATATCACAATGTCAGAAGAACAAAGACAATGGATGTACAAAAACATCCCCCCAGAAAAGAAGCCTGCTCAGGGCAACCCTCTGCCACCTCAGATATTTAATGGTGACCGATACTGTGGAGTAAGTAGCAGATTGTTACCACACTGTTATTTGGGTGATTTGAAACAAGTTACCTAGAGTGAAAAGTTGGATTTTTTCAGGGAAGACTGTGACCTCTTCACCCTGTGCCATTCAGGTTTACAGTGTAAAAGAGGGTATATGAATCCAAGGACACAGATGATGTGTGAATGTGAGTGCATACCTGTCTGTCAGTCCTCCTGTCTCTCTGCTTGAGGAAAGTGGTGGGAAGGGAAGGGGAGTGTTTGTGTTTAATGTGTTCTAAATTTTAAAGCAGATTTTTTGATTAATACGTTTTGGGGGCAGAATGGAAGGGATAGTTGTTCTTGAATCTTTACTCCTCTATGTTATAAAAATCTGCTAATAGCCAATTATAAACCAGAATTGTTTTTTATAAATTTTTTTTTTATGGTAGTGAGTCAGATGGATCATTATGAACACCTGAGATACATTAGGTGCCTTCTTTCTGTATGTAGCATATGAGAAGATGAAGTCACATATGTCTAATTATCTGTTTTACTTTTCCCTGGGTTAAGGAAAAAAAAAAAAAAAACAAGAAACTTCTTCCTAATGAGTAGTTAGGATTTGCCCTTGTCACACTGTAGTGTATAATTAAGTGTTTATTTTAGGACCTGTACTACAGTTCTTTAAGGGTGTCTTGGAGAAGGAGAAGGGGCTCCAGTACTGAGGTGCTCAAGGTGAAATAAGTAGCTGGTTTATATTGGAGTGGAGAAAATGGATAACAATGCTTTAGATACCTTGAAAGGAAACAGTTTTCCTGTGCGTAAGAGAGAAAGAGATGTTGAAATGTAAAGCCATAAAGATTGTGCACAGACTTCTTGAATTCATGTCAGGTTAAAATCCTGAACATGGCGCTAGATTTAGATAGTTCTCGTATGACTTTATGTTTGTGTTGACACCTTTGGGAAGTCATTTCCCTTACAATATCAGTTTTCTCATCTTTAAGCAAAGGATAATAATAATCTGTCTTACTTCCCAGGATATTTTGTGACTATAAAGTACTTTTTAAGAATAAAGCTTACTGTTTTAATTGTGGAATTTTTTACATTGTGATCTCATATTTTATTAGGGGAGTATGTGGTAACTGAAGGTATAGCCCATTCATGATTACAAACCCTAGAAAATGGACTCTCATGTCTGCAAACTGAAATGAGGTATAGCTGAAACTGTATATAAATTGTACAGTTCAAAACAAAGCAAAACTCTTAGTCAAATAGTTCTGTAAGACTTAAAAATCTAGCAGTTTTCTGTTCCTCCTAGTTCTCAGGTATGCAAATTCCTGTGTTCTGGTTTTGTAGTTGAGTCATAATTCTGCTGGGTATAGAATTCTAGGTTGGGAAGAGTGTTGGTGGTTTTGCTTCATTACCATCTGCTGCCTAGTGCTGCAATGGAGAAGTTTAATGCCCTTTTCCTTGATCTTTTGTATGTTTTTGCCAGTTTCTTCTTTCCAGGTTTTTAATGTCTCTTACTCATAAGTGTATCCTGAAATTTTTTGGTGAATTACCATAATGTAATCTGTGTTATATGTATACCATGTTATACCATGTTACACAGTTCACATGCTGTGTGTTGGTTAGGTCCCTATTATCCAAGAATTACATGATTATTAAATATGTTTTTATATTATTTTCTTTGAAAAATTTCTTGCTGCTTTTTCCCCCTGTTCTTTTTATCTAGAATACGTATTAATTTACATGTGAACATCATACACTGATTTTCTAATATTCTTATCCTTTTCTTTTGTACTGTCCTCTTTTTGTTCTACTTTGTGGAAGATTTCTTTAACTTAATCTCTGAATTTTTTCATTGAACTTTTATGTCATCCTTTTTTTTTCCTTTCTTACATCTTGATTTTTTCTTTTTAATAATGTGCATTTGTAAGATGAGTATAAGATCTTAGCTCAGTGTAGATGTTAAATATGATTTCTTTAGGTTTTCTTTTCTTAGTAGTATTGTTCTTGTTCTACTAATTCCCCTTTTTTTCACGTGCTTATTTTGGTCTTTTCTCTCCTCAGATATCTGGTGATCCTTGTCTTTTGTTTAAGAGTTGAGGCACTAGGGCGCCTGGGTGGCTCAGTGTGTTAAGCCGCTGCCTTCGGCTCAGGTCATGATCTCAGGGTCCTGGGATCGAGTCCCGCATCAGGC
>NC_081561.1:100910727-101003585 GCF_022355385.1 Mustela nigripes
TCTCTCTCTCTCTCTCTCTGCCTGCCTCTCCGTCTACTTGTGATCTCTCTCTGTCAAATAAATAAATAAAATCTTTTAAAAAAAAAAGAGTTGAGGCACTAGAAAGCTAATTAGAAGCTGTGTATGTGCTCATATATATGTTGGGGGGGGGGGCTTGTTTCCTACCAGACTTCTCTGTAGTTTGATTGGGTAGCCTGTTATATTCTTGTGGTAGATATGGATAATAAAATATGCAAGTCTCTTCTCAGATGATGATTTAATTTTTCTGGAGAATGGCTCTTCGGTCTCTTGCTTTGGGGATATCAGCCAGGCTACTGGAGGTCTGGACCTACAGGCTGCGAGAGCTGGAGGGTTTTGCTCATTGCTGTTCACCTTCACATTGCTGTTTTCACCCCCCTGCCCTTCCATGCTGCTGTTTGTAAGTTTATTGCTTCCCAGAAGCCATATTTATTAATAGTATACCTTCTGGTTCCTTTGGAGAGAGTGAGGTACCCTGGAAATCTAACTGCTGTGTAGGTAGATTTTGAGTCTTGCTGTTTTCTGCCTTTGCCCACTCACCACACCGTCACAATAGCTAATGCCTCCATTCCTGACGTCTCGGGGGCCACCCCCACAGCTTGTTCAGACAGCGAGGTTCGATCTCTTCTGTTCTCTCATGCCCCTCACCATTTCTCTCCTCACTGCCTGCATAGGTGGTGGTTCAGAGCTATAGCAGTCTCCTAGTTTTATTTTTTTTAAATGGTGTTTCTGGTTTATTTTTTTTTTTTAATTCTTATTTGGTTTATTTTTCAAGATAAAGGAGGAAGAGACATCTTGGTCTGTCATCATGAAAATAGAAGTCTATTTTTCAGAGCCCTTTTAATACAGGAATGTATTGAATGAATAAAAGAATGTAATGTGAAAGAAAGTTAATTCCTTACCTTTGCTTTCACTTCTTTATGACTTTCTAAATTTCTGTGTATCTTTGGCTTACAGAGTCTATGGACATTCTTTTCAGATGGACTGGGAGCTGGCTAGAGGCTTACCCATTGATTAAACTGTGCTGGATAAATGGCCTCCTCTCTGATGGAGCAGTGTTAGTCCCGTGAGACTGGTGACAGCAGCACTGGTACACACTCTGTCTTTATAGTTTGTGCTGGCAGAGTTTGGAAG
This sequence comes from Mustela nigripes, assembly GCF_022355385.1. Taxonomy (NCBI): domain Eukaryota; kingdom Metazoa; phylum Chordata; class Mammalia; order Carnivora; family Mustelidae; genus Mustela; species Mustela nigripes. The sequence continues at coordinate 100,911,880 of NC_081561.1, forward strand.
ACAGTGTCTGCTCTTATCACCATCAAGTCAATTCAACTTTGACAGAAGCAAAAGCATTAGAGGGCAACTAGCCATGATCTCATTTATCCTGCCTGCTCCTGTGTGCCTTGCTTTACCTAGTGACCGTTTAGGAGTGGTCTTACCTGGTTGGGTAGCTTGTGGAAACCTGCTGCGTTGCAAGGGACAGAATCCAGTGAGCGTGAAGATTCTCCTGTTCCCCAGAATTGGCCGGAAACTAACTACTTTATTTTAAACTGGGTGAGCTAGCCATGGGAGACATAAACAGCTGCTAAGCTACTTGGTAATCGGTGTAAACCATTTCCTTCTCTCTGCCCTTTAGTATTTGAATAATCTGCCTGTAGGGAAGAATTCTGCCACTGAATGGGAGCTCATTGGCATGTTTAGTCACTTCTCTCACCCCCGATTTTGAACATTGAGGAGATAGGGCAGCAACACAGGAGCAGTTGGACGGGGGTCTTGGGGTCAGGAATAGCCATGGCAGGTGTCCTAATGGGGCAAACCCCTGGTGTGGCCGGGGTGTGTTCTTGGCCACCCAGACATAGAAGTTCGTCTTATAAATTGGTTCTCCAGCTTTAATGTGGATTCACAACTTCCCGCTCTACTGCCACAACTTCCTGTCCTGTTAAGTTGCTAATGTCCATTTTAGTTGTTTGTAGTCAAGAACCCAAATTGCACAGACTGGTTGTTCTTGCTATTTCCTGGGAGTATCCCTACCATGAGCAAGATTCTTCTCTGGAAATGGGTGACCTAAAGGTAAACCATTTCTAGACTTTTCTGATGGCTTTTACAGTGTCTGATTTGGATTTTGGAAAGCCCATGGTCCTCATGTTGAAAGTTTAACCTTTGTCCTCTCTGTGTGTGGAACTGGCACGTGTGGAGTGTACTGGAAGTGAAAATGCACACATCTGCACTAAAGGAAAGTATTTTCTCCCTTTTCATTTCTTTTCTCCTTCCCTATTCGGTGGAGGGTGGGGAAAATTTGGATTCTTAAAAATACATTTAAATTAAATTAAATAAATATAAAAAATATTTGATTAAAATCATACATTGTAAAAGTTACTATCTTACTTTTAATTGTACAGGTTAGTAGTGTTAAGTATATTCATTGCTGTAATACAGATACCTGGAGCTTTTCATCTTGCAGAACTGAAACTCTGTACCCATTAAACAACTCCCCTTTGTCCTCTCCCCCCAGACCTTGATAATAGTTGTTCTGCTTTCTACCTATGAATTTGACTATGTTAGATATCTCATAGAAGTGAAATCATACAATCATACAATGTTTGTCCTTTTGTGACTAGTTTCACTTAGCGTAATGTCCTCAAGGATCATCCATGTTGTTATATATCTTAGTCCATCAAGACGCTGTAACAAAATGCCACAGACTGGGTATCTTGCAAGAAATTTATTTCTTACAGTTCTGGAAGCTGGAAGTCTAAGATCAGGGTGACAGCATAGTTGGGTTCTGATGAAGATGCTGTTCTGGATTGTAGATTTCCAACTTCTGGAAATGTCCTTACATGGTGGAAGGGGACGGAGGACCTCTTTTATAAGGGTTTTAATCCTATCCTTGAAGGCTCTACCCTCATGGCCTGATCACCTCCTAAAGGTGTTTAAGCATCAGGATTTCAGCATGAATTTCGGGGGATACAGACATTTAGCCTATAGCATTGAAGCAGGTGACAAGATTTCAATTTTTTTTAAGGCTTCTGTTGTGTGTATATATCCATTTTTTAAATCCATTCATTCACTGACAGATTGGGCTGCTTCCACCTCCTTGCTGTTGTGAATGGTACTGCTTGAGCATGGGTTTGGAAATATCTCTTTGAGATTCCACTTTGAGTTGTTTTAGATACATACATAGAAGTGGGATTGTTGCATCACATGGTAATTCTATTTTTAATTTTATGAAGAACCATCATACGGTTTTCCATAATGGTTGTGCCATTTTACAGTCCCATCAGCAGTACCCAAGAATTCCAATTTCTCCACATCCCCATGAATACTTGTTGTTTTCTTTTTTCAGTTTCATCTTGTTTTGAGAGCAGCCATCCTAATAGGTGTGAGGTGGTATCTCATTGTAATTTTGATTTGCATTTCTCTGATGATTAGTGACATTGAGCATTCCATACACTTAATGGTACAATTGTATATCATTTTTGAAGCAATGTCTATTCAAGTCCATTGCCCATTTTTAAATCAGGTTATTGGATTTTTTGTTGTTGAGTCTTAAGAGTTCTTGGTATATTCTGGATATTAACCCTTTACCACATACCTGATTTGCAAATATCTTCTCCCATTCTTAGGTTGTCTTTTATACTGTTGATTGTATTCTTTGATGAACAAAGTTTTAAAATTTGATGTATTCCCCATTTGTCTGTTTTTGCTTTCATTGACTGTGCTTTTGGAGTCATACCTAAGATCATTACTTGCCAAATAGTTTTGGGTTTTATATTTAGTCTTCAATTCATTTTTTAGTTAATTTTTATATATGGTTTAAAATAAGAGTTCAACTTCATTCATTTGCATGTGCATTTGTTTTCCTAGCACTGTGTGTTGAAGAAACTGCCCTATCCCCATTGAGAGTGGTCTTGGGGCACCTTTGTTGAAGATCATTTGATCATATAAATGTGGGTTTATTTTTTGGACTCTGTTCAGTAACAGTGGTCCATGTGTCTGTCTTTATGCCAGTACCACACTGTTTTGATTACTGTAGCTTTGTAATGTGTTTTGAAATCAGGAAATGCAAGTCCTCCAACTTTGTCCATTTAATTGGAGCCTAGAAGTAGACTAGAGATGGGTTAGAATAATCTCAAGGAGGTGCAGAAAGGCTGAATGACCCGCAGTGGTTCCTCGTGGCCTCTCCTCTCCTATTCTTTCTTTCCCATCAAGGGAGATGAGGAGATATGTTAGTGTCTTCTAACCATTGGTGGAGGCTCAGAAGCACACCACAGAACACCTAAATGTATGTAGTTTTATTGTTTCTACATTTTAAGTGTGTTTGGGCATCTTTTTGAAGCATGCAGAACCAACTCCCTTAATGATCAATTTTAAAATCCCTGATTCATGCATATGATTTTTTTTTAAATCATATATTTTAATTTGAATATATTGAATTTGAACATGTAAATATATATCTCCACACATAAATGTAAGAAATGATTTTCAGCCTGAAATCTTATAAGAAGTTGTTGGAAAGAGATATTTTAAAGAGATTTTCGTATTGAATTGGTTATCCAACATTATTATTGTTGCTACTTTTTTCTCCCAACACTAAAATGACTATGGAAGTAGAGAATATTTGAAAAACGAGAATAAGAAAGGGGGAACAATAAATACTACCTTTCAAATACAACTGCAAACATTTGGCCTATACATGTTCTCTTTTTTTATCAGTTGATTTAAATTTTTAAAGTCACATTTTTTTATCATACTGTATATACCGTTTTGTGCCCTGCTTTGTTCTCTAACAGAAGTAGTTTTCATGTCATTATAAGCTTGGTTTTTAGAGGTTGCATCTTACTCCCTTGGGTGGATTATTATAATTAACTTAATCATTCCCTCCCTATGGGCTATTTAGTTTGTTTCCAGTCACTTGAAATAATAGTTTGCAACTGGCAAGCTCTTTTGAAGAATGCATTAAATTGAATGTTATTTTGTAAAGTACATTCTCATTCAAGCTATTCTACTGTTTTTCTTTTCCTTAGAGTCATTTCTCCTTCTTTCTTCAAGAGTCTTCTGTCAAATAACAAAAATATTTTGGGATTTATTAAGAAATGAAGGGTTATTGTTGAGTGGCCCTAGAATCTGGGTTCGAGGTGAAGAAGAAATCACTTGGCAAAATGAAAACTAGTAAAAGTTAAAACAAGTTCAGTCTCTGAGGGCTCAGGGGTGCCCAAAGTCATAGGATAAAGACTGCCTGTCTGCCCAAAACAGCATTTTGCTTGAAGATTTTGAGTACATTGCAAAACATATTTTTTAATGGCAAAAGAAACACAGATACATTATGGGGCAGGATGCCTGATTTCCATGGATTTTTAAGATTGAACAAGGCTTCAAAAGAAATTTCACTTTTATAGGGGCTGCCTCAAAATATATCCTGCAATGTTCTAGATCAAGGGTTGGGCCAACTGATAAATTAGTCTTTTCAGGCCACCAATTCTCTGCTACATCTTCTTTTTCATTTGGTTTTCTTCATCTTATTTTCTAGTCATTTAAAAATGTCAAACCATGCTTAGCTCCGAGGAGGGGCCATCTAGAAGGTCTGTTGTTTCTTCTGCCTCCGCGGGTTCTTTAGAGGCCACATTTGAGAAACACAAGATTAGCTGTTTCCGAGTCTCCTCTGAAAATGAAGTCCATCGTCTGGCAGAATGGAGTAGAACATAGTGATAGAATTTTGACCCAGGCTGAATTACTGACAGTAATTTTGTGTTACTGTAACTCTGATTGTTGGAGTCAATAAGGAAAAGTAAAAAAAGGAAAGCTGAAGTAAAATTTCCGTTATTCACAGGAGATTGTGCTCTGTCTCTAAAATATGGATGTTATTTACGTAGGCTTAATGACTACATCATCTCCATGGTGTGTAAGGCAAAGCCCTGGAAGTTATCCCAGACTCATTTTCCTCCCCTCAATCCCCCTTCATTACCAAATCCTGTAATTTTTATCTCCTAAGGAATTCCACCCTCTTTCTCTCTCTCAGAACTCAATTCAAACGGGCCTTGTTACTGAGCTTTGTCTCACTAGGGCTCTGCTTTTCACTGCCCCTCCCCTAGGCCCAGCAAACCTGTGCCTCATTCCCGTTAGGATCTTTATCTCAGAATTTTTTTTCATGTAGTTCCCTTCAGCCAGTCCGTGAGGTTCCTTGTGTTCCCTTCAGCAGGCTCTGTGGCATATTTACCTTAGTATCTGCATGATGCTAGGAACCCAGAACATACTTAACCAAACACTGGTTGTGTGAATGGGTGAATAGCTACACAGATGTTTTCATCTGAGCAGGTAGCTAACCTATTCTGTTGGGTCCCACCTTGTCGAAGTTCTGAGCATTCGCATTCCCATTTTATTAATAACAGTCAAGTCTTAAGAGGAAGCTCACTGAGGCATCTTCTAAATTTTACAATGAAATCTATTTAGAAAATCACCTCTGTTGGAAACTCGCCTCTCCTACAGGTAGAATTTTCTTAAGAAACTTAATTTGAATTAAATTCAAATTAAAGATAACTTATCGAATCAAGAACAATCTTCAGATGTTTTACTGTAAATAATCTTATTTGACATCCTCACAGATACTAGGAAAGGAAAAAGTCAGGCGGTGGGGAAGGGGTGATAGGAATTCCTCTCTATCTCTTGCTGATCAGCTGTATGCCTAGAAGCATAACAATTTAATTAGATATTCTTTGCGGTTTTATCTCTCTTATATAACCGTAGTTTGTATTCTTCTATGTATAAATGTTTAATCTCCCACTTTCAGCACAGTGAGATGTTTGCTGCAGTATTCTGCAGTGATGAATCCCTGGGACGTGTCTTTCATGAAGACGATGGCTTATGCCGTGAATATTGAAAACCTTCATTCAGACAGGTTCTGGCTGCCCCAGCTGCATGTTTAACGGTGTATCTTAAATAGGATCACATTGGAGGTTTTCTTTTGGTTAAAATGTTTCTCTTTTTGAGCCTCATGCAGTTAGAGTTAATGAAAAGAAAACAAAACTGTTAAAGACACTAAGGCCGTGTTAATACTATCAACGTGAAGACAATAAAGGAGGGTCAGAAGTGAAAAGTCCGTTTTCCTCTGCCCTGCTTCTTAGGTGCCCCCCACTCCGAACTCCCAAGAGATCGCCTCTCCTGTGAGGTTCGGCTTTGCAGTTTTCTTGGTTATCACCATTCTGTGCCTGTATTCCTTGATATAAAACTTTAGAGGGCACGTTTTTCTTTGAAAGATGAAGAGAAATCTGCATTCTTAATAGCTTCTCTCATGTCTCCCCCACGTTGATTCTCCCCCACACACGCGCACAGCATTGCTAAAGCTTATACGTCACATTCTCCTCTCTGACTATAATAACTATTCTAAAATATAATATGTAAACATATTTAATATTTATTTTGGTATGAACCTATAAGTGCTAATCTCTCTAGAGCTGTTGTGTCCACAGTCATAGAGGAGGGTATGTTATTCTATTTTACGAAATCCCTGTGGCTTAAAGGAGAATGACATGAATGTCAATATCCAAGAGATTCTCTTAATTAATTTTTGCCTCTTCACTTAACTCCTCTGGGTATTTCTTAAAATGTTATTGCTGGTTCCTTTTCCTATGTTTAACACACAATTTTTTTTTTTTTTCCATTCAGTTTCCATTGGTGCTTGGGTCGCTCTGTTTGCTCATTCTGCCATCTTGTACCAGCATGGTCAGAAATGTTAAACATGAATTAGGAATTTAAAATTCTCAGCTTTGGGCTTACCCATATTTTTGGTGTTTGGCATAGAAATTGCTGAATGAAGCTGTTTCAGACAAATACATCTTACATACCCTACCAGGATTGGAACTGTCAACTATTTTTTCTTTCTATATCAAGATTTTATAAAATACAACATAGCATTCATAGTCCTTAACCACTAAATAAGATATTCTGCTCAGAGGCTATACCCTCAGGCTTGAAAAATATTAAGAAGGAGCCTCTGCCCATTTTCAGCTGCAGCAGCAATAACGTTGGTTGTCTTAGCATTTATTTATTTATTTTTCTTTTGGGTAAACCAAATTTGCTTTGGTTCAGTTAGAACCGACTGCTGCCACCATTTCCTTACAAGTCATGTAGTTTTTATTCCGCACAGCCTCCTGTTTGGATGTGCCCTTGGCATTTGGAAATAATATGGGTCTGTCACTTAACTGTCACTGAGTTAGTGTGGGAAGTGATACAGCCTAGCAGTGTGGCTGCTGTGGGTTTTCCTCACTGTTCTCCTAGGGAACACTAAAAGGGCAAAGAACTTTAAGGTCTTTGTCTCAAATTCTTGTCTAGTCCTTAACAGTCTAATCATGGTGTACAGGTAATGTACTTAAGTGAGCTCTGTGGAAGCAGGAGGCTATTGTGCACTCTACCTGTTGTAGATTTTATCATGAGCTTATAAACCTTCTGACATTGGTTTTCACTTGAATGCGAACAGAAGTTTAGGTGACAGAAGCTTCCCCCGCCCTTCTTAACAGCTGTTTAGCCTTCTTTATTTTTCTTAAAATTGCAGCATTTAGATAGATGTTCCATTAGTAATAGTGCTCAGTTATGTTGATACCTGTATAGTCCAGAAATTTCTCTTTTCTTGCACTAGAAACAAAGTGAGTTTTATTCTTTTGTCTTATGTGTAATGAAAATGTACTAGCTTCTGAAACTGGGCAATTTTATCTTGAATATGCTTCATATATTTGTACCCTTCTCCAAAGGTAATGTTAACTGATCATTATATTGTACAGTTCCAGAAGGTTGGTTTTGCTGAAATAGATAACTTGTAGATGTGTATTTATAGACATTCCAGAAAGTGTCTTTGACTATATTGAATTCAGCAAGTCTACTTCGAGGCTTTATAGTGAGTTTTTAAAATACAGTGCTTTTAACTTTTGCAGTAAAAACCTTAATACATTTTTAAAAATAGAAGCCTGATAAATGAGATGAATTTGATAAGAAAGCAGCACTTTCTCTTTTATTGGGGAATGCCTAAGGCCATAAAAACTTACGTCTTAATAGGAGGTGATTTAAAATTTTCTAATACTACTTTATTCTTAAATTATTTCAGTCATACTGTTTAATTTATTATCTCTAAAAGGAGGTATTAACTAGTAAGAAATCCTAGATTTTAAATTATCAACCTCCTATCTGCCTAAATATGACAAAAAAAAAAAAAAAGCTGAAAACCTTTTACACTTTGAGATTCATCAGACTTTTAAATATCAGAAAATAAATTTTTTACATAATTTTTAAGAACCCATAGTAGGATAGGAGTCACTCCAATTATGTTACTAGCATGTTACTAGCATAAGATTTCCTAAAGCATGACCCATCAGTCATTAATTAGCAAACATAACTCATTCATCCACTTGACAAATATTGGTAACCTGGTGTGTATCTGGTACTGTTGTAACGCAGGCTTTTAAAAATTACTGCCCTTAAATTATTCTGCTTTTAAAAAGTTAATTACCAGATCTTATATTTGTCGCTTTGAAAGGAGTTAATTACCTAAAGTGACAATATCTAAGCTATTGGGAGGATCCAATTCAATATTCAGGTAAGAAGCCCCCTAGCCATAGTGATGTTAAAGCCAGAGAAAGTATGCATTGAACAGGATCTGAACCCAGATCAGTAAAATGGTATTCAACTATTTGGAAATACCTTTGTTACAAAGAATATTTGTCAGTATTTTCAGTTCATGGGATTTTGCCTAAGTTCTGTTAGACCTGTATTATTTGTGACATCCTTTTTCTTATAAAAAATTATTAAATTTTATAAACTACGAAATCTGTAAATCCTAGATAGTCACTAGAAACCTCCAGCTGCCTCGCTGATACCTTCTTCACTTGGATGTCCCTTACAGTTGCTCAAACTGAACATTTTGAAACCACTTCAGCCTTACTCTCACATCTGCTTTTTCTCTGGTCTTTTCTGTCAAATCACAAAGGTCAGAGCTGCCTTAAGTCTTAATTCTCTCTAACCTCCTCCCCCACAGTTCTACAGGTGAGTATGGTCAGTTCTTCCTCCAAAATCTCTCCAGTCTGTCCACTTTTCTCTCTCTCCATTATCGTGGGTTGGGTTCAGGCTGCCACCTTCTTACCTGATTACAACACTACTCCCTTGACTTTTCTCCCTGCTTTCCTTCTTGTAGGCCTGTCTCTGAGCCATTCTCCACACAGTGGACTTAAAGATTTCATCTCCATTTATTTAGAGTATCCACGTGAGTGGGGAGAGGCACAGAGGGCAAGAGAGAGAATCTCCAGCAGACTCCCCACTGGGTACGGTGCAGTGTGGGGCTGATCCCAGGACCCTGAGATCATGACCTGAGCTGACATCAAGAGTTGGGTGCTCAATGGACTGAGCCACCCAGGGGTCCCTAACTTAGCTGCTTTCTTAAAGGAAAGTAAATCATTCTGCTCTTTGCCCAGAACCCATACATGATTTCCTTTTGTACTTAAGATAAAATTCAAAATCTTTTTCTTGGTGTTGCACAGTCTGGCATATGCTCCTCCCTGTCAGACTTGCCAGCTTCACTCTTCACCAGGGCTGTTCCCTGTCCCAGCCCTTCACTTGGTCAGCTCTTCTCCTCCTCATTCTTTCAGCTTAAAATGCCACTTATTTATTTATTTATGCATTTGACAGAGAGATCGCAAGTAGGCAGAGAGGCAGTAAGAGAGAGAGGGGAAAGCAGGCTCCACACCGAGGAGAGGGCACATCGGGCTCCATCCCAGGACCCTGGGATCACTACCTGAGCCAAAGGCAGAAGCTTAACCCACTGAGCCACCCAGGCGCCCCTTAAAATGCCACTTTTGACGTAGGGTTTTTTGCTGAGCCTCGCTTTTTAGATATATTGCTCCTTCTTGTCAGGTCAAGGAAGGCTCTCTTCGGCGGTGCACTGTATTATGCCTGTTCCTAACTCGCAGGGCGAGCTACCACCTGAACATCTATGGAAGAAGAGCAAGTGGAAGGCCTGAGGCTTAGAGGATTGTGAATTCAAATCAAGCTGCCTTCAAAACCCCATGACACCCGACTTGCTAAAGCATTTGAACAAGGGAGTCTCTATACAGAGTGAAATAATTCAAAGATTTTTTTCATCATTGAGGCATCCTTTGCAGGAAGCAAATCTCCATTCTTCAAGTGATGGACTGTCATCCAGATTCCTAGACGGGTTTCAGAAATACTTGTGATGCCATTGGCTCGGCTCAGCAGCGAATTCATTAGGACTCAGTGACTGAAATACAGGGTGCCCCATACCTGGTTTCCTTCTGGCCAGAAAGCATCAGAGTCCAAAAAGCACTGATTTTAATGTCAGTGAGAATTGGCCCCAAATCTCAGCTCTTTCACGGACTGCCTGTCAACCTTGGGCAGACTTTCTTGACTCAGAGCCAGTCTCCAACCTGGTGGTCTGTGGTGGGGAATGAATGAAGTACTGATTTTAAAGTCCCTTGCACAGAGCAAATGGCTCCAGTGATTCTGATCACTGTCTCCTTACATTGATCCTTTGGAAAAAGTTATCCAAGGAACTACCGAATTTTGAGACTGCTTTACCTGAACTTAGAAACCATATAGTTAACATCTATGCAAAGTTTGAAAAGAAACAATTGATGAACACCTTGACCAGAATTCCTTCTTAGTTTCTCTTGTGAAAGTAGGAAGAAAAAAATGATTCTGTGTTTGAGGCAAAGATAAATGTTACAGAGGATATAGTTTCCTCTAGGTTTTATTTGATCTTTATATTCTCTCTGAAGACACAGTCTGAAAGAATGTGGGAAACTTCAAAAGCAGAATAGAAGCACTTGCACTGACACATGGAGACCTTTATGGCTTTCTGTTTACCCAGTGATTTTTTTCTTTTAAAGCCCTAGATAACAAAATATAAAAATGGAATTTGGAGTCAGCCTTTCGTATGGAAGCATCCGAAGTAGAATCTTTTATCAGAGTGATTTCACACAAATAAATGTTAGTTTGGCACAAGAGGGAGAGGGAACATGTTCTGATTTCACTTGTCTTGTCAGTGTTTTACATTTTAATCCTGTCACAGGCCTTGTATTAAAAACATGGTACACCCATCGTCATACTCAGAGAAATTTTTATGCTCCAGCAGAGCCAATCCCGTAGATTTATATAGGCCTTCCCTGGCCTGCATGAAGCAATGGCGCATTTTTTCGTTTCCATAAAGAATTTTTTAGAAGCACCAAATACTGATAATTGTTTGTTTTTTTGTTTTTCTTTTCTCTTCCTCTTTTTTCTAGGATTATGACAGTTTTTTTGAAGCAAAGGAAAGCAACACGGTCTATTCATTTTTAGGCCTGAAACCACGGTTGGCATCAAAGGTAGGGAAATCCTTTTTTGCTTTAAAATTATCTTTTTTGAATTGTCTCTAGGGGTTGACATTGAAGGTGTTGGAGGAATGCGTATGTAGTCTCCTAAATTTTTAAATTTTGCTTGTTCAAGTGCACGGTCAGGGACTACCTGGTGTAAAAACACACAAAGAAGTCCAGCTTTTTTCCCTCCAATTTTCAATTGTTGTATATTAGAGTTTAATTTTATCTATCATTTATTTTATTTATAATCTATATCCCCTTCTTCCAAGAAGAATTTAGGTAGTAAGTGCTTTCTATTTTAAAGTGCAAGTTTATATTATTTTATATTTTTTCAAAATAGCAGAATCAAAGCCATATTTTAACATTTTTTGCACATTTAACTCCTGTACTTTGGAAGGGAGATGGTCTGTAATAATAAATGGTCAACTTTGAAAAAAACACTAAAATTCCTAAACTAAATCAGAAAGCTTTTTGAAGCTACTTTATTATATCATATGTCTTTGAAGAAACATAAAAGACTCAAGCTTTTCTAGTATTAAGACCAGAAGTTATATATATTATTACAAGTTTGTGAAATATATAGATTCACTTCCAAAGTAAAAAATAGGGTTTCTTTATTAAATAAGGTAATATTTTATTTCCCCCTTTAAAAAATACCATTTTCTTCTGATTATGAAAGTAGCCTCATTTAGGAAAGGTTCATTTAAGAAAATACAAAAGTATAGAGTAGAGTAGAAAATAAAAATCACCTATTATCCCACCACCCAGAGATAAGCATGTTAACTTTTTTGGGTATATTTCCTTGCAGTCTTTTTATACAAACCAGTTGAGGTTTTGACTCTATTTCAAATTGAGACTGAATTCTAAAGTATCTATTTTTAACACTAAATTGAAATGAAAGTGCAGTACTGGGTACTTTGATGTCTGTAAGCAATAGGTCTCTTGAGGCTTCCCAGGATCTGTCCATTTCTGGAACACCTATGGGAGGAAAGCAGAAATTATTAATAATATAAATTTTATACCAACACCCGCAGTTCATAGCCGATGTGAAATCTTGCTTTGTTTTTATATTACTAAGTCCACAGATGGTTGTGGGTGGTTTCCATGTATATGTTTTAAACAGTGGCAAAACCCACACATATAATATTTAAAGGTTCTTAAAACTATTTTTATAAAGATGGAACATTGGAATACTTGTTAGGAAAATTATAGTGTTTTTACAACATATTTCATCCAAAAATATTAAACAATCCAGATTTATCTTCAAAGACCTGGAAAAAACACGGGTAGGAGTAATCTAAAGGATGTATAAATCTAGTGGACATCATTATCTCTGCAAAAAAAAAAAACCTTAAAAAAAAAAATACTGTGTGCCTGCCATCTTTGTTCTCATTTTTCCCTGAAGAGGCAGATTCCTTAGAGACTTTGAAGGCTGACTTTTCTACTCTTTAAAAATATTTATTTTTATAAATTTCCCAGGAAGTCTATAATCTATAAGTATGCATTTTCATATGACATGTGGTCACAGTGTTAAAGTTGGTCTTCCAAGGCCATTGACAGCTGCTTGATTTCAGTCGACCATTCCAAAGGCATTAAAGGCCCTGGGCATTAAACCCCACCCATTCAGCCCACCAAATTCCAGCCCCTCAGTCGGTCACGTGAGCAGGAGCACATGGAACCAAAGTGCAAGTCCATGGAGCAGTGTTTGTGCAGTCTTCTCTCGTGAATCATTCAGGGCCTTAAGGGTTAATGGCAACTCACACTTGGCATAGGAGAGAGGTGAAAATATGTTGAACAGCAATTCAGCTTTTACCCCTTCCTACTCAACATATTTTTTTTTACTGTGGTAGTAAAACACGCTCAATCCACAATCCACACTCAAAGGCCTAGACAGAGCACTCATGGGTATAAGGTACTAAAAGATGGATGCCCCCTTTTCTCCTTTCCTTTCTCTCCCTCCCTCTCTACAGTATATGTTCATAAACAATAGGGCTATCTATGTACTATATACATATATGTCGGGGAACATATAAATCACCACTAGCATCTGTAATTGCTCTTACACAGTGAGGAGAGAATAGAGAGATGGTAGGAAGAGAACGTTCACAAGCCCAACAGGCCCAGGTGTAAGGTAGACTCTGGGCAGTTCTTAGACATGGACAGGCAGAGAAAGGTGAGAGGTCAAAATGGTGGCCTGTAGGACATACTGGGTCTGGATGCATCTGTCCTACACAGAACTTTGAAAAGAATTTAATGTGTTGCTCATATTAAAAATACAGGTTTCTCACTTCTCTTCTTTCAAAAAATTGAAAGGACAGAAACCCTAGGAGAGCCCACTTCCTCTTTGGCTGGTTGGAGCCAGTAGAAGCCAACCCATCCTGGGTACCTACCTAAGAGAAAAGGAGGCCTTTTCACCAATAATTTTCAGATAGAAAACCATCAGGTTTGTTGCTTAATTAGACCTAAAGCAGAGTTTGGAGTAGAAGTTTCTGCTTTGGGACCCCTGCCATTCAGAGGTGATATTCAAAATATATAACAGCTAGTAAATCATGGTCAGTCAGTGCAGTCATTAGAAACAGGTGGGTTCCTTTCTCCTTTCATACTTGGCAGGTCAGGTGGGTATGATTGCAATCTATGCTGATCCTGAAACCTAGGATTTGCTCTCATCAATCACATGGCGGTGATTTCTTATGATTTCCAACATCTCCATTCCTGACATCATTAAAAATCATTGCCGGGATGAATTTTCTTATCAACCCAATGCAACAAGTGACCTTTTTTTCTTTTTTTTAAATAAATAGGCAGAACCTTAGAGAAGACAAGTGGAAGATAACGGAGATGCATTTTGGAGTGCCCCTTGGTACTCAGCACACACCTGCTTACCTAATGCATCACTGTGACTAAAGCCACGTGCATCATCAGTAACTTTGCTTGCCACGGAAAAGGTGTTTTTAGAAGACATGGGTAAAATGGGGTTGCATGATTGCTTAGAACCAAATCAGGACTGTGGTGGGTTTTCCCTTATTTTCAAAATTGCCTGCAGTTGCCTCATTCACCTGGAGGTACTCTAACCTGTTACAGGTGTGCTTCCTTAATGATTGAAAGATAAAGTGGGTGGCACCATTGGAGAGAAGATGTTGGATCTGCCCTAGGTTGTAGTTGATGCCAGTATTGCTCAGACCCGCCTCTCTTTAAGCAGCCTGGATCATATCCTTGAACTTAGTTTGCCAAGCTAGTAGAATCTTTTGATCATAGAGGAACAAAGCAATGCTGGCTGACAAAGGGCTGCAGATTTTTGCTGCAAAAGTCACAACTGTCACTAGTCCTGGGCTTCGTGATAGCACCTTTAGATAAAGATGTTCTAGCCTCCTTTGGTAATGGACACTCTTACTTCCATAAATCCTCCAAACTCCTACAGATGTTTCCAGAAATCACTGTCGCAACAATGTGTGATCAGGACCAAGTTACAGGGATAAAAATAGTTGGTATTTTGGAAAATAGAGGCTTCTTCATCTCCTGCAAGGGAAAAGTTTTATTTAAATGTAAAAGAGAGCTTAGAAAAGATGTATTTTAGGAGGTGTCCTAATTAGATAGTAAATTTATAGGGAAATGATCTGACTCCTATCTGAAGGGATTTTCAGCTCTAGCAACTTCTTTATGCACAAGTAACATATTTTTAAATGCAGCTTCCCTAACTAACAGCTGCTTATTCTATTTTGTGAATGGATTATATTTTTTTTGAGAAAGGAAGATCTTGGCTAGATATATTTTGTGAGCCCTTAATGAGGCATACTAAAAGATACTAATATTGGGGTACAATTTCATTTTTTTTCCCTTGGTTGCTTTTCACCAGACCTTTAACTGCCTGCTACTATTTCTGGCCAATGTATAGTCCCAGATTTTTCAGGGTAATGTAGATACGTATTCTCATTCCATGTGTGGATACCAGTGAGCTTTCAGAGAAAGGAACTGTCAGAGAATAGCTCTGAATTGTACTGGGCATGTAGAATCTCTCTACTGCCTTCGGAATGGATGCTGAGCATGTCTGCTTCCTTCAGGCAAAGGTTCCTTTTCTCCATCCTTGTCCCTGTTTATGGTCTTTGGATTTTTTGGTTGCCAAACATAAACAGTCTCGAATAGGAGAAATTCTTAGAGGGTTGCCTAAAATACTCTGCTTTCCTCAGCATCGTGATGCTGGACCTGTCATTCAGATTCTGAGCAGAATGTAAGAAATTCAAAGTACATAAGAACGAAAGCCCTGTCACCTGTGTTCTCTCACCCTCCAACTAACTAAATGTGGACCACTCTAAAGGACTTGAATGCTGACGCGGAAACCCCAGCCTGAGATCTGCAGCCCAGGACTGGGAACCGAAGAAGAGCAAGCATGACCATAGATTTCGACTTGACTGGAACAGATACATGATCCACAATTTTCTCTCCAAGAAAAGCTGCTGTGAAATCATGGGTATTACTGCTTAGGTGGCATTAAAGAAGATCCAGGTCACATTCCATCTGATAAATCCCAGGGACTATCCAGAAATCTTTTATTTTGAACTGGATATTGTGTTTGAGTCCGTGCGTCTTCTGACTAGGCTCAGAATTTCGTTTGCAGATAACAACAGTTTTAAAAAGCTTAATGCCACAGTGGTC
This sequence comes from Mustela nigripes, assembly GCF_022355385.1. Classification (NCBI taxonomy): domain Eukaryota; kingdom Metazoa; phylum Chordata; class Mammalia; order Carnivora; family Mustelidae; genus Mustela; species Mustela nigripes. The sequence goes on from NC_081561.1 coordinate 100,927,581, forward strand.
TAACTTCATTTAGTCTGTTCTTGCCAATGAGCACCAAGAACCAACTTGGTAAGATCCAGGCCTTGCAAGTTAGATTCTGGGGTTGTGGGATCAACAAGAGACTTGCTAGACAAAGACAGCTCCTCAGATCTATTTATCTTAAAACTTTTGCTTTACTGTGGTTATGGCAGGACCCGAATGGGTCTCCTAAACCAACTAGTTGGATGGCATTGCTAAATTGCTACCGGTCGCACATCGTCTTCTCCTCACCTCATTATTTTAATAATAATAATGATTATTTTTAAATCAGCATAGAAATAAGAGAGCCCAGCCCTGGCTGGTGCTGTACTTGTTCTGAGGGAGGTGTGGCACCTCCCTGTGTGGCCACCCTGTGTGGCCTTTGCCGCAATACCCAGGCTCCACCGGGCACTGCCCTCTGGGACCAGGTTGTTTTCAGAGGAGCTTGTCTCTTTCCTTGTACTGTTTTACCAGCTAAATTCCAAACATGTAATGGTTTCCTGTTCCCTTCTTTAACTAGCTGCCTTTAGATTTGAATATTCACACTCTTAAAAACCTAGGAAAGAACTAGGTGGGAGTTGCAGACGTAGATGTAATATCAAAGGCATTTCAGAATTTTTATTTCCTGGAGTAGGCTCATTGGGACAAAGGAAATGTGCTGCTAAAAATAAAATTATGCCAGTTTAAAATTAGATAAAATACAGAGTGCCATCCTGCTAGGTATATGCAGACCAAAAGAAAATTTAGTTGGGGAAATACTGATTTTTTCCAAATTCCAGTGTTTTGTTAAAATCAAAGAGAAGAAAAGGAAAATTTTTTTTTCCTCTGTCAAATTCTGATATATTTTAGATGTGTTTCTGTTTTATAGATTCCCTTTAAATACCTAGCTGTTTTTGTGTTACATGAATTTAAAAATGAACTAAACTTGTTTTTGTCTTCTGTTATTGAAAGGTACCAAAGCCTCTTTCTGTTTTGTTTTGTTTTGTTTTTAATTTGATTTTGCTATATAGGGTTTTGCTTTATCTAGAAATACTTTTCATTTAACAGCATTTCTTAAGTGTCAGGGCCCTCTTTGATCTGCATGATTATTATTTTTAGATTTCAGTGTATATGCATTTGTCTTTAAGGGCCCTGGTAAAACCTCAGATTTTATATTCAGCATTAAAGAGAAATAAATTCCAGAAAACACATATTCTGAAAATGGAGTGTTTGTCCCCTGCCATTTCTTATACCTTTTCTAATGTCAGTTCTGTGTTTGCTTGAAACCTTCCTGTTCAATTGGGATGTTATACTTGTACTCCTGTTCCTGAATCTCATACCTGAATGCTGCAGATTTGTTGTAAAAATGTGGACAGAGCATTTGACCATTCGAGGAGACCAACATGATGTGGTCCTATGTGTATGTGTGATGGGAAGTGATCACAGAATCCTCTCAGTGACCAGGACCAAGGACGCATTAGATCTCTTGTTCCCTTGGTTGTTCCAGTAGATATAGTGCTTTCCTGAGTACACTGAAGCCACAGGCTGGTGGATTTGTTCCCTTAATTGGGTGCAAAAAACCAAGTACAGTGTAGCCGCCACCCTTAAACAGCCAGGCCTCCCTTGAAGCAGCCCTCTCCGAAAGCGGGAGAAAACATTTCTGAAGGCCGAGTCTGAAGCTGATCTCATCACTGAACTATCTCAGACCTTAAGCACCGAGACAGAAGGAGGGTGAAGGAGGAGAGAAAAGAGAACAGACTAAGTTTGAAGGAAATGTGCCAAATCGTGAGGCCAAAGAAGCCAGGTCATTACTGCCCACTTATACCCCAGATTTTCAGTGTTCCTAGTTCTTCTAGAAGTGCAGGTTATCCTTTCAGTCAGCATGTGTTGAGCCGTTGGACTGGAGTGGGTACTGTCTGAGCAGGGCAGGAGTCTCCACCGTGAAGGAGAACTCAGTCAGGGTTGGCCATTACCAACAAGTGATGAACCATAGGGTCGAGGTCAGCTCCTGGCACTCCGTTCGTCATGAAATGTTATGTGTAATCTCCTTTGCTTGTTACAGCCCTTCCAGGTTTTAAGATTATTTCTTGCAATGGAATATATACACGTACATACACACACACTAAAATATAAAGAGAACAAGCGCCTGTGTGCCTGCCACCAGCTCAGTGCCTTTCCTTTGAGGCGCTGTGTGCTCTTCTCGGGCCCTCTCCCATCCCCATTTGAGAGTGGGAGCCCCTCTCCTGAAGTCTGCAGATCATAGCCTTTCTCCCCTTTACCGTTTTACCTCCTTTATCCTCTGTACCTTTAAGTAATAATGAATGGCATTGAACTGTATTCTTCTGTCACTTTACGTTCTTTGCAATCGGGCGCTATCGTTTTGGAACAGGTATCCTGGTTTCTTTTCACTGCTAGGTACTACTTCATTGTATGACTGTATCACAGTTTTTCCCTTCTTCTGTTGCTGGATATTGAACTGCATCTTTCTTTGAAATAGAAAAAGGCAGTGTTGCTATGAACATTCTTTTATATGACTTCTGGTGCACATAGCCAAGACTGGATGTATACCTTGAATAGAATTGCTGTGTGGTACAGTAAAGCACATTATCAATAGATATGTTCTCCAAAGTCATGGTACCAGCTCACACTTCCACTGGTATCCTAGAATTTTCAGTACTCTAGATCCTGCCCACATTCAGGATCATTGGAATCAAGTTTTTGTCAAGCCAAAAAATATAACATGGTATCTCATTGCGGTTTCATTTTGCACATATTTGATTACTAATAGGTTGAATGTTTTATTATGGTAATTCCTAAGTAGGAATTTGGCAGTTCTTCTTTGCGTCTCCTACCTTTTTTCCTATGGTATTCTGTTTTTTAATTATCAATTTGTAAAAGTTCTTTATAACTTACCTTTTATCAGTTAATGCTTATTTAACTATTTAAAGAGAAATTATATTTAGAGTAGAAAAATCTTCTGAAGCAATTACCAGAAATATGAAAAGCATGTGAAGCTTTCTTCTATTTGGAGAAAATAAAGTTAAGTGCATATATTGTGTGTTTTTATTGTGTGCTAATTTTCAGCTTGTCCGCATATTCGCCCAGAGAAGCCCCTCTGTGCTCTAGCAGGGTTCTTTCTTTGAAGCTTATCCTAAGGCTCATCAATTCTAGTTATTTGGCAGGAAATTAATATCATTTGGTTTTCTGCTACAAAATTTTATTGAAAGGAAATCTTTATATATGCACATTTCCTTAGTTTACCAAAATGTAAGATTACGCTAGGCCAAAATGATACTATACTTAAAAGGACATCAAAAAAGTTACTTTAAGTTATAGATTGTTTTGAACCTATACTCACAGTTAAGTAATCCTTAAGCTGAATGAGTTAGATCTGTAGCCTATGAATATAACCCAGTGTGATGTGCTCATAGCATGTTTTCATGTGTGTGAACTGACTGGTTGGTATAAGAATGAGAAATTACCATGCAGCCTTATCTTCTGAGGCTCTTGCTGCCCAGGGACAGCATTTTTAATAGCTTTTTAATAGGATCCTGGCATACTAGAAGATGTAGTATGAAGGAAAGAATGTAAAATAACTTACTGATTCTTCTTATATTGACTGCATTTTTAAATGATCATATTTGGGGCACATTGGGTTAAATTAAATATTAAAATGAATTTACTTTTTTTAAGGTAGCCACTATAAAATGTTAAATTACATGTATAGCTTGTGTTATAGTCCTCTTGGATGGTACTATTTCCCTACCAACCTTTGCCTGAATTTACAATAGAATTTACAAAACCTTTAAAAGGTTTTTGGGGTTTTTGGCATAATGCTCCTTCTTTCATTTGTAAAATGAAAGTGTGAACATCTTTTGGAATATAATTTTCTAATACTGCCAAGAAAGATGTTTTTCTCATTTTGCTTTTTTGTCCTTCTAGCTTGAAGCACTTTTGTAGTGAAGAGGGAGGTTCTTTTTTTCCCTGGGATAAAAAGAGTCATCTCTCTGTGTATGGTAATATGGGGCATCTCTCTGTATCTAACCTCTTGTTACTTTATTGCCTTATAAAGTGGTATCTCCTCTCTAATTGGTCCACATCTGTAAATAGTCATGGTGGTCTGTGTGTGTGTGTGTTTTCTTTTTTTTTTCTTCTTTAAGATTTTATTTATTTATTTGACAGAGATCACAAGTAGGCAGAGAGGCAAGCAGAGAGAGAGAGGGAGAAGCAGGCTCCCTGCCGAGCAGAGAGCTCCACGTGGGACTCGATCCCAGCACCCTGGGATCATGACCTGAGCCACCAGTCGCCCCTCTTTTTAAAGAGGAAATTTAATGAACCATACAGATGCATCTATAATCTGCCAAACAGTGATAAATATCAATAGGATTTTATCCTAGATTTCCTAAAATGTTAATTGTCTGTATCTGTAAAACTCATTTGAGCTCATAGGAATATACGAATAATCTACTTTTTGCACATTTTTCTCTGGTCTCATTGCCAAAGATTAAAACAGAATGTGAGTATTAAGGGAAAATATCTTCCCTTTTTTGCTCAGGGTTTTAAGCCATTTTCTTGTTGCTACTCTCAGCGAAACGGTTTTGGGGGAAAACCTACATTTTGTCATTAAAAAAATGGACGGCGACAGTAGCTGTTAAGTAAGAGAATGGGTTTTGTTTTGTTTCTTAAAAGTTTTATTTATTTACTTGTCAGAGAGAGCAGCAGCAGGCAGAAGGAGAAGCAGGCTCCCCACTGAGCAAGAAGCCCAATTGGGACTGAATCCCAGGACCCTGGGATCATGACTTGAGCCGAAGGCAGATGTGTAACTGACTGAGCCACCCAGGTGCCCTGGGTTTTGTTGTTGTTGTTGTTGTTTGACGTTATTGTTGTTGTTGTTTAATTATTTTGCTTGGGACCCTTCCCTGAAATGAGAGTGATTGTATTATAGTCCTTGTATGCCAACAGACGCCAACTATCTGTGTTTCACATAGCTGTTTTGTATGTTGCTTTGGGGCTCATTATTTGTCATTCTCATGAACTACCATAGTATGTAGGCTTTATCCTTTCAGGATGGATGGAATAACCCCACAGAATCTGTCTGAGATAAATTATAGATGAACATTTCTCATGTTCATTTGATGTAGCTTATTGATATTATTATCCCAAAGTATTAAATTGGGGTAGTATTTTTCTTCATATCAATCCATTTCATGCCACATATTAATAACATCCCTAGACTGAAATACAGATTCTGGGCTCTGGATTCAAAGCCAGATTCAAAGATGACTCTGAGATCAATAGTCGGGGCAAAAAGACCTGTAATTTTAAATAAATAAATAAATCTTAAAAAAAAAAAAAAAAAAAAAAGACCTGTAATTTGGCATTGACTCTGTTATCCTAGACCGGATTTACCTTCTTCTCTCTCCCTGCCTGTCTTTAGTGGTAAACCACTCCTAAACAATCTGCTCCTAGCCACATCCTACTCAACTAGTACAGGTAGCAGAAGTGATGACAGCAGTAATATTTTTACTCTCCAGATTGGCAGGCAGAAGGAATGCCTCCAGCTGCAGCTTCCCTGCCTCGTAAGTATTTATTATTACACCGTCAGAATCAAAATGAGAAACTGAATCCTGACAAGTTTCCCATTCTAGTCATAAAGTGACCGGACAAACAGAACTTTAGCAGTTACATATCTGGCAGGTGAAATGACTACAGCATTCAGACTTGTGGGTGGCTTCTGAATGACTGCAGGAAACCTGTTCCCTATCATTGACTCATTTAGAGACCAGGCTAACTCTGAGACAATTCCAGAGGGGCTCTGTCCTCTAGAACCCCAGCACATAACCGGTACATCTGCAGTAAGGGTGGACAGACCTACTGCTGGAATCACGGATATGCAGGCAAAATGACAGGTTGTGATAGGGGAATTTGGGTGGGAGTGGTGTCTACCTCAAGAGATGGCCATCTTCCTGAAAATGAGTAATTTCAGGAGAGAATAGATTTTAGATGATGGGGAAGATCTGTTTCTCCTGTGTTTTCACCACTACTGAAAACATTACTGCATTTTCATTGCAAATAGCTCTTTATTGAATAGTATTTTCAATAGAGTTAAAATTTACCTTCTAATTTTTTGCTGATTGGAAGAGCATCCTTCTCATAATTTGTGGTAGAACTAAGAGTCACCAAATAAGCTGTCCAGCCAAAGCCCAAGAACTCTGTGCTAGTAAGTCATATTTTCTTTTCTTTGTATCTCAGCTTATATATATTTTTTAACCTGGTAAACATCTGAGAAAGAAAATAGCATTTTCCCATTTTAGGGAGGGTGTAACCACCAGTCCCCAGTGAAACCCAAATTTGTTGTTATAAAAACCAGAACCATTATCTCTTCTGTATTAAGACCATTATGTGAGTTTGTTGACACCCAGTATTGATATTCTGTTTGTGTGATGTTTGTGAAAGTGTAGTACTCTTTGTAATTTACTTGTGAGCATAAATGTTCACTGCTTAGTATCTCAGAAGCTAACTTGGGGTGTGTGTGTGTGTTTATATACCGTTTGGTTTGGGTCAGCTTTATATTAAGAGAGATGAATTACGGGTACGTCCTTTTTTAACTTGCATACAATAAATTTCTTACATAAAAGCTGACCCTACAGTCAAATAAAATACATGGGTTATTAGTATGTGTTCAACAGTCTAATTGATCATCGAAAGTAGGGCCCTGAGCTGAGAAGTCTAGTTCTTCTCTTACTGTATCCCTGTCACGCCTATCCCTTGCATTCTTTCTGCTGACAATTACCAGTCGCTAAGGGAAGTGTGTTTTTATCAGTCTGTAACCAAGCGAGAGGTAAACACCACATGGTTATTTGCACAGGAAATTAAATACAAAGAATTCCCAAGCACTGAGAAAGAAGTGACTATCAGATATAAGAACACTTAGGTTTTACTGCAGGGCTAAGGGAGAATACCCAAGGAGGGACAAACTTGGGAGGGAAGTGGGGCTTCAGAGCTCCTGGTGGGGGGTGGGTGTCAAGGTTGCAGCTAACTGGTTGATGGCATCGAGGTTTGCTGGCTGGTCTCCAGTCATGTGCAACAGCAAGCAAACTCCAGTGCGGTCAGGGGCCCGGGAGCTCTGGCCAGGCATGGAGGCTTGCAGAGGGAGTCAAGATGCAGGACAGACAGAGGAGACTAGAAGTGTGTGTCCATGTCAAGGGGGCTGAGGGAGGTTATGGCTGGGCCAGAGCTCCAGGTCTCTGTGGGACCCTATGGTCTGCGACAACCCCCCCCCACCACCGCAAGAGAAGGCAGCACCATCAGACCCATACAACTGACCCACCGTGCTCTCACACAGGAGAGCCTACAACTGAGAAAGCTTAACATTGGACTCACGTGAGGGAGACCTGCTTAAAGGGATTCTGTCCATGATTACAGAATGTTTGAGGGTGAAATTTGGAGCTAAGACGTGATTGATCAATAGCTGGCATGTATCATAAATGAATTTCCTTTGTTACTTCTCTTAGGGAATTAGGCATGTTTATTAAGAGCAAAAGGATTATCAGTGTTTTGTGAAGTTTAGGCAGTTTAAGTGAAAATTTGCATTACAAGCAACACTGATGCCTTGCTGTCAAGTATCCAAAACTTCATTGTAGGAAGTTGGCAACTCAGTCATTACCTAAGCTGGTGAGCTTCATGTCACAAACACAAACATTACAGAAAGATACAAATCTTAGGATGTGACATGACTTCATGACTTCTAGTCTTCCTTGCTTTGTGGTTCTCAGTTTCACATTGAAAACAAAGTACTATTTAAATGAAAAAGCATGATGCTAAAGTATATGTTTAAAGCTTCTAGAAAGGACTCTTCATTAATCAGTTATCAGAGGATACACACCAACCTATTTTTAGAACATTGGTCTTAGCCTTGCACTAGAATCTCTAATTCCTCAACAATAAATACCAAGAACCCAGTACTTCCATAAAGGACATAGCTATTGGCTCTTAAATCTTCTTGTTTTTAATTTAGTCCTATGGCAAACAGAAAATTGAAAAACTTCTCTGTAAAGTCTGACCTATCTTCTCACCCTAAAAGATTTTACCTCTAATGGAAGACAAGGCAGAAGGTTATTAGGAAATAGAATGTGCCAGATCCAATTAAATCCAATGATTATGTGCATTCCCAGACTCTCAGTTCATGGTGGCTAGAGATTAAGCGAGTGGGTAGATGGAGAGATAGATGATCCTGCCAGATATTCTTCCTTTTATTAACTTTTAAGTGAACCTGAAGTGAAAGAGAAATTAATTTTGCTGAGAAAGTAATTGGCTTCCAAGGATGACCACTCCAGAACAGTCCATTCCTTAGCTGTGGCTCTCTCTAGCCTTGCTACTGGAATGCTTGCTGTGCCCGTTTTCTGTTTTGATTTTTCTCACCGGTACTTGAGGCTTTTGTGTGATACTGAGACACATTTACTAAATCAAGAGTAACAAGTAGATATTAAGAGTACCAACACCATTCTGGACTTGATTGGGAATATAAAAATAGCTTCTAGGGGCACCTGGATGGCTCAGTGGGTTAAAGCCTTTGCCTTCAGCTCAGGTCATGACCCCAGGGTCCTGGAATAGAGTCCTGCATCAGGCTCTCTGCTCAGCAGGGAGCCTACTTCCCTTCCTCTCTCTCTGTCTGCCTCTCTGCCTACTTGTGATCTCTGTCAAATAAATAAATAAAAATTTTAAAGAAACTTAAAAAAGAAAATAGCTTCTAGTGTTACCTCCGTCATAGTAGGATCTCTCATTGTTGAGGTGATGGTGGTGCCCCAAGCCCACCCGTAAAAAGGATTTCTGCAGTGGTGGGTGAGGAGCCTCACTAGAGATGCTCTGTGCCATTTTAATTCTTGGGCTCTATGATACGGATTTTACAGGTGTCTATAATCAGTAGTAACATTAGTCTTGGTTCCAGAAATGAATTACTCTTACTCCACAAACCCAGAGTTTGCCATCTAATAACACACAGGCCAGGGAGGTATTATTTTACAGAATGATTAGCTCACAAAACATTCTACTTTCTCTAATAGGCAAATGGAAGGGTCACTGCTGGCTTACAATAAAAAGAGACCAAAATCTGATATTAACTTTTATTATATAACTGCCCATTTTTCAATGTGATTGATAGTCTTTAATATAGGTACTCTCTCTCTCTCTCTTTCTTTCTTTCTTTTTTTTTTTTTAACCCTTAACTAGTGCAGAAAATTCAGTCACTAACATAACCTTTGGGTTTTTCTCTGTTCAAGGAAAAACCCTGGCCTTCCTGGGCTCCTTAATAATTTTAGCCCTAAAGTCAGAAATCAATACGAATTGCTTTTAGAAGCCCGACAGAAGTCTGCCAGTTTAGCAGCAACTAGATATAGCCCTTAAAATGAGCTAACTGCTGTTCAGTATTTTTCTTGGGGAGAGCAAGTGGGTGGATGATAAAAACAGCATGTTCTCTTGTCTTACAATAACCTTCATTATAGTCAAAGTTCTTTGCCTAACAGTAGCTTTGGTTATATTCAAAGCTTTCAGAAAATGACTGTATAAATATTAAATGCAAGATTTGGAAAGTTCTCATTTTCTTTCTATGTGTGTGTGCGTGTGTGTGTGTGGTTTGTGTGTGTACACATAGGTCTGCTAAATCTTAGTTTAAAGAAAAACGAGGCAAGAAGTATCTTTCAACAGAAAATTCTTTCTATTTACTCAATGTCAATCTTGCCGTAGCCGACGAAATGTGACCTCTCACAGCCATCAGAAGCAAGCTGCAGTGATTCCAAGGTCAGGGACAAGAATCGCGGGGAGAGGATGAAAGCAGAATAGCAGAAGGTAGGGGCAGAGCCACAGCACAAACAAGGACTTGTGAACAGAGGAGGCCATGCTAGTGTAAGGAGAGAAAGGAAAGCAACGGAACTGATTTTTGTAAAAGTCCGTCACATGTTTTGAAGTCAAAGCAGACAACTCTTCTGGATGTGGCAAGGTGGAGACAAATGATGAAATCAGAAAGGAGCAGTCCTGGAGGGCAGGGTTGTCATCCTTCTGAGCCCTTCAGAATTCTCCCACTCAGATTTTGAAATACCATGTATTTCCATTATTTATTTATTTTTAAAGATTTTATTTCTTTTTGAGAGACAGAGAAAGAGCAGGGGGAGTGGCAGAGGGATAAGCAGACTCCCCACTGAGCAGGGAGCCTGATGTGGGGCTGGATCCCAGGACCTTGAGATCATGACCTGAGCCGAAGGCAGACGTTCAACTGACTGAGCCACCCAGGAGCCCCATATATTTACATTTATAAGTTGTAAAATTTCAGAATGGGGAAGAACCGAGTCTTAGTGACTAGTGAACTTTCAGAGTATTTCCAGAACTCTAAATGTATCCACTCTTCAATGTTTGCTGCTTTCTACCTGGTTTGAAAATCAAATCAACTCTGTAGCCTCCAAAACTGTATGCAGATCTAAAGGAAGGGAAAATATTAAAATGGTATTATACAAGAAAAACAATTTTTTGTGAATTTATGGAACTGAGTGCCTCTTTGATGAATATTCTGAGAGCCCAACAAAATCCCTCATACTCCAGTGCTGATGTGGAAAATAAAATAATGAAATTAAAAAGTCACTACGCCTATCATTTATTCTCTTAGTTTGAATTTTGCACAGCAAACTAGAGCTAGAAGGGAATATATAAATGTATATATGTAACAGAGGAAAACCATATTTTTTTTTCCTGGATAATTTGAAAAAGACCACATGCTCTGCTAGTATGTATGGGGCCAGACACCCTTCAACAGGACTTGGCTGGTGGCGACACCTAGAGGCCTGGCAGCTTAGCACAGTCACAGAGCTATCGGCATTTCACTTGTCACCGTAGTGATTAAAAAGCCCTGTGAGGATAATGGTGAAAAGGAAATTTACCTTTTAAAAAAGTCTTTTTCAGTACACATTTATGTACGTTAAACTGGAAATGAAGGTCTGAGGAAGGGAAAACTGCACTATTTCAGAAAATTACCTAAGTGGGTCAGGAAACACGTGTTCTCAAAGGAGGTGGGCATTCTAGCACCTCTGGGGCAGGCAGGGAACTAGGGGGTTGGGGGGAGGGGGAGGCTGGGGGCAGGGCGCAGGGGCTGATCGCCAGGTGTGAATTTACTGTAATGCAGTGCTTATTCTCAAAGAGTTCTAGGGAATTCAAAAGTAAACTATAGACCAAATAAGATTTCCCACAGCACCAACCACAGGGTCTTGCACCAAGAGGTGATAGAAAATATTTAATGAAGTGTGACTTCCTGTTTTGGTGGAGTGATGTAGTGGGAAGCCCCCCACCTTCCTGCCCAGCCCTGACCCCGCTGGACCAAGCAGCTCTCCTAGGGCCATTGCCTGCAGCTTTCCTCACATCTCAGGGAGAAAGAGCAGATAGAACAGGAGGACAGAGAAGATGACCCTGAGGCATTTTTTTAATTCAGACGTTCTGTAAAAGAACATTAATTGAGCACCACATTAGTTTCCTACTGCTGCTGTTGCTGCAGATTACCCAAATTTAGTGTCTTGAAACAATGTATCTTGGGGTTCAGGAGGTCAGAAGTCCAAAATGGGTTCTTACAGGCTCAAACCAAGTTGGCAGGGATGCATTCTTTTCTGCTGGTTCTAGGAGAAAACCCATTTCCTTGCCTTTTCCAGCTTCTGGAAGCTACCTGCCTGCCTTAGCTCAGGACTGCATCCCTCGGCCTCTGTTTTCACTTGACATCTCCTTTGATTCTGGCTCTTCTTCCATCTCAATAGGATCCACGTGATGAGATTGGGCCCACTCACGATAATCCAGGATAAACTCTCCATTTCAAGATCATTAATTCCATCTGCAAATTCCCTTTGGCCAATGTAAAGTAACACATTCACAGGTTCAGGGGTTTAAGACGAGGACATCTTCAGGAGGGGGACAGCATTATTCCACCTACCACAAGCACCTTATAGGTGAACACTGTGCCAGCCAGGCACAGGAGCTGGAAGGTCCCTGCCTCTAACGGGGTGGGGATAGGGGTTGTGCAAAAAATCAGATCTTCCAGCAGGACCAGCTGTGTTTACGTAGGGAACTCAGTAAGAAGCTAGCTCTGCTAAGGCAATCCATTTGGGCTTCCTAATTCAAGATGCCATTCAACCTAACTCTGAAACATCAAGGAGAGTTAGCTACGGGGGTGAGGAAGGGAGTTTTAAGCAAAGCAAACAGCATATGCAAAAGTACAGAAAGGTGTAAAATAGCGCAGCAGCTCCCATGATTAATAAGATGTTGGCTTGTGCTGCCGGAAGTGGCAGGAGATGGGGGCGAACCTAATGGCTCAGCTTCCTTAGGAGAGACTGTTCTTCCTATGATGAGATCTGTTCTGGGCTCAGAGAAAGGGGAGGTCAGTCTTCTCTCACATAAACATTACTTTCCCGTGTCTGTGTTGTAGGAAATTATATTCAACCCTGATCAAACAGCCAAATGTATTTTAATCTACCCTTTTATTAGCCACTTCTAATGATAAAATAAAAAGGAGTCATAAAGCTGGAATGAAGATAAGCAATTGATAATCCAATGAAAATATTAAAAGACAATATCTAGAGAAAGATGTATAATATATTTTTCATAAGACTCTTAATATAGTTCTGTTCCCTCACTGCTGGCCTCATGAAAATTTTAGTGAGATTTTCATTAAGAAAAAAAGATTGCCATGGTAAAGACCCAAAGGTGAATTGTTAAGAAATGTGAAACAAATGTGATATTATTGAACCATTTCACACTTAAGAGCTTGTAAAACATGTATTCCTCTGTTATTATGGAAATTTTATTTGATTTTTCTCTTTTGAATATAGACTAATCCCCAGCTGGTACTTCCTGAAATTGGCCTCCAAATGAAATGAGAAATGTGGCTAGAAAACCGTGAAGGTCAGTGGATCCAGGTGGAATGAAGGGTTGGAATGACTGAGGCATCACAGGTGTTTTCCCAACAATGTCAAGAACTGCAGCTATCACAATAAGCAGGGAGCAGACTATCAGGGGCTTCCTGAAATTGGCCTACAAATGAAATGAGAAATGGGCTAGAAAACCGTGAAGGTCAGTGGATCAAGGTGGAATGAAGGGTTGGAGTGACTGAGGCATCACAGGTGTTTTCCCAACAATGTCAAGAACTGCAGCTATCACAATAAGCAGGGAGCAGACTATAAGGGGCTATGGGATTCGGACATGAATCTAGAACACTTGCTACTCAAAATGTGGTCCAAGGAGCAGCAGCAGCAGCACAGGGAGACTGCCACACCCCAGCCCCAGTCAAAATCATGTTTTAGCAAGCGACTACTGATTCAGAGTCAGGCTGAGGTTCAGAAGCACTGCGGGAGATGGTAGAATGTATTGGAAGATTTCAAGCAAGCGTGCCCAAGAATCATGTTTGCATTTGTAGAAAACCACAGAGTGGGCAGTGAGAGAAGATGGGCTGTGGGGAAGGGTGATCTGTCGAAGAATAAAGATGAAGATCCATTAGAAAGTGAATTCAGGGTTGACAGGGTTGGAACTAGAGTCATGGCCATGGAGATGCCTCATTAGCTGTTAAGGAGAGGGAGGAGTGAAGGGTGATCCCGTATTTCTGGTTTCATTGATGGATACAATTAACTAAGATAGAGGAAATAGTGAGGGTGCTTTCAGACAGAGTTTGAGACGCAGGTGAAACACCCAGATGGTGCAATTCTCCATTGGACAGCACAGTGGCTGGGCTGAGTTAATTCAGGAAAGGAAAATGAATGACCACCCTGAGAAGTAGAAAAAAACAAAACAAAACAAAACAAAAAAACAGTGAAAATACTGTATGGAAAGCTGAGAGAGAGAAGAGTTTCAAAGAAAGGTCAAACAAGCACTAAAACACATCCTTTGGATATGACATTCTGGAACTTTGGGGTGAGCTCCTTAGTGTATGCCCAAAAAATGTGAGAAAGAATTGCTGAAATTGAGAGACAGTCAGTAGAAACGGAATAGGACCAGTGAATACATAAAGAAAGTTACTAAGGAAAAAAAAAAATCTAAGTTGGGGCAAGTGGACATATAATAGCAGGTGTGATTTTAAGGACTCTTACGGCAGCAAGCAAGCCACTTGAAAAGGAGAATCCTTCAGCCAAAATCTTATAAAAGTCAACTAAAGCACAGGGAGCCCAGAAAAAAAGAAATAAAAGTGATAAAATGGAGATCAGTGGTGTTAGAGGCTCTATGGAGATTTTTACAGAAGGAAAACAGAGAAGGAAGTTGGAAATAAGTGATCAAGATAGGGGTGACTCTAAACTGTGGCTGTTGAGAGTGTCTTTAGTTTTGTGCTGTCTCATTCACTGTATGAAGTGAAGCCTGCCTATTGTCCTGCAGCACTAGTAACTTCTCAGCTGGCTGTATATGCTACACAGTGTGTTGGAAACTCTCCATCCACTAGGCCCCCTATTAATCTTGCTGTGTTTTCAGTCTCAGTGTAATTCTTTAGTGCATTAAAAACTGGGTGGGCTTCAAGTTATTGTACTTTCTTAATGTTTGACAGTCCATGAGCTACAGGGATGTTTTTTATCATGGCAATTAATTTAGTGTCTTCCAAAAATGTACACTTTGGGGATCTATTCGACTCAGGAAACAAAACCCACAGCAAGGCTTCTATAGAGGTCAAAGGCAGAGCCTCACAGACACCTGGGTGACTAGACAGAGATACACAGATTTTGCCTTCTGGTCTAGTCTAACTCACTAAAACCTGATTTTGAAGCTATACCTTTGTTTCCCTAATTTTTATGGTTTTTTTTTTTTTTTAAGTAAAACTAAAAATGGACGGGGTAATTACTATCTTTGTAGGAGTCTCTCTTTTTACTCAGTCATGACATACAATAATTTACTCCTCTAAACAAAACATCATAAATCTGAAAGGTTTAAAACTGCTGGCTAATTGGTTTAGTTCTGTTGTTGGCCATACAGGCGGACCTCTTGTACATGATCTTCATTCATTTAACACTCTTTGTTTACAGTCATCTTTCCTAGTTAACACATCTCCTCTCCACTTGCATAGTGTAAATAATTGATTTCACTCAGTACCTAAACCAGATTCTATCATCTTTCCTTAAATCCACCTTTATCAACACACCAGTACTTCTCATTGGGTAGCCTGGTGTTTATTTTCAGCCCACATAACCAGCACTTATAGCCAACTCTAACCCAACGGTAACACGGATGTGAAGCAAATAGAACCCATCCGTCTTGTTAAATTCAAGCAGTGACAAGAGAATACTGATTTGAGGGCTGAAGTTAAGCTGTTAGGTACGGCTGGGTCATGGGCCTCCAGCCATGTTGCCAGAGTTCTTTCTCTCCAACTCTCTGCTCGAGTCTGGGTCTGGCCTCATTCCACAGTGCGTACACCATGCTAAAGGAAAAACATCTCTGGGTTCCCATAGTCCTTAAAACTAAGAACCATATATCAAATATCAGGGAAGACCTTGACCAGTTTGGGTCACATACCCACCGAACAGAACAGCTTTCCAGAACCACATGGAGTATGGATAGGTTCCCCAAAAGAGAAGTTGGAAGGATATTGCCATTTGTCAGTATCCATGCTGGTCGTATAAAAATGACAGATATCTGCTACATCCCAAAAAAATGAAGGAAATTAGCTGTTTGGAGATGTTTTGAAAATGATCAGAAGCCACACAAATCAAGAAGCAGTTAAGACCCTGTGAATAGCAGAATTGGATTTAAGGTAGAATTAGGGACATGACAGTATAAAAGAAGATCATACCCTAAGTGATCACAACATGATACCAGAAGTAATGTAAAGAGGAAGAGAGAGGTCCTTACAGGGAAAGACAGTTAAGAGCAGAAATGTCATTGAGCCCCAGCTGGGGCCCTGACACAATGATGCAAGTTATTATTTAGCAAACACATTGAGCGCCTACTATATTCTAAGTCAGTAGCTCTCAAACTTTTTGACCATGAGCCATGTTGAGAAATACATCATGGATATCAATTCCCCAACACATACATACCATATACTTATAATAATAAAACCATATTAAACAATATTTATTCTTTTACTATACAGGGCTCCCTGACATTTTCCATTCAGTCTATTGCATATTTCTAAAATTCCTGTGTGTTAGTTTGCCAAGGCCACCATAACAAAGGATAACACACAGAGTGGCTTGAACAACAGAAATGTGTTTTGTCACAGTTCTGAGGCTGAAAGTCTCAAATTGAGGTGTCAACAAGGTTGGTTTCTTCTGACACCTTTGCCCCTGGCTTATAGACAGCTGTCTTCTCCCTGTGTCTTCCCATGGTCTTTCCTCAGTATGTGTCTGTATCCAAATTTCCTCTTCTTATAGGACACCAACCATATTGAATTGGGACCCACCATCATAGCCTCATATTAACTTAATTATCTCTTTGAAAGTCCCGTCTCCAAATACAATCACATTCTGACATACTGGGGATTAGGACTTTAACAAATGCATTTTAGAGGACACAACTGGGCCTCTAACATACTGATTTCTACCCAGTAACTTAGTTTCAAAGCCCTCTATTGGGTGTGACATGCAGTTTGTAAACACTGTTCTAGGAGAAACAGAGAATACCTTCTGTCAAGTAGCTTGCTCTCTAGCTCAGGGCTCAGTATGCTTTCTTCTGTAAAAGTCCAGATAGTAAATACCTTAAGCTTTCCTAGTCACCTATGGTCTCTGTTGTATATTTCTTTGTTCTTCTTTATAACACTGTCATTCTTAGCTTGAAGGCTGTACACAAACAGACTACAGATTTGATTTAGCCAGGGGACCAGTAGTCTAACTGACTGCCCACTTGGCAGGCACTTCCTTTAAACCTCGTAGAAGAGGACACCACATTAAGATAATCTAATTCCTCCATTCTGATTCTAATTTTCCTTAAGTGACCTCCAGAAATAATTTGGCTTTCCAAGTAGATTGTCCAAATTCTACGAAAAGATATACAGATCAGAAAACAATATTCTGGATTACTTAGCTATTTTTCCAGTTTCAAATTAATAAATTGACAATCCGATTGCCATGTGTGTGTGCATATCTGTGTGTAATGTGTTTGCTTCAGTGAATCAGCTCAGCTCAGCATACGCTGAAAAACTAGTGTGGGGACTTGTACTCCGAAAGCTCAATCTTAGAACATGGTCACCACAGACTGTGCCATTCTAGGTGGCCACGTCTACGAAAACATGCATCATCCCTTTTCCCAGCAGTATCAACTTTCTATAGGGTCAAGTGATTAAATAGTGACTGACTAGAAAGAAAGGCCGAGATCTGACTGAGACAATGTGTTTTATGTGCCAGAAGAGTGAACATCTGGGTTCTACTCCATCTTACTTTTTTTTTTTTTTTTTTTTTTTTGTCCTTTTAGGAACATCCATCTCTTTGCATATAGACTATCTACAAAAATGGCTGCCAACACATTTTCCATCCTTCTACCTGCAGTAGACCACTTACTGCATCAAGAGATAGAGTCTGTTTCCCCTGCCTTTAAATCTGGCTGGCTTAGTGACTGGCTTTGTCCTGCACAGCGTGATGGAGGGTGAGGGGCGAGGCTGCACTAACTCCAGGCCTGGGCTCTACCAGGCCTGGCAGTTTCTGCTTTGCTGTGGTGGGCGCTAGCTACTGTGCAAAGAAACTTGGGCTACATTACTGAATAATGGCAGACCACATGGAGAGACTTCGTCAGCACCTGGCTGAGGTGTGGGACATGGGAGTTGGCTGTTCTTCAGTGTTCCTCAGCTCCAGCTGAGTACCTGGGTCATGCAGCTACCCATGTAAGCCATATGACGCCATGTGGACGGAACCTCCCAGCCAAGCGGATCCATCCCACAGAATTATGGGAAATAATAAATTCTTTATTATTAAATTATTTTTTTAAAAAGATTTCATTTATTTATTTAACAGATAGAGATCCAAGTAGACAGAGAGGCAAACAGAAAGAGAGAGAGAAGGAAGCAGGTTCCCCGCTGAGCAGAGAGCCCAACGTGGGGCTCTGTCCCAGGACCCTGGGATCATGACCCAAGCCAAAGGCAGAGGCTTTAACCCACTGAGCCACCCAGGTACCCCTTATTATTAAATTATTAAGCAATTGTCTTGCATTGGAAGATAGCAGAATGGAGGAAGAAATAACTCAGGAACTTTCTCTTGGTAATCTGATGCTACCTTGTCTCTGTCAAGAATAGTTTGGGCTGCAACTACTGATTACAGGGGCTTAAACAACATGCAGGTTTACTTCTCCATCCTGTGAAAGCCTAGAGACACTGAAATAACTAGTCGGAAAACACATCGCATGTTA
The DNA here is from genome assembly GCF_022355385.1 of Mustela nigripes. Lineage (NCBI taxonomy): Eukaryota > Metazoa > Chordata > Mammalia > Carnivora > Mustelidae > Mustela > Mustela nigripes. The sequence goes on from NC_081561.1 coordinate 100,945,890, forward strand.
CAAATTTTTCTACTTTGGTCAAGAACATGCCTTTTCCAACAGTAGTTCTACCACCTCCCCTGCCCTTCCCTGCATTGGTGTTCTCAATGTTAAGTTACTAAGCCAATGTTCACCCTTTCAGAGTTGCCCCCACACTAACTCTGAATAGAAGCACACACGGATTTTAGCGTAGAACACCTGAGGGGGAAGCTCCCCAGATCTAGTCTCAACTTCACTGCTTCAGGCTTGAAGAGAGACTGACTAGTGGTAAGTATCTTTCTGGAGAACCACGAAGCCTCTGGTTGGATGGCCCAACAATCACTAAGGTTAATTTTGTCACAAATGTTTAGCTTCAGGGCCTTTCATGGCACAACTTTCTTTCAAGGCTGCGGGTAGAGGCCTAACAATGTGCTCCCCCATATCATCATATATTTGTATAAAAATAACCATAAGGCTGGCCACGACTGCCGTCTTTTTCTCTTCTAACATACTCTCTGCCATCCTTTCTCTAGTGTCAAGTATATCAGATTGGCAAGGGGCTAAAATACGGCTCAGCGGAGGCGGGACTGGTGAAGCACTTAGTTTGAGAAATATTTGTGTGGTTGGCAGTCGCTTCTTTGTACAGGGATATTCCTGCTAGCTGGCTCGGTGTGGGATGAGCTCCAAGAATACTCCCACTCCCCACTGCGCTGACTCACAGCACTGCAGTACAACGACAGGGCCAGAGGTGGAATCAGGCTATAAACACGTCCTACTACAGTTGCCACTGAAGCATATGGGCACAGAGGAAAAAAGGTTTGTGATGTACCAAGCCATCAGCTGGTCTGTGGAAAATTTTTCCTATCATCGGTGTGGAACATTACAGAGGATTCGGTGCTCACTGATACCATGCCAAGAGAGTTCTTTCTGGTCAGGAATGTAGGCAATAAATAAGACATATAATTATGAAAGCACGACACACTTTTTTTTTGCACTTTTTGATGGGAATTATGCAAAAACAAATGGAATGGAATTCCTGTGTTTGAAAATACAAACCTGGAGTGGATTAGTGAAGACATCTATACATGTGTTACACATTTTATGTGTCCTAACATATCGGATATAGTCTTAGCAATTTTGATACAGACTGTCCTGCCATTGTCCAGTGGCTCCAGAGAAAATGACCCAAATAATAGACTGGTATCAATTCAAATAATCGTTAAGATTAGTCACTCACTCCAGAAAAAAATCTGAGATGCCCTAAAATCCTACAACACGTCTTCCATTTAACTTTAAATTTCTTCAATATGCTAGAAATTTTCTAATTTTAGTATATGTGCTGCTGAAGCAAGCACTATTAGAAATTTTCTAAAAATATATAGGCCATTAACAATGAGTTGTGTAGTTAGAAAGAAACTTCTAAATTACAAGTTTTTTTAAAGATCAATCATCTCTGCCAGAAGAAAGAGTGAATTATTTCTAAGTTTTGTACAGAAAGTTGAATTAATAAAAAATACTTTTCATATAAAGAAGCCATCAAAAAACATACAACCAAAAATGTAGGAAAAGGCATTATAGAAATGTTAGACATTTAATTATCAGATATATGCTAGCTTTTGGATTTGGGAATGTTGGTATTAATCCGGTTTTAAAAACGTGTATTTTATGTGATAGTGTTTCTTATTTTAACCAGTGTTTACTTTCATACCTAATTTTCAATGAGCTCTAGGCTCTATAATGTTTGACTCAACCCCTGAACAGGAGAAGAAAATCTCCAAAGTTCAGCTAAGTAAGAATAACCTGTCCTCCCAAAGAACAAAGTTTTACATTACGGTGTATAAATGTGATGCTGACTTTCAAAGTTGGTGCTTTCTGGGCCAAAGACACAGCCCTCCTAGAGCTGTAGCCAGGGAGGCTCTCAGGCTGTGTGGAAGGTCATCACAATGGCTGGCCAGTCTGCTGCCCTGGCCTGTGCTGGCATACATGTGTTTGGCACTTGTGCCATGTGTTCAACACATTTGTTACTTGAAAAGAAAATGGTGCTCCTTTTTGCTTTTTGCTTTTTCCTAGCCAAAGGGAGTGTTAAATAAACTTTAAGTTAAAATTCCATCTACATGCATATATTTACCCCATAAAGAGTGAACTTTGCTGTCTATACCTTCATTTTCCTGGTTACCAGCTTGAAAATAAACATTTGTCTCAGAGCAATTCAAATTTAAGCAGAGAGTTGAGAAGCATTTAATTATCAAAAATAATTATTACCCAAAATAAGTTCTTTTCATTTGAAAGTATATTCCCTGGACAGTATCTTGACTCCAAATATGTTAGGTTAGCAAAAAATGTTTTATGCATCACCCTCTAATTAAGGCTCAGGAAGTGGTGCTCCCAGCAGACAAGGAAAATATTCCTTTATTTTGACATCGCACCATTGTTGAATTTATGGAGTTGGAGTAAGCACCACTTATTAGTATTCACTGCAGGAACTTGCCCTGAACTTCATGATTTGAAAATAACCTATTAAATAAACTAGACATTCAAATGTGTTTTATTTTCATCTGAAAGATGCACAGATAATTTTTTTCTGAGCTAGTAATTTGTGGTTTCTTTTGAATTTTTGTTTCTTATTTACTTTTGGAAGGGTTTCCTAGAGTTTTTATAATCTAATTCTAATTGCCTAAGAATGACATCAAAATGTAATGAGAAGAATTTAACCCAAAAGTTATTTTTTTTGATGGAAAATGGAAGAGCTCTGACAATAAACCAGTTGCATAGTAACATTTTATTTTGAAGTTTAACCATCTATCTTCCCTCTCTGTTGGTAGAAATAAATTATGGGAAATTAGATCATTAAATCCTCTATTCCTTATAGAATTTAGCTTACTTGTAGTAAGCTCTATTCTATAGAAATTAGTCCAGAAACACATTTCAATTTCAGTGCCAATGATTCTCATTCATTCTAGTCACTGATGTAGTTGTGGCATCATCACCAAAAGGTTTTGATGTCTCGGACAACTTCATAAACATAAAACTCTATACCATCCACACAAAATTTACTTATACAAAGAAACAATTAATTCTGTTTACCAAGAAAGGATTCAAACTTTTTGCTAACATTCTGTTTTTTAATAAGCCCCTTTCCTCAAGTGTGCCAGGTCAGTCTGGTAATTGGGTATTTTCAATTTCATACCTACAAGAAGCCATCTTAATCATGGGATAATTTTTATTTATTTATTTTTTTCCAGTCAGTTTGTTCTCACACAAACACTAAGTATGTTTATGGTCAGTGTTGACAAGAACCTCCATGTGGGGTGTACCTGACCTTGCAGCTATTCATTCCAAGCCCATCTGATCTGCTCAAATCAGGGCTCACTGATGTGGCAGTGCAACTCTTCTTTAGAGCATCCCCATGGGGAAGCAGTGACTCTTCGTAAAAATCATACACGATGTTCCATCTGCTGGTAAAACTAACAAAATGATTACTCTTCAGTTTATAAAAAATAATTTTGTCTTATTGGAGGAGTCAGGATTTTTAGGGATGGTCACCAACCTAAATGGTAAAAAGCTTGGTTCTTAAGGGCAGTATAAAAACAGTAGCATCTACTATTAGCCATTTTTAGTTCAGTCTCTGCAATGGAAGTCTTTTGGTTCCTTTTATCATCTTCACAGACAACATGGCCTTTCCTATGTGTACTGATCATATCTTAGGATGGTATTCTCCAAGCTTCATGGCTCTGATCACCGCTGGTCAGCATTACTAAGGGGGATGTGGTCATCTGTTAGCTGCAGAGGTCAGTGGTATGGCCGTTCATTCACACTGAACTGGTCAAGAGAGAAGGCGGGGGAAAAAAGATGGTGACTGTGCTATGTTTTTTCGGCAGTGTCTCTGAGACCGTAGATAGGTAGATAGATATAGATATCTATATCTATCTATCTATTTATCTATCTATCTATCTAAAATTCACTGAGGATCATTACACTCTCTTCACTGCCTTCTTCCCAGGAATCTGGAGAGAAGCTCTGGAAAGGCTGTGTCAGGAGCCAATAATATTACTCAGGACTCCACTCAGAATGTCCCACTCCCCCCATTCCGGCTTAGTAGTGTTAGCGTAGTGTTCTATGAACCTCTCCCCTCTTGAAAAACTGCCTTTTAATTCGAATCCTTTGTTCAGAAGAGTAAGGGACATCTGTGATTCCTCAGTCATGTAGGATACTTTTTAAGGAGCCAGTTGTCTGGGCCAATGCTTCTACTCATTATCTTTTCGAAGATGTTCACCAGATCCTTGTGTAAATAAAGCCATTGACTGTGTTGCCAGCAGTTGGCTATTCCATGATGTGCCTAGATTCATAGAGCTGGCTGCACAATTCCCACCTTTATTCTTAGACTCATGTTATATTTTATCCTTGGAAGCTCTAGAAGATGTGTCTGTTAACACAATTTCTTTCCTATCTTGTAAGGTCTAAGGTGTGCACTATTTCTTACTGTTCATCTCTCTCTTACTAGAATATCAACAGACTTGTCTGATTTCTTCATGCTCACGTAACTTTTCCCTGAGCTATTGCTTTGAAGAATACGAATTTCTTAACCTTTCTCTTTACACAAACACACTGTGTTTCTCCTTATCAATCTGGGAAACCCTTTATCCTGGCTTTCAAAAATTTCCCCAAACTCCTGTCTTTGTCCTATTTTTCTTTATTTCCAGCTTCTCCCCATCATATCCACCTACTTCAGCCTAGCTGACTCTCCTCTTTTAGAGAGATCCAAAGAGGAGAGCTCTCTCCACCTAATGCCAAGCCATTGCTTGTCCGTTTCCCCATCTGGAATGCCTTTCTTCCCACCCCTCCCCCCAGTCAGCCTTCAAGCTGCAACCCAACTCCTTCCTTCTTTCTTTAGGATATCTTTCTTGACTACTCCTGCTGATTCTATCCCACCCCTAGTTCTATAACTTATTTCCAGAATTTCTCATTTGCCACATTTATCACCAATAATCCAATATGGTTCCTTATCTCCTCAAAGGATTATGTGTGGTTTCTTTTGGAGAATAAGGGCCCAACTTAGGCTTCCCATCCTTCCTTCACATTGACTTTAGCACAGGGCCCTCCCTTAGGAGGCACTAAATAGGCCTTTGTTGAACCCATCTGGTGCTGGGTTATTCTGAATCACAGATGGACACTTGCCTGAACTAATCCTCAGAAAGGCTGCATGATTTTTGTCTTAGGTCGCAGTTTTCTTTTCATCTCTCCCATTTTTCCTGCTATCATCAGCAATAAAAATGCAGACATTTACATTTGATGTACAGGTTTCCTTCCTTTTAAGTAATTCTCTACTCCTCGCATCATCCCTAATCTTCTAAAACCTCCTCTTTTTTAAGGGTTCCCCATGAGGAAGCCTTGTTTTAGTGCAACCCATTCCTGGCCTGAATGTTTTTGTGAGGGCTCCCTATACTGATGCAGTATAAAGAGACAGGGCACAAAGTTTAAGCTTTGCAGGCCATTTGGTATCTGCCTCAAACACTCAACTCTGCCATTGTCACGCAAAATCAGCAATAGGCAATTGTAAACAAACGAGGTGGCTGTGTTCCAACAAAACTTTTTATGAACACTGAAATGTGAATTACATACAATTGTCACGTGTTTATACTAGTCTTTTGATTTTTTTTTTTCACAATCATTGAAAAGTATAAAAACCATTCCTAGCTGGTAGGCTTTACAAATACAGATAGGGGGCCAGATTTGGCTTGATGACTCCTGATACGGTATATTAAAGTGTAGTCAGGATACTTTAATTATAGGTAAAGTTGGCTTGAGCCTGGTTCTCTGGTCTATGGAATTTCAAATCTGTCCCTAAGGTTCCTGTCTTCTTGGTGACATATGACCTCCTCCACTTCTTGTTCCCTCTTCCTTATGTCTGGCCTCTGTTCTACACCATGCTGACCCCCCATATGAAATAAAGCCCCTTTAACGAGCTCCTCAAAAAACTCCCCACCCACACAGGTCATCATGAACAAAATAGACTTCACTAAAAGTTTCAGAGAAGTTTGTCACAAAAATCTAAGACATGTCAATGAAATAGGACATTATACTTCTTAAAAGGTCATTCTATCCCTTTACCCATCTCCCTTCCCTCCCCCAAAATATTATGTCTTCTTTTTTTTTTTAAAGGATTTATTTATTTGATAGACAGAGATCACAAGTAGGCAGAGAGGCAGGCAGAGAGAGAGGAGGAAGCAGGCTCCCCGCTGAACAGAGAGCACGATGTGGGGCTCGATTCCAGGACCCTGAGATCATGACCCGAGCCGAAGGCAGAGACTTTAATCCACTAAGCCACCCAGGCGCCCCTATTATGTCTTCTTTTAAGAGGACTGGTTCAACTTTTTACAAGAGCAATATCTTTTCTCCCCTTTTAAATTTTAGGCATCCCATTGGGGAGGGTATGTGCTTTGGTGAGTGCTGTGAAGTGTGTAAACCTAGTGATTCACAGACCTGTACCCCTGGGGATAAAAATATATGTTTATAAAAAATTAAAAAAAAAAAAGAATGTAAACCCAGAAAAAAATTTTTTTTAGGCATCCATCCATTCATTCATTAATTCACGATGTATTTATTGAATGTTTACTGCAGTGCTGTCTAAAGAAACTTTCTGTAATGATGGAAATGTTCGATACCTGCACTAGTCAATAGAGTAGCCACTAGTCACATGTGACTACTGAGTATTTGCAATGTGCCTAGTGAGACCAGGAACTGAATTTTAAAATGTATTTTATTGAATGAATGGCTAGTGCTACCATCTTGGATAGCCCAGATCCAATATGTGCAGGCCACTTAGATACCCGAAGAGTTCTATTCATACTCAGTTCCTAAAATTTAGCACAAAGTTGGGACTGGGCTTTCACTGCCAGTGTGCAGGATTTAATTAAAATGCTGTTTTATTTTGGATGTCTTGAAATCAGTAACGTTCAAAGCAGTCATTCTTCACTCATCTCATGTAATTGAAGATATTCCCTGGCTTTCAAGGTTCTCCCCTATTTTCCACTTCAGTAGTATACAAATGCAAAGGTTCATTTCCCTCAAGGGCACATTCCTCACAAAAAGCACATCTTCAACCATGTGTCCAAATGCTATATTGATTCCAGCTGGTTTTTTTGTTTTTGTTTTTGTTTTTGTTTTTGTTTTTACCAAGTACATAGATACAACAGCTGGTCTTTGTTTTTAATGCCTCTCCATTTAGGCTAAATATTTCATCTTAAATACTGTTTTAGTATGTTAACATGGGAATGATCCATAAGAAAACTATCCTATGGAAATATTGATGGTCTGCACACAAAAGGATTAATCTAGGTGGATTAGAAAGACTACAAAATAGTGGTAGAGTATTTCTCAGAAATGTCGATGGATGTTTAATTTAATCACTATAGATAAACACAATCCCTTGGGTAATGAAGCCATACTTTGGCATTGTCACAAGGATATAATTAACCTGTGCATTATAGCAAAGCTGGAATCATTGTTACCAGGCCACTTGGGACATTCTGCCAGAGATTATAATATTCAAATATATTTAGATCTTGAAGAACCTTGAGTCCACAACCCCAAAGATTAAGCTAGTATTGGAATCCACTGCAAAATTATGGCTCACAATAAGATAGTATCTAAGAAGGCCAACATATTCAGGAGACCAGTCATGTTTAGCCTTCCCTAGTTGTTTGAGTTATGTAGCAAGTGGTAGGGCTCAAGATACAAGATATTGATAAGTACTTTCCAGATTAAAGAATAGATTACACATAAAACACCAAGTTAATAACTTGTTATACAATAAGCAACTGACAAATCTTAGTTCCCCTTTCCCTGACGTTGCTCCCTGGCCTGTTAGACTTCAGTTCCTAGGGAGGTGCATATCTAAAGGAGCCCTCTCCCAAGGATACTACAGCCAGACAACCCACATCTCTGGAGTAGAGGTGCCCTGGAGGGATTATGAGATAGGAAAGAAGTGAGAAGTGGCTCTGACCAAGTGGTTCCAAACAAGGCCACCAGCAATAGGAAAAGGGTATTCCTCTCTACTGTCAGTTTTATAAACCCAGAACACAAAAAAATTCTTACAGGAAATGTTCCAGGAAACATGAGCTCAAATTAAAAACCAAGCTCAAATAAAGCCTTCAAGAGCAATGGATAGTATGGTGGAAAGAATACTGCCCAGTAATCAGGAGAACGGGGTTCTAGCTCTTACTCTTTATGGATCCAAGCTGAACACGTTGACACTGAGTCTTAATTTTTTATCTATGAACAATGGGTGTTAAACTAGGTGGTCTCAAGGTGGTATGACTCTTTATCATTCTATAATATTTTACTACAAAAATGATTTTGGTAATATTAACCCTATTAACAAAACAGCTGTAGTAGTATCTTTAGCTGCATTTGAGGAAATAGTATCACTAGGGCTCCCTGACTCTCACTGTGGTCTGAGTCCCATTAAATCAGGCCTGACTTATTCTTTCACACAGTAGACACTAGGGTCTATAATAGGGACCATGAAAATGTTGTAGTTTTAATTTCTTTTAAAATCAGAAAAAACAATGAACGTAATAATGATGAATATGAAATAATAAATGCAGCCTTGAGTATATTGTTTTTATACCGATCCTGTCATCAAGTATAATTTAAAATTATTTTGTTTAAAGGAGAAAAGGGTCCATAGTCTTTTTTTTAAATTTTTAATTTATTTATTTATTTTTTTCGTTTCTTAATTTTTTATTTTTTATAAACATATATTTTTATCCCCAGGGGTACAGGTGTGAATCACCAGGTTTACATATAAACATATATTTTTATCCCCAGGGGTACAGGTCTGTGAATCACCAGGTTTACACACTTCACACCACTCACCAAAGCACATACCCTCCCCAATGTCCATAATCCCACCCCCTTCTCCCAAACCCCCTCCCGCCAGCAACCCGCAGTTTGTTTTGTGAGATTAAGAGTCACTTATGGTTTGTCTCCCTCCCAATCCCATCTTGTTTCATTTATTCTTCTCGTACCCACTTAAGCCCCCATGTTGCATCACCACTTCCTCATATCAGGGAGATCATATGATAGTTGTCTTTCTCTGCTTGACTTATTTCACTAAGCATGATACGCTCTAGTTCCATCCATGTTGTCGCAAATGGCAAGATTTCATTTCTTTTGAGGGCTGCATAGTATTCCATTGTGTATATATACCACATCTTCTTGATCCATTCATCTGTTGGTGGACATCTAGGTTCTTTCCATAGTTTGGCTATTGTGGACATTGCTCCTATAAACATTCGGGTGCACGTGCCCCTTTGGATCACTACGTTTGTATCTTTAGGGTAAATACCCAATAGTGCAATTGCTGGGACATAGGGCAGTTCTATTTTCAACATTTTGAGGAACCTCCAAGCTGTTTTCCAGAGTGGCTGCACCAGCTTGCATTCCCACCAACAGTGTAGGAGGGTTCCCCTTTCTCCGCATCCTCGCCAGCATCTGTCATTTCCTGACTTGTTGATTTTAGCCATTCTGACTGGTGTGAGGTGATATCTCATTTTGGTTTTGATTTCTATTTCCCTGATGCCGAGTGATATGGAGCACTTTTTCATGTGTCTGTTGGCCATCTGGATGTCTTCTTTGCAGAAATGTCTGTCCATGTCCTCTGCCCATTTCTTGATTGGATTATTTGTTCTTTGGATGTTGAGTTTGCTAAGTTCTTTATAGATTCTGGACACTAGTCCTTTATCTGATATGTCGTTTGCAAATATCTTCTCCCATTCTGTCAGTTGTCTTTTGATTTTGTTAACTGTTTCCTTTGCTGTGCAAAAGCTTTTGATCTTGATGAAATCCCAATAGTTCATTTTTGCCCTTGCTTCCCTTGCCTTTGGTGTTGCTCCTAGGAAGATGTTGCTGCGGCTGAGGTCGAAGAGGTTGCTGCCTGTGTTCAACTCAAGGATTTTGATGGATTCCTTTCGCACATTGAGATCCTTCATCCATTTTGAGTCTATTTTGTGTGTGTGGTGTAAGGAAATGGTCCAATTTCATTTTTCTGCATGTGGCTGTCCAATTTTCCCAGCACCATTTATTGAAGAGGCTGTCTTTTTTCCATTGGACATTCTTTCCTGCTTTGTCGAAGATTAGTTGACTGTAGAGTTGAGGGTCTATTTCTGGGCTCTCTATTCTGTTCCATTGATCTATGTGTCTGTTTTTGTGCCAGTACCATGCTGTCTTGATGATGACAGCTTTGTAATAGAGCTTGAAGTCCGGAATTGTGATGCCACCAACGTTGGCTTTCTTTTTCAATATCCCTTTGGCTATTCGAGGTCTTTTCTGGTTCCATATAAATTTTAGAATTATTTGTTCCATTTCTTTGAAAAAGATGGATGGTACTTTGATAGGAATTGCATTAAATGTGTAGATTGCTTTAGGTAGCATAGACATTTTCACAATATTTATTCTTCCAATCCAGGAGCATGGAACATTTTTCCATTTCTTTGTGTCTTCCTCAATTTCTTTCATGAGTGCTTTATAGTTTTCTGAGTATAGATTCTGTGCCTCTTTGGTTAGGTTTATTCCTAGGTATCTTATGGTTTTGGGTGCAATTGTAAAAAGGATGGACTCCTTAATTTCTCTTTCTTCTGTCTTGCTGTTGGTGTAGAGAAATGCAACTGATTTCTGTGCATTGATTTTATATCCTGACACTTTACTGAATTCCTGTATAAGTTCTAGCAGTTTTGGAGTGGAGTCTTTTGGGTTTTCCACATATAGTATCATATCATCTGCAAAGAGTGATAATTTGACTTCTTCTTTGCTGATTTGGATGCCTTTAATTTCCTTTTGTTGTCTGATTGCTGAGGCTAGGACCTCTAGTACTACGTTGAATAGCAGTGGTGATAATGGACATCCCTGCCGTGTTCCTGACCTTAGCAGAAAAGCTGTCAGTTTTTCTCCATTGAGAATGATATTTGCGGTGGGTTTTTCATAGATGGCTTTGATGATAATGAGGTATGTGCCCTCTATCCCTACACTTTGAAGAGTTTTGATCAGGAAGGGATGCTGTACTTTGTCAAATGCTTTTTCAGCATCTATTGAGAGTATCATATGGTTCTTGTTCTTACTTTTATTGATGTGTTGTATCACATTGACTGATTTGCGGATGTTGAACCAACCTTGCAGCCCTGGAATAAATCCCACTTGGTCGTGGTGAATAATCCTTTTAATGTACTGTTGAATCCTATTGGCTAGTATTTTGTTGAGTATTTTCGCATCTGTGTTCATCAAGGATATTGGTTTATAGCTCTCTTTTTTGATGAGATCCTTGTCTGGTTTTGGGATCAAGGTGATGCTGGCCTCATAAAATGAGTTTGGAAGTTTTCCTTCCATTTCTATTTTTTGGAACAGTTTCAGGAGAATAGGAATTAGTTCTTCTTTAAATGTTTGGTAGAATTCCCCCGGGAAGCCGTCTGGCCCTGGGCTTTTGTTTGTTTGGAGATTTTTAATGACTGTTTCAATCTCCTTACTGGTTATGGGTCTGTTCAGGCTTTCTATTTCTTCCTGGTTCGGTTGTGGTAGTTTATATGTTTCTAGGAATGCATCCATTTCTTCCAGATGGTCAAATTTATTGGCGTAGAGTTGCTCATAGTATGTTCTTATAATAGTTTGTATTTCTTTGGTGTTAGTTGTGATCTCTCCTCTTTCATTCATGATTTTATTTATTTGGGTCCTTTCTCTTTTCTTTTTGATAAGTCGGGCCAGGGGTTTATCAATTTTATTAATTCTTTCAAAGAACCAGCTCCTAGTTTCGTTGATTTGTTCTATTGGTTTTTGGTTTCTATTTCATTGATTTCTGCTCTGATCTCTATGATTTCTCTTCTCCTGCTGGGCTTAGGGTTTCTTTCTTGTTCTTTCTCCAGCTCCTTTAGGTGTAGGGTTAGGTTGTGTACCTGAGACCTTTCTTGTTTCTTGAGAAAGGCTTGTACCGCTATATATTTTCCTCTCAGGACTGCCTTTGTTGTGTCCCACAGATTTTGAACCGTTGTATTTTCATTATCCTTTGTTTCCATGATTTTTTTCAATTCTTTAATTTCCCGGTTGACCCATTCATTCTTTAGAAGGATACTGTTTAGTCTCCATGTATTTGGGTTCTTTCCAAACTTCCTTTTGTGGTTGAGTTCTAGCTTTAGAGCATTGTGGTCTGAAAATATGCAGGGAATGATCCCAATCTTTTGATACCGGTTGAGTCCTGATTTAGGACCGAGGATGTGATCTATTCTGGAGAATGTTCCATGTGCACTAGAGAAGAATGTGTATTCTGTTGCTTTGGGATGAAATATTCTGAATATATCTGTGATGTCCATCTGGTCCAGTGTGTCATTTAAGGCCTTTATTTCCTTGCTGATCTTTTGCTTGGATGATCTGTCCATTTCAGTGAGGGGAGTGTTAAAGTCCCCTACTATTATTGTATTATTGTTGATGTGTTTCTTTGATTTTGTTATTAATTGGTTTATATATTATATAGTTGGCTGCTCCCACGTTGGGGGCATAGATATTTAAAATTGTTAAATCTTCTTGTTGGACAGACCCTTTGAGTATGATATAGTGTCCTTCCTCATCTCTTATTATAATCTTTGGCTTAAAATCTAATTGATCTGCTATAAGGATTGCCACTCCTGCTTTCTTCTGATGTCCATTAGCATGGTAACTTCTTTTCCACCCCCTCACTTTAAATCTGGTGGTGTCTTCGAGCTTAAAATGAGTTTCTTGGAGGCAACATATAGATGGGTTTTGTTTTTTTATCCATTCTGATACCCTGTGTCTTTTGACAGGGGCATTTAGCCCATTAACATTCAGGGTAACTATTGAGAGATATTTATTTAGTGCCATTGTATTGCCTGTAAGGTGACTGTTACTGTATATGGTCTCTGTTCCTTTCTGATCTACCACTTGTAGGCTCTCTCTTTGCTTAGAGGACCCCTTTCAAGATTTCCTGTAGAGCTGGTTTGGTGTTTGCAAATTCTTTCAGTTTTTATTTGTCCTGGAAGCTTTTAATCTCTCCTTCTATTTTCAACGATAGCCTAGCTGGATACAGTATTCTTGGCTGCATGTTTTTCTCGCTTAGTGCTCTGAAAATATCATGCCAGCTCTTTCTGGCCTGCCAGGTCTCTGTGGATAAGTCAGCTGCCAATCTAATATTTTTACCATTGTATGTTACAGACTTCTTTTCCCGGGCTGCTTTCAGGATTTTCTCTTTGTCACTGAGACTTGTAAATTTTACTATTAGGTGACGGGGTGTGGGCCTATTCTTATTGATTTTGAGGGGCGTTCTCTGAACCTCCTGAATTTTGATGCTCGTTCCCTTTGCCATATTGGGGAAATTCTCCCCAATAATTCTCTCCAGTATACCTTCTGCTCCCCTCTCTCTTTCTTCTTCTTCTGGAATCCCAATTATTCTAATGTTGTTTCATCTTATGGTGTCACTTCTCTCTCGAATTCTCCCCTTGTGGTCCAGTAGCTGTTCGTCCCTCTTTTGCTCAGCTTCTTTATTCTCTGTCATTTGGTCTTCTATATCACTAATTCTTCCTTCTGCCTCATTTATCCTAGCAGTGAGAGCCTCCATTTTTGATTGCACCTTATTAATAGCTATTTTGATTTCAACTTGGTTAGATTTTAGTTCTTTTATTTCTCCAGAAAGGGCTTTTATATCTCTCGAGAGGGTTTCTCTAATATCTTCCATGCCTTTTTCGAGCCCGGCTAGAACCTTGAGAATTGTCATTCTGAACTCTAGATCTGACATATTACCAAAGTCTGTATTGATTAGGTCCCTAGCCTTCGGTACTGCCTCTTGTTCCTTTTTTTGTGTTGAATTTTTCCGTCTTGTTATTTTGTCCAGATAAGAGTATATGAAGGAGCAAGTAAAATACTAAAAGGGTGGCAACAACCCCAGGAAAATATGCTTTAACCAAATTAGAAGAGATCCCAAATCGTGAGGGGGGAGAAAGGGGATAAAAAGAGGTTCGAAACGGAAGAAAGAAAAAGAAAAAGAAAAAAGAAAAAAAAAGAAAAGAAAAGAATTTAAAAAAAAGAAAACAAATAAGAAAAATATAAAAAAGAAAAAATATATATATTAGATAAACTAGTTAAAAAATGTTAAAAAAAGAAAAAGGTAAAAGTTAAAAAAAAAATTTAACCAGAAGGCGAGAAAAAAAACAAAAAATGAAAAAGAAAAAAATTAAATTAACTGCAAGACAAAAAAAAAATCACAGGGAAAAAGCCATGAGTTCCGTGCTTTGCTTTCTCCTCCTCTGGAATTCTGCTGCTCTCCTTGGTATTGAAACCGCACTCCTTGGTAGGTGAACTTGGTCTCAGCTGGATTTCTTGTTGATCTTCTGGGGGAGGGGCCTGGTGTAGTGATTCTCAAGTGTCTTTGCCCCAGGCAGAATTGCACCGCCCTTATCAGGGGCCGGGGTGAGTAATCCGCTCAGTTTGCTTTCAGGAGCCTTTGTTCCCTGAGCGCTTTCCGTAGAGTTCTGGAGGACGGGAATACAAATGGCAGCCTCCTGGTCTCTGGCCCGGAGGAGCCGAGAGCCCAGGGCCCCACTCCTCAGTGCGCCCTCAGAGAACAGCGCCCAGTTACTCCCGTCTGCCTGACCTCCGGCCGCGCTCCGAGCTCACCGAGCCTGCGACCGCTTCAAGGTAACACCGAGTTGTGAGCTTACTGTCGGCTCTGTCTCTGTAGCCGGCTTTCCCGTTCCAATACCCGCAAGCTCTGCGACACTCAGATACCCCCGATCCTTCTGTGACCCTGCGGGACCTGAGGCCACGCTGACCCCGCGTGGGCTTCGCCCTGGTTTAGCCTCTGGAGCGATGTCCCTCAGCGGAACAGACTTTTAAAAGTCCTGATTTTGTGCTCTGTTGCTCCGCCGCTTGCCGGGATCCGGCCCCTCCCCCCGGGGTCTATCTTCCCATCGCTTTGGATTCACTTCTCCGCCGGTCCTACCTTTCAGAAAGTGGTTGTTTTTCTGTTTCCAGAATTGCTGTTATTCTTCTCTTCGATCTGCCGATGGATTTTCAGGTGTTTGCAATCTTTAGATAAGCTATCTAGCTGATCTCCGGCTAGCTGAAGTAGTCTCAGCCATCTCCGCCATCTTGACTCCTCCCCCAAGGGTCCATAGTCTTAATGTAGTCCTATCCATAATAGACTCTTATGTATAAGAATTTATAATACTTTTGATTAGATAAAACTTAATAGAGTCTATAAAGGTCTTTATGCTCTAGGTCCAGTAGTTGGTACTTGGTGGTAATGCTTAGAAATAAAGTTATTTATTTGGAAATCAAACTAGCAAATCAACATAGTGAATGAGACTAATAATTTATAAAAGTTACTTAAAATGCCAGAAGCTTTCAGGAAGAGCCAATTAGGATATCTGTGGTAGTAATTACAACCATTATCAACCATTTAGGATATACCAGGTGTTGTGGTAAGTGCATTATATGTATTAGTTCATTTATCCCCACAACAACCTTATAGGGTGAGTATTATTATAAACTCACTTTACAGAGCAATAAACAGGCTTATAGAGATTAAGTTTATTTGGTGAATGTCAGACATTTGATAAATGGCGGAAATGGAATTTGAACATGGAATTTTATTTGGGAGAACACAATAAGGCCCTAACAAAAACCCCTCACCCTGTGAAAGCACATTCAAGCCCCTGCAGACTAGCAGAGCTCAGCACAGGGGGAGAGAGTCTGCATGGAGCATGGGGAAGTAGATCATACAAGGTGGACTCCAAATGGATGAATCCTAAAGATGAAAGTAAAACGTGAAGGCTAATAAAAGAAAATGTTATTTATTTCATAACTCAAGTATTCGATAAAAACTTCTTGAACACAAAGCAGTGGGACCCTTAACCCTCTGCAGATGAGTATGATTCTCAGGTAGGTAATTTTCAATGGGCCTTGCATGAGAGAATCTTGAATTTTTTTTAAAAAATTAGCAACGGATTGACAAGGGTGTAGTAATACAATTGGAGAACACTTGCCTTCTTAAAAATTCAAGTTTGCAATGGTTACAGATCAAAAGAATGAAGCTATTTGAAAATAGTTATAAGAAATGACCATTCCAACAGATGGATGGGAATCATCAAAGAGAGGCCCAGCAGAGGAGGAGACAGCAGGACAGAAGTAGAGAAGACCAAAACCAAAAGCTTCCCTTCGCCACAATGCTAAGTGTTCCAGGGATTCCTAGTGAGATAACATTGGAAGTTATTATAAATATCATAGCACATTGTGTTCACAGTTTGTAGTAAAGAATGATGCCCAAACTAATTTAGAGTAATTTGCTTACAGTCCTTATTCCATATGGTCTTCATTAAGTTATTCTCAATTCTTTTGTGATCTTTTTTAAGTGTTGGATTAATGACCTTCTCTAATGCTCTAAGAGCATTAATGTCTGGATCAGACGGACCTCACTCAGTTGGCATATTAACCATGTCTTCTATTTTCTGACTGTTTGACAGCTTGGGAACCTTGCTTTCCCCAGAGCAAGTACCCCTCTCAGGATTAGCTAATTCCTAGAGACAGCAAACAACTCACCTGTAACCCTTCATAAGCAAACCAGCCAATCTAGTGTCTATACCCCTCAACCATATCCTTTAGTGGACTCTCACACTCTGGGCTACTGTCTGTCTGCCCTAATCACCCTGGGATCAGGTGGCCGATAACCAGGGACACCCACTATGCCCCAGACTCTGCTGATATTATTTAAAACTTCTCAAACCCTAACCTACTTACCCTGCCTCTCCAGTTCCTTCCCATGGAAACCATAATAAAGGCTAGTGGCCACATTTTTCCCTTAATTCCTTTGCCTTTTGACCAAACCCGGTTCCTCCCTATGTGGCCCCCTATGGCGTGGTATGCCCCCTCCTTTGGGGAACTGTGAATATAACAAACTATTTTTTCTATGGCAGTTGTCTCTTGATCTTTTGGCTTTGCCAAATGCCTGATTAACAACAAAATATGTATTTTAAAGTGATTTGTAATTGTCCTTAAGATTCTGGTAACCTGGGTGGGAAGACCAAGTTAGAAGCCCTCTTCACTGAATACTACCTTAGCCAGCTTTCTTCTTATCTGTGTTGGGATATACATTACTAAGGACATTACTGATGTTTTCCACACTGGCCATAGAAGAAAAATGTTGATAATCTGACACTAGATAAAGAATTTCTGTGATAGGGTAAAGTGGATGAAGTATAGTTGTATTCAAGACTCTTTGATAGCCACGAGGGAACGCAAAGGAGAAGAGGACCATGATCTGGGCATGACCCTTTCAGTGCTAGTCAATGAGAGAATACAGAATTTACACCCTCAGAGAGAAAGGAGGGTGTGAATGCACTTGGTAAATTGAAGTCAGGAGCATTAAGCTGGCACACAATAAGGGCAAAAATATTTAAATATGAGGAATATGAATCCCTCTCATGGGCCAGATGGAGATTTAGAGAGCGGGGCAGGAATCAATTATATCTCAGTACGACATGTTTCAGTTCACATAGTTTAGGAGACAAGGGGCCCCAGGCTGGATTGGAATATACCACTAGTCCTCCCCCTCTCCATGTCACAAAACCAGAGATCACTTTTCCCTTCCAGATCCCACTGCCCCTCAAGGGTCAGTAGATCCAGAGAACAGTTGACTCACTTCTCTGAAAGCTAAGAGAAACCTGGGGAAGGAGTCAAACCCTGCTCTGTGAAATGGGATGGAGACAAGATAACAAGGTAGAGAAGACTCTTCACCATTTCTGTGGGGACCAATAGCGTCACCATTTCCTCATCTGCCAAATATGGATAACAGTAATGCTCACTTTTGAGAGTTATTGTTCATTGAGGGATATCTGCAAGGTCCAGGGCCCACACCGGGTCCACATAGCTGCTCGTTAACAGTTAGCGAATGCAGACAGGGGCGCACAGGGGGTCCCGAGGCCTCCAGGACACAGCAGGGAGGGGTCCCCACGGTTGAGGCCGCCAGATCCTGCCACTCACTTGGCTCTGGCCTGGGACCCTCTGACAGGGCAGCCCTGGCCTCTGGTCCTGCCCTAGAGCCCTACCTGGTGGTGAGGTAGGAGGCGGTTGAGGTAGCCTTGGTCCATCATGGAATCAGAGGCCCCGAGCCTGCGCAGGATCCTGCACTTTTCCAACACGCATGTGCGCGCTTGGGAGCCAAGGGGGCCAAGTGAGCCCTATTGCAGGCTTAGGTGACTTCCCTCCACGGAGAAAGCAAAAGGCAAGGCATTGTCAAGACATACCTAGTGTGGTGGATCGAGATGTTAGAATTCGCGCGGAAGCAGGAAAGGACCAAATACGATGACTTGAATTTCAGTATCGACCTTAACCACAGGGAGAAGAAACCAGAACTGTCAGAACAAGTGTCCGATGGCCCTGTGCAGTCAGTCACCCCGGAGAAGAGCCTGCTGGTGCGGAGGGAGGGGCAGCAGGTTCTCCGACAGGAACTGGAAGAGGTGGGCTACACTACTCCTTGGTGGACTCGCAGTCCAGGCATGTGCAGTCCCTACTGGGCCATCCGTTGGAGATCAGCAGGGCCAGAGAGCCCAGGGAAGAGGTCTGCAGGACCCCCTCGGTCCCTGGGGGGAATCAGCAGTAGTGAGTTGCTGCTGGTGAAACAAGTGAAGAGACCAAGAAAAATGTGGCAGGCAAAGATGGCAAAGAGCTCTTGGGGAGACTTCATCCCTTCTGCCCTGGACTTGGATGTGAAATTGGTCTCTGTAAGCCCTTTGGAGTAAGAAAGAAAAAAGTTAGCTATTGCTATCATCTGCATTGTTATTATCTATTATCTTCATTTTACCGATGAGGGAACTGAGGCTGCAACCAAAGGTTACTGGTAGTAAATGCCAGGCTGAGCTCAAACCCAAACCCACACACCCAACACTATGCTGCTTCTTATGCAGCAAAAGGCATTCTTTTTTGTGGGACTGCAGTGAGACCTGAATGATTTACCTTTCTTTCTCCCCCCCTTCCTTTGTTCTAACTCCAAGCTTGTCAAGCAGGCTTCTGATGCCTTCCTGGGGACTCTGGTGTCAGAGAGGATGCTCCACGTAACAGAAATTAATCCCAAGATTAATGAATCGACATTGTGCTAATACAAAAGAAGTTTTTGCTTTGCTTTTTTGGCTTGTGTATCACTCTATCCTGAGAACTCTGGGAGCACTGGAAAAATTCAGTTCTGACTCTGGAAAGCTGGTACACAGACCTTAGCTGTGGGGGGCATGACAAGGAATCACCACGTTGTGCATTTGCCCTTTGGCCTGGTCAGTCTTCTTACCTCATCCCTCTCCACCTGTCTCATGCACCATGAAATTTTTCTGACAAGGCCCCAGTTTCTTTTTCTATCTATGTCATTCTATGAACTTACTATGGGTCAGTAATTACTGTTCTTATTGATGCTGACATAAGTTCCCATCTCCACAACTGTTTTTAATCCAGTGACATTTTAAATGTGGTCATGATCCCCGATTTTTCACAATTTAGAATTCCTTGAGAACATTCATAGGAAACCAAGAATGCACTTCTGAGTAAGGAGAGTGGAAGTAAAGAGACCTCTGTGATAACCCTCCAAGTGCTAGAGAGGAAATACCGGTATTGAATCAATGAAATTTATTTGCTTTATTCCACATTTGTGAGAATATTGGGAATTACTGTCTATAGTTGGTGGCATCAAATGACTGGTTTTCTGGTACACTTAAGTTCAAGCCTCTGCTGGCAGGTGTTGGTAAAAGGAATACAGGAGGCCTCACCCAGGGCAGACGCTTCTCTCTCAGATCATCCTGACATCTGGAACAAGATTTGGCCTTCTGCTGAGGCTTGAGAAGCGTAAATGTTTAGATACACCTGGGCTTAGGACCATTTTTCAGAGAAGGTTTCCTATCTTTTTTTTTTTTTTTTCTTTTGGAGGAGCAAGGCAGTCTTTGCCACTGTTCCAGACAATAGTAGACACTACATAAACATAAATTTGTTTATGTGGGAACAAACGAAACCCTTCTGTGGGTAAATGGGGGAGAAATGTTCATCCAATCTATTATAAAAGACGATAAAAGTAGTTGTGCCACAATGTAAATTAATTTAAAATTTAATCTTTTTGCATATAAATGGGGAAGTTATTTTTACTTTATAAAGTTAATTCCTCACAGGAAGATTCCTTTAAAGGCTGGATATTGATTAATCTGGAATAACACAGAAAAAAATACACAACTTCAAACACATCTTTTTCCTTCTGCCCTGTGTCTATGTTCCAGCACAGGGAATGTTCCTCGTTTCTAAATCTTCCATGCTAGTTCATGCCTCTGAGCCTTTGCACAGGCTGACCCCTTCACCTGGACAATTCTCTCACACACTCTACCTGTAGGAATTCTACTCAGATTTCCAAGCTCTTTCCAAGTATTAACACTCATATGACACTTTTAAATAGAATTGATCTTTCCTTCATGTCTTTCTACATCTTCCATGGGTGTTCACACAGAATACATTTTCTACAACTACTTCTTAATTATAATTTCTGAGTAAAAGGACCAGGGTTAGACTCTGTGTACTTCCCACTCCTACATGTTAGGTAGCTTGTCTTACATAGAATGTTCTCACATTTTTCCTCCTAGGTACCACTTATAGCAGAAGAGTATATGCCTTCAGACTGCTTTAAGATGGAATTTCTCTGAAGCTGTTCTTTCTCAAAAAATTCATGTGGATTTTACATTCAGATCTATCATGTAGTACTCATAATGTTAATATAAAAATGTTTAAAATTTCTCCTGTGTAAAATCTAGACTCCAGGAACCACCCCACAATTTATGCTTTACATAGTTAGTCTTTCTAGCACATGGCCCTTGGGATATACTTCTCAGTTGAAAAGAGTATAAGTAGAAGCTTTAAAATGTTTATTGAATTGAATTAAACAAGTGTAATGTAATGTAAAATGAAGCATTTGTTCCAAATGCCAAATAATTGAGAAAATATAGTCAAGACAGAGGCTGCCTTGTGATTATTAAGCTTAGAATAACATTTCAAAGAATTATTTAAAATAGCATAAGCTACCCGAAATGCATCATACTCACATCTGCTAATGCTTCCCCCTCAACCCTTCCAGTTCTCACGTCCAACTTGTGAAGTGATTATGTTAACCTGCTTGCAGCTAGCTGCTCTGAAAACCTACAAATGCAGAGTCCCACAAAAGGCCCCTGTTTCCTTTAGGTAGATATTTTAGCCTGTGAGCTTCTGGACCCATGTATCTTTCTGGAGTTATGTCAGAATCAAACAGAAAAGACTTTATAAGTAACTGTCACCTAGTATTAATATCTTAACTACCTGCTGAGAAGTATAATTCAGTTTAAATGGACATCTTTTAATGGATTTTAATGGAAATCTCTAAAAGAGGTTTCTAAAATAGCCTGAGAGAATACCAGATTACTGGAGGGAATAAATAAATTGCTGATTTGGAACATACAGTGTAAATAAATAAAACTCCCCTAACTCTTACCCTCTGCTGACATAGATACTAATGGCCAGAAATTTGAAGAAATCATTTCCTAAACAACATTCCTATGGCCCAAAATATGCTCAATGCCTCCCAAAGTAAATATCTTTGTGATAACATAATAATAGTGGAATCCAGTGTAATATAGAATTCTCTCTGTTGGGAAATGGGTTTCATGCAAGAACCAGACGTTGTTCCTCATCATCATCTCCAACTACGTCAAATTGATAATGGCAAAGGGCACTTTTAACCGAGCAGGGTTACCGGAGCACAGATGTGACCTGTTTCCTTTGCATTCTTTACGTATCTCAGCAAGATCTTTATTCACATTTGCTGAATGGAGAAGGGAAGTAGACTGGCACCGACAGGTACGACAGCTACGTGATGGGGGTTCTATCTCTGCAGTGGTACCTCCCCCTCTCATTTCTAAATTCCCTTGTAATCTTGCATGATGTACTTAGCTCAGGTGCCTTTACATTTTCCTCCCCTTGAATATCTGCTTGTATTTTTCCTGCCTTGCCTGTTTACCAAACTAGCAGAGACATGATCTTCTTTAGTCTGGCTTTGACGATGTAATGGAATGCCTGGCGTCCATTGCTCCTTTCAAGCTTCCCTGTTCCTTGCATCAGGGCTCTCTGAAACAGCCATGCTGTCATTTATGGTTTGGCTGTCTTTCTGGTGCTGCCCTTATTCTAAGTATTTTCTGTTGCACTTGGCTGAAATTGTATATATGCAGTAAAATCACTGAACCGAGGTAGATCTGCCTGCCTGTTTCTCCCGCAAGGCAAACAGCATCCGGAGGAGCAGCTCATCGTGATCCAGTGATATTTCAATCACACTGTGACTGCGCAGGCGGATTTAATCAACTCCGCCACATGCGTAATTCACAATGGATCCCTTTTGTTTCACTTATCATCAGAATGAATACACACAAGAAGCTCATTTAGCCCCTACCATTTGTCATCAGCTGCCCTATTAAACATTGATTTTATTTTCCCAGGTCAGAAATGATGAAATCAATATCTAACATGGCAGGTTTGTATTTGCTCATACTTTTCATTCAGATTCCCTGAGTAATTTTAAAACATTTACATCACATAAATGTTTATAGATTTAAATGTCAGTAAAGGTTAAGAGGTAATTGCATATGAAACTGACTGCATTAAATTTTAAAGTGAGAGTGGTTTTTATTAAACACATATGGAGATATTGTATTATTTTGTTGTTATGATCCACTAACTCACTCATTAGTTAATTTGTTCATTATTTATTTGACATATGTTAATGCAGCATTTAGTATTTTTTGGAGTGTTTGAAAGTAAAAAGTTAAGCATTGACATATAAAAGTGTTTTCAAACTATTAAACTTCATAGAAATGTTGTATCTGGAAGTCCATTTCATATTTCAAATATTCACTCATTCATAAAATGTTAGGCACTTACTGTGAACTCTGTACTGCCCAAGCCCTGTTCTAAGAACCATAAATTCACAGAGAGGTAAGAATCAATCCCCCTCCCCCACAGCCTCTACAGGAGCTCAGAATTTGGTGGGAAAGAAGCAGGCACAGAAAAGTTCAGACTTTGGTAAAGAAATCATAGATGAGGTTCTCTGTGGTAGACTTGTAGGTGGTCTCCTCTTCCATGGGCTCTACAGAGGGATAGAGGAAGCAGAAAGCAGGGAGGAGAGAAGAGAAAGATCAGCTCTGAAATGGCCTGAGGTATTTAGGAATGTTGAAAAATTGTAGTGCCTGGAAAAAAGTAATAAGAAAAGTGACTAGAGAAAAGGAAAGAGGAGCCAAGATGTGAGAGTCTATTTGTGTTGCCTTGACTTCACCCTTCAGTCATGGATCCAGCTGCCATTCAATAGCTTTGTAATCATGTGTAAGGCCCTTAGTCTTTCTGAGATCTATTTTCCTTATCTATCAAATGGGGGTAATGATACCATAGTCCCAAACAATCTCATGGGACTGTGATGAGATTCGGGTTAAATAATGTACAAGAGTCATTTTTAAGACAGTAGAACATGACACACAAAAGTGGGATTATGATTATGATTATGGTTTAAAAGCTGAGGTAAACTTGACTTCCTTGACAACAAGTTATCAGAAACAATCTTCTTTCCTAGAGTACCAGACAGTAATATCTACTTTATAAGCATATAGTAGAAATGTATTTAAACATCAATTCCTTGACTGAGAATTGACCAAAAAAAAGTCTCTAAGTGAATTTACTGAAAGTAAGTAGGAAATATATAGTTCATAGCCTCTGGTGTGAATGGTGCTCCTAGAGTTACACTGTGCGTTACCTACACAACCATACACGAGGGCCTTTGCCAACAAAGAGCTTTGATAAGAGAGTGAAGAGAGAATAGTGGAAAAATCACTATTTGAAAAGATTTGAGCTAGCATTTTCCAGAGTTGAAAGACATAATTTACTGACCAAAGGGCACACTAGGAGTACTGAGCATGATAAAGACAAATATACACTTCCAGCTTTACCACCAATTGATTGTGGACAATTACATTGGTACTTCAACTCTCAGTGCTCTGGTTTCCTTATATATAACATGAGATTATTTATTTATTAGAGAGAGAGAGATCATGCACAAGCAGAGGGGAGGGAGAGAGGGAGAGGGAGAAGCAGACTCCCCACTGATCAGGGAGCCAGAGTGGGACTTGACCCCAGGACCTTGGGATCATGACCTGAGCCAAAGGCAAATGCTGAACCAACTGAGCCACCCAGGTGCCCCCAGAACATGAAATATTAACACTACTTTCTTCATAAGTTCATTATGAAGTTCAAGTGAGTTCATATCTGTGTTTAGCACAATGGTACAGAGCAGGCACTCAAAAAGTGTTAGCTATTATTACAAAGGAATGACAACTATATTGACAGCCTTATCAAAAAGAAAAGAGAGAGGACTCAAAATCATGAATGAGAGAGGAGAGATCACAGCCAACATCACAGAAATATAAATAATCATAAGAGAATATTACAAAAAATTATATGTCAGCAAAATGGGCAATCTGGAGGAAATGGATAAATTCCTAGGAACATAGAAACTACCTAAACTGAAATAGGAAGAAATAAAAAATTTGAACAGACCCATAACCAGCAAAGAAATCGAGTCAGTAATCAAAAATCTCCCAACAAGCCAATGGCCAGAGCCAATTGGCTTCTCAGGGGAATTCTGCCAGACATTTGAAGAAAAGTTCATACTTACTCTTCTTAAATTGTTCCAAAAAAAAAAAAAAAAAAAATAGAAATGGAAGGAAAACTTCCAAACTTATTCCATGAGGCCAGGATTATCTTGATTCCAAAATCAGATAAAGGCCTTCACTAAAAAGAATTACAGGCCAATATCCTTGATGAACATAGATGCAAAAATTCTCAACAAAATTCTAGCAAATGGAATCCAACAGCACATTAAAGGAATTATTCACCACAATCAAGTGCAGTTTATTCCTGCACTAGAGGGGTGGTTCAATATTTGCAAGTCAATGTGACACATTGCATTAATAAAAGAAGGACAAGAGCCATATGATCCTCAATAGATGCAGAAAAAGCATTTGACAAAATACAGCACCAATTCTTGATAAAAACCCTCAAAAAAGTACAAAGATAACATACCTCAACATCATAAAGGTCATTTACAAAAGACCCACAGCTAGAATCATCCTCAATGAGGAAAACTGAGTTTTTCTCTGGAGTCAGGAACAAGACATGGATGTTCACCCTCACCATTACTATTTAACATAGTACTAGAAGTCCTGGCCTCAGCAATCAGGCAACAGAAAGAAATAAAAGTCATCCAAATTGGCAGGGAAGAAGTCAAACACTCACTATTTGTAGATGGCATGATACTCTATGTAGAAAACCTGAATGGACTCCACCAAAAAATTGTTAAAACTAACACATGAGTTGAGCAAAATCACAGGATAGAAAAATCAAAGTACAGAAATCTGCTGCATTTCTGTACAGAAATAATAAAGCAGCACAAAAAGAAATCAAGAAGTCGATCCCATTTACAATTGCACCAAAACAATAAGATACCTAGGAATAAATCTAACCAGAGAGGTAAAAGATCTATAAACTATAGATCTGAAGCTAAAAGATCTGAAAACTGGGACGCCTGGGTGGCTCAGTTGGTTAAGTGGCTGCCTTCGGCTCAGGTCATGATCCCAGCGTCCTGGGATCGAGTCCCACATTGGGCTCCTTGCTTGGCAGGGAGCCTGCTTCTCCCTCTGCCTCTGCCTGCCACTGTCTGCCTGTGCTTGCTCTCCCTTCTCTCTCTATGACAAATAAATAAAATAAAAAATCTTTAAAAAAAAAAAAAAGATCTGAAAACTGTAGAACACTTATGAAAGAAATTGAAGATGACACAAAGAAATGGAAAAATGTTCTATGCTCATGGGTTGGAAGAACAAAGATTGTTAAAATGTCTATACTACCCCAAGCAATCTCCACATTTAATGGAGTCCCTATCAAAATACCATCAGAATTTTTCACATTTTCACAACGCTAGAACAAACAATCCTAAAATGTGTATGGAACCACAAAAGACCCAAATAGCCAAAACAATCCTGAAAAAGAACAGAAAAGTTGGTTCTGGACTTCAAGCTATATTATAAAGCTGTAATCATCAAGACAGTATGGCAGTGGCACAAAAACAGACACATAGATACATGGAATAAAATAGGAACCCAGAAATAGACCAACAACTATATGGTCAACAAATCTTCAGCAGTGCAGTAAAGAATATTAAATGGAAAAAGGACAGTCTCTTCAACAAATGGTGTTAGGAAAACCAGACAGTGACATGCAGAAGAATGAAATTAGACCACTTTCTTACACCATACACATAAATAAATTTAAAATGGATGAAAGACCTAAATGTGAGACATGAAACCATCAAAATCATAGAGGAGAACAAAGGCAGCAACCTTTTTGACCCCAGTTGTAGAAAGTTCTTTATAGACACATCTCTGGAGGCAAGTGAAACAGAAGCAAAAATGAGCTATTGAGACTTCAAGATAAAATTCTGCAGAGTGAAGGAAACAACCAACAAAACTAAAAGACAACCTATAGAATGGAAGAAGATATTTGAAAATGACATATCTGATAGAGGGTTAGTATCCAAAATCTAGAAAGAAAAACTCAACACTCAGAAAACAAATAATCTAGTTAAGAAAAGGGCAGAAGACATGAATAGATATTTCTCCAAAGAAGACATCCAGATAGCTAACACACACATGAAAAGATGCTCAATGTCACTCATCATCAGGGAAATACAAATCAAAACCATGGTGAAAACCACCTCATACCTACCAGAATGGCTGAAATTAACAACATAGGAAAAAACAGGTGTTGGTGATAATGCAGAGTAAAGGAAATCCTCATATATGATTGGTGGGATGCAACCTGGTGCAGCCACCCTGGAAAACAGTATGTAGGTTTCTCAAAAAGTTAAAAATAGAACTACTTTATGACCCAGCAATTGCACTATTGAGTATTTAACATAAGGATACAAAAATACAGATTCAAAAGGATACATGTATCCTGATGTTTATAGTAGCCTTATCAACAATAGCCAAACTATGGAAGAAGGCCAAATGTCCATCAACTGACGAATGGATAAAGAAGTGGTGTGTGTGTGTGTGTGTGTGTGTGTGTGTGTGTGTGTGTGATGGAATATTACTCAGACATCCAAAATAATGAAATCTTGCCATTTGCAATGACATGGATAGAGCTAGAGTGTACTACACCAAGTGAAATTTTTAAAAAGACAAATACCATATGATTTTACTCAGATGTGGAATTTAAGAAACAAAACAGATGAACATATGACAAATAAATAAAGAAAAACAAAGGGAAACAAACCATGAGATTCTTAACTATTGAGAACAAACTGAGGCTTGATGGAGGGAGATAGGTAGGTCATAGGCCAAATGAGTGATGGGTGTTAAGGAAGGTACTAGTGATGAGCACTGAGTATTGTATGTGATAGATCACTGAATTTTACTCCTGAAGCCAATATTACACTATATGTTAAATAACTAGAATTTAGGGGTTCCTGGGTGGCTCAGTGGGTTAAAGCCTCTGCCTTCAGCTCAGGTCATGATCCCTGGGATTGAGCCCCACATTGGGTTCTCTGCTCAGCAGGGAGCCTGCTTCCTCCTCTCTCTGACTGCCTCTCTGCCTACTTGTAATCTCTGTCTGTCAAATAAATAAATAAAATCTTTAAAAAAAAAGATAATAGAGTATGAAGGGGTGGCTTCATGACACAAAGTTGGTTCAACCTCAGAAAAATCAATCAATGTAATTCACTACATTAACAAATGATACATAATAAAAATTCTTAAAAAACTAGGAATGAAAGGGAACTTCCCCAACATGGTAAAGAGCATCTACAAAAAACCCTACAGCAACATTATACTTAATGGCATGAGACTGGACACTTTTTTCCTAAGTGGGTACAATGTAAGGATACCTTTCTTACCATATTTATTTCATATTTATGCTTAGTATAATACTTTAACTTTTAAACAGTGTAATAAAACAGGAAAAAGAAAAGACATACAGATTGGGAAAGCAATGGTAAAACTCTTTCTTTTTTTTGAATGTTATTCAAAGATAACATTTGCTTTGTGGAAAATTTCAAGAAATCCAAAATAATAATAATAATAATAATAATAATAATAAAGCTTTTCAAACTAATAAGTGAGCTTAACAAGGTCACAGGATACAAAGTTAATAGTTAATATACAAAAGTCAATGGTATTTCTATATAGTAGCAATGAGCAATTGAAAATTGAAATTATAGATAATTGTCCTTTACAAAGAATTTAAATACTGAGTATAAATCAAACAAAATATACACAGATTCTCTGAGCTGAAAACTATAAAACACCAATGAATAAAATCAAAACAGACCTAAGTAAATAGAGGTGTCATGTTAATGGAAGACTCAATATTGTTAAAAAGTAATTCTCTCTGAATTGATCTATAGATCTAACAAAATTCTAAATGAAACTCTGACAGGATTTTTTTTTTTTTAGGTAGAAAAAAATTTTTAAATTTATAAAGAATGGCAAAGAAACTAAAATAGCCAAAATAATTTTGTCAAAGAACAAAGTTGGAGAATGAACACTACCTGATTTCAAGATTTTCTATTAAGCTACAATAGTCAACACAGTAGGAAAATGGCAAAAGATAGACTTGTAGATCCATGGAACAGAATCAAGAGGCCAGGTATAGACCCACTGAAATATAGCCCATTGATTTTTGGCAATGAGGCAAAGGCAATTCAACAAAGAAAGAATAATCATTCAGCCATATGCAAAGAAAAGAACTGTGACATTATACATATCATACAAAAAGTAACCCAAAATAGATTATAAACCTAATGTAAAATATGACACTATAAAGCTTTTAGAAGAAATCATAGGAGTAAATCCCTGTGAGCTCAAACTGGGGAAAGATATCTTAGAAACAAGTCCAAGAACGTGACAAGAAAAGAAAAAAATTCCTTAACATACCTCATCAAAATATAGAAGCTTTTGCTCTTTGAAAGATGATATTAAAAAATGGAAAAGCCAAGCCATAGACTGATAGAAAATATTTATAAAGTATGCATATACTTATAAGTATAGTTATAAAGTATAATAAAGTATAAAGTATATTTATAAAGTATCCAGAATATGTTTTTAAAAATTGTAAAACTCGACAAAAGGAAAACAAATAACCCAATAAGAAATGGGCAAAAGATTTGAGTAGACACTTCAAAGAAGATTGATAGGCACCTGAAAATATATTTTTTTGAAAAATATTTTATTTATTTAATATTTGAGAGAGAGATTGAGAGAATGAGTAGGAGGAAGGACAGAGGGAGAAGTAGACTCCCTGTAAAGCAGGGACTCTAACAGGGGACTCAATCCCAGGACCCTGGGATCATGACCTGAGCTGAAGGCTTAACCAAGCCTCCCAGGCACACCAGCACCTAAAAAGATACTTAAAATCATTATTCTTTGGGGGAAATTCAAATCAAAATCACAAGAACCCATTATACTACTATTAAGGTGGCAAAAAACAAAAACAAAAACAAACCCCTAACAATAACAAGTTCTAGCAAAGAAAAGAGAATGGAATTATCATATGTTGGTGGTGGGCGTCCAAAACGGTACAGCTACTTTGTAAAATAGTTTGGCAATTTCTTATAAAACTACACATGCAATAACCATTCAGCCCAGCAACTCCACTTCTGGGTATTTTACTTAGGAGAATGAAATAAGTTCATACAAACATTGTACACACATGTTGGTAGTTTTATTCATAATCACCAGCAACTGGAAACAACCCAAATACCTTGCAACTGTTAAATGGATAAACACAAATTATTACTACAGACAACAAGATGGAGGGAGCTCAAATACATTATACTAAGTTAAGGGCCAACACACTATTTGGTCTCTAGGCCCAATTCAAACCCATTTATTCATTTAGGGATTGTCTGTGACTGCTTTTGTGTCACTACGGCAGATTTGAATAGCTGCAACAAAGACCATATGGCCCACATGGTGTGGTAGCTAAAAATATTTACTACCTGGCTTAGAGGAAAAGCTTACCAATCCCTGTGCTAAGTGAGGGAAGATAGACACAAAAACTACATGTTATATGGTTCCATTTATACAACGTTCTGGACAAGTCAAAACTACCGAGATAGAGAACAAATCACTGGTTCCCCAGGGTTGAGCCCGGTCACAGGGATTGACCATAAAGCATCAGTATTTTGGGGGCACCTGGGTGGCTCAGTGGGTTAAAACCTCTGCCTTCGACTCAGGTCATGATCCCAGGGTTTTGGGATCGAGCCCCGAGTCGGGCTCTCTGCTCTGGGAGCCTGCTTCCTTCTCTCTCTCTGTCCATCAAATAAATAAATGAAATCGTTAAAAACAAAACAAAACAAAACAAAAGAATCAGTATTTTGGGGTGTGATGGAACTATCCTGTATCTTATTATGGTGGTTGTTACACAACTGTCTGCATTTGCTAGTTAACATAACTGATAAAATGGCATATCCCTTCCCCACCCCCAAAAGTGAGTCTTCCTGTATGTAAACTACAAACTAAATTTAAAAAAAAAAAAAAAAAAGACAGAAATAAGTGGTGTAAAATGGCACATATATTCGTCTGGACTTTTTGGCTTGCAAGTTGCAGAAACTCAAATGATTTTTAAGCAGGAAAGAAAAGAGAAGATTCATTGCTCAGAAAGCTGGAAGAGCTACCTTCAAACCAAAGGCTGGGCTTCAGGAGCCAGAGCTGAGAGGTAAGACCCACAGATCACTGGGGCCAGGATTCTTCTGGGTCTTATATTCTTGGTTGCTCTCTCCTATTGATCTCCCTGTGGCGGGAAACCTTTCCCCTGGCAGTCCTAATTTGGTAAGCCAGAGAAAGAGAAAATTTTTTCCTCTAAGTGTCTATTTATCCACTCCAGGGAAAGATGATGACCTTTGTGACCACAGACTCACACCTTGATCAATCACAGTAGCCACGAGGGAAAAAGCGCTGGGATAGCTAACCCTGCCTCTGGCGACAAAGGACTAAGTTCTGTTTTGAGAAGAATAGGATTAGTAAGCTTCTCAGGCAGGGGAAATCCAGTTGTAGTTTCAGTCAACTTCATTAACCACAAATTAATAAAACAAACACAACGTCTTGTGAATATCTCTTTATAGTTTCACAATTGTTTCCCTATGCTAGGCAAACTTGATTTGCAAGGCAGGTCAAAGGCATTTGAAAAAGGTTTTGAGGCACTTAACCCTTGGAGTCTGTGACTTAATAGGACTGGGAGCCTATCTTAATTAAATGTAAAAATATTCATTTCAGGTCCCAGTGGATTTCACTGAAGTATTGATACTTCAAAAAAATGATAAAAGGGAAATGGCCTAACTCTGCTGGTGTAGCCCAAATTAAAAGACCTCATTATGTAAACCAAGCCCTATTTTATCACCTTTCTGATTAACCTTTTTTTCCTTTGAAGTACCAGTCTTTAAACATTTTGGAATTCTTTTTTAAAAATCAGATTGAGGGGTGCCTGGGTGGCTCAGTGGGTTAAGCCTCTGCCTTCAGCTCAGGTCATGGTCTCGGGGTCCTGGGACTGGGCCCTGCATCGGGCGGGCTCTCTGCTCAGCAGGGAGCCTGCTTCCCCCCTCTCTCTCTGCCTGCCTCTCTGCCTACTTGTGATCTCTGTCAAATAAATAAAATCTTTTAAAAAAATAAATCAATAAAAATCAGGTTGAGATAGCCTTTCTTGGTTAAAGATAATAGATGTTTAATTTTAAAGATTTTAAGAAGCTATTAATCATGAAGATTGAACTCAGTTTACTAATTTTCTTGCCTCTGTGTCAGTGAACCAGAACAAACATTCTCTTTAAATAGAAGGTAGACTTTCAAAATCCTTAATTTTTCTATTTTCATGCAGTGGATATTATAAAGACATCATTAAACAAGTATAAGTCCTCTTCCAAAGCAAAAGACATCTAAGCTTCATTGGCTTTTCTCTTTCCCATTCTGCGATAGTATTCCAAGGGCCCCGCCTAGAAGGGTTAGTTTACAGAGTAGACCACATATCCACAGATCTCAGGTGCCTAAATTGCCAACCAGATCAGGAGGGGAAAAAAAAAAAGGCTGGCTTCCCTTTGCTCAGGCTTCTGGCTCATCAACGAAGAAACAGCCTTGGCTGTTCATTTGCGGTCTTGCATTGATGACTTCTTCCCAGGAGGGAACCGCAAAGAGAATCACTCACCCTCAAATACTCATACTTTCTGGCCTGGGGAAGCAAAAGCAGGCGAAGAAATTGGAATAGGGCTTGCCTGAGAGAAACTCTGAATGCTTTCAGGGAGAATTTATGTCATGTACTCTTAAGTTTTTACACCTAATTTAGTAAGTATACAGCTTCCTTGCAAAATAACACTGAGCATATCAGCAATTTTTATCTTTTCCTACTGGAAATGGAAGCAAAGTTCCCCCTTACTGGCAAATCCTGTCAGTATTACAGCAGTTGCAAGGAAGTTAATCCATCTTATTTCTTTCTCCTGTGCAATAAAGTTATATTATCACATATTTTAAATTGCTCTACTAGTCTATTTTAAAACTACAAGTTTAAGTGATATAGAATACTTAACATTTTTTTTTTTTAGTTTCCAAGTTTATTAGGGAAAGTCATTTTACATTCAAATGAAGTAATGTCAATCTGGTATGATCAAGTTTAATAGAAGTGATTCAATAACTGGTCTACTTGTTCTATAATTTGTGGTGATTGTGACGGGCTGATCAAAATCCTCCTTGTCTTTTAGAATTGAAGACAAAGGCTAATTCTGAAAACAAATGGTATTAAGTACCTCCACATTGAAGGAAGGAATATATAGAGGTATGTCTAAGGGTTTGTTGATTGACTTTACTGATACGAAACCTCCGTTTCAACCCTAGCCTCCGGGATTGAGGTGAGATGAGATGGCACAGAGGAAGAGGCTGGGTGGAAAGCAAGTTTCTGAGGAGAAGCTGAGGAAAAAGGGGTTCAAGCAGTGGTGTAACTAGAGGCCCACCTATGACATTTGACACCTAGGCTGGATAGTTCATACCCCCTTCCTCTCTATCATGAAAGTATTTTAGGGGACACCTGGGTGGCTTAGTTGGTTTAGCACCTGGCTTCAGCTCAGGTCATGATCCCAGGGTCCTGGGATCGAGCCCCACATCAGGCTCCCTGCTCAGCAGGGAGCCCGCTTCTCCCTCTACCTGCTGCTACCCCCTGCTTGCGCTCTCTCTCTGACAAATACATAAATAAAATCTCTTAAGAAAAAAAGTATTTCAGTATTCATCACAAACTGAAATAAGCAATAATAACCGACTGACAGAAAAGAGATGCAAACAGTGCAAAATGCTTTACTGATTTTTGCAACTATGCCAGGAAAAAAAATTATTAAAAATTAATAAAACATTGCAGAAACAAGATAAAAGTAATGGATTAATCTATATTAATTATAATGCAGTGTCTGAAAAAGGGGGAAATTATGCCTTCATGTTGGCCTTGCACAGTAATGAATGACATTACAGTTTCCATCTTTAAACCTTAATTTTGTCAAAACAGATCCTCTGCACACATTCATGTTTTGCCAGATTTGTCGATCTACCTTCCTTTCCCTCATGGTTGGTTGAAGAACTACTTTTTTGTTCACTTTACTTTCAAAAGCTTTTTTCACATGAAGTAATACAAATAGTAGTGAAAATTCTTTTTTTTTTTTTAAAGATTTATTTATTTATTTGACAGATAGAGGTCACAAGTAGCCAGAGAGGCAGGCAGAGAGAGAAGGGGAAGCAGGTTCCCTGCTGAGCAGAGAGCCTGATGCGGGGCTAGATCCCGGACCCTGGGATCATGACTTGAGCCGAAGGCAGAGGCTTTAACCCACTGAGCCACCCAGGCGCCCCAGTAGTGAAAATTCTTAAGTGTAAGGATAAGTTCAGCAGAGATCCATAAAAATCCCATTTCACAATAATTTCCAGCAATTGTCATACTAAACATGTCATTGTTTCTTTGGGATCTATTCTAACAGCTTTTAAAAGTCTCCAACCAAAAATATTTCACTTATCTTTACTATAAATGCAACATAAATTTATATCATATTCCATAAAAACTTATGAGGTTTTCCTTCAGCAAAAATTAGAGACATTATTTTATCTCTTGTTTAGTTCTTGATAAGAAAAATGAAATGGTTCAATCTCAGCTTTTGTGACGATGTAAAACCAACATCTTTTGTTATTTCTTCTGGCAATTTTCTTTAAAATTTGACTTTTTGTTCTACGTAAATATTTATTTTTGTCTGTGTTGTTGGGAGAAAACCCTTTTTCTCTACCAGCTTAGGTCTGAATGGTCAGGGGTCTGCAAATTAATTGACAATAGACACATTGATGAGACAAAAATGTACAGCTCATGTAAAAGTGCTCTATGGAGACATCTAGCATCAAAATTTATATACTAGCTTAGTAAGGGGAGGGGGCGCTGAGTCAGAGCGTCAAAGAGTGGGAGCTTCTGATGCAGGCTGTTTACCTAATTTTTTTGAATACTCCAGTGCGCAAGAACAGTTGCCTCTGTGACAGATGATTCTTATAAAGCTCTGCTTTAGTCAGATAAGAGAAATTAAGATACGGTTTCTTCCTGCATCTGTTGTAGCTCAGAAGTTTTCACTTTGATAACATTTTGGTGGGTCTTTCTTTTGTCCTTTCAATGTTATGTGCCGTAATTATAGCTTCTTTCAGAATTTCTGTGCGTTGATCTTCAAGCAGCAGTTTTAAAGTCTGCTGTGTCCCTGTTGTTCAAGGCTGATTTTCACTGTTTACAAATATTTTGGGGTCTTATTAAACTCATCTAAAATTTCACAACCAGGAAAAAAGATAACCCAGGGGAAAAAAATCGCATGCAACACAGAGAAATTTTAAGCAAATCCTCTTGGGTCCACATTTTCTTTCAGATTACATAGTACTTTGAAAATCGAAATTAACTTTTCAAACTTCTTTTGACTATGTAGTTCCATAATGAATATGCCATCTCGTCTGGGAAGATCTTTACACTGTTTTACACACATTCTGCACTGGTTTTCATCAATGAGGTGAAAATTAAATGAATGAACACATTTTGTCAAAGTTCCAAAAGAGCCACTCATAAAGCGATGTTTCCAAAAGAAGTGAACTCTGCAGAATTTCAAAGACTAATTTACACAAGACCTACATAAGGATGGGGAGTGATTTCTTTGATTGGTGCCTGACATCATTGTAAATATGTTCCATAGTTCTGGCTTTGTCATATCATGGACCATGACAGATTGACCATGATTTTGCCCATCTGTCATCATTTAGTTGTTTCAACAACTCTTCTGTGGGCTTAGCAACAGTTTTCCAGAAATAGCAAAGAAGCCCAAGAATTATTCCTCTATTCAAAGTTCATCATCTTCAGTATGGATGTACCTGACCACATTGCACATTTGATCAGTGTGTGCAACATGGGGAGTGCAAAAGTAATTCCAAAGTATTGTGCTCTTAAAATATCTTCTACTCCTGAATGGTACCTCTGACTGAATGCTTTGTTTTCCTGTTTCATTCCTTAGTTAACAACTTTAAAAGGGGGATATAGTTCAACTCTATAAAGCTAGAATTCAAACTCCATAAAATATTGCATGGGCACACTAAGATGTGTTCTTTCCAACCAGACACATCACACCTCACACTTTGCAGTTTCACTGGTTTACATGATAAACCAAACATCCAGGTGGCCCCATAGAATAACAGAATTGAAGTTCTCCACTTTTATTTCCTTCCCTTTACCATAGTTGTGCTATCATTCAACTTTGAGTCTTTGGCTAAAAGTAGGACTGTGGAGTACCATAATGGCTGTGTCTAAACTGGGCCATTACGAACTTATTCTTAAAAGAAATGCATCTTACAGAATCCTTGTATGTTGGCAGCCAGTTGATCAGTGAAGAATACTTCAAATTAACTTTCATATAGAGTAAATATTTATTAAAAGATAAGCAATAAAAATGTATTAATTTGGGGGGGGGACCTGGATGGCTCAGCTGGTTAAGCACCTGCCTTCCACTCAGGTCATGATCCCAGGGTCCTGGGATTAAGCTCCACACTGGGCTGAGCAGGGAGCCTGCTTCTCTCTCTCCCCCTACCTGCTGCTCTATCTGCTTGTGCTCTCTCTCTGTCAAATAAATAAGTGAAATATTTTTTAAAAATGTATTAACTTGAAGCCTATGTGTGCATGGGCTTACACATACCCACCAATAATTGTTTAGACTTAAACCAACAAAAGATATTTATAGGGGGAAGTATTTTATCACTAATGTTATTCAGAATTGCCGGTCTGAGGTGATAATAAAAAGCATACCGACTTAGAGTTGGTTTTATTATTGTTTTTAAATTCTCTACAGTTAATGTATTGTTTTATTTCCTGTACTGGATGGGACCCCTCCCACCACCTTATTCTTTGTATAACGTTTGTCTGTAAGGATTCTCCAGGGAAGAGAATCATTTTTAAGTTCTGTAGTCTTGCTTAAAAAGGGGGAACTGGTTTGTTGTTTCTAGATAGAGTATTTATTTGACTGTTAGGCTTGCTGATGTGCCTTCACGTTTCCAAATGGGAGAAAGAAAGTTGCCACAGTGGCGGAGCCTGGTGGTGGAACGGACAAGACTGTCCCCATGTTTCTGAGGCCTCAGAGTTGGGTTATAGTGCTTGAGGAAAGTGTTTGGAAGAAGTCTAGATAATGAAACTGTGTTAGAAAAAGAACAGGAAGAGCAGCCATGGATCTGGGCTGTCCCCTTAATGACAGAAAAGGAAACCAATGAGCTCTTACCACCTCTTAAAGACCTACTCTCCCATGTCTTCCCATCTAGGCCTATGGAGCCTCAAACTGGTCTGTGCTAGGTAATGAGGGTGAGATGGAGGACGGTGGGAAGAGACTTTTCAATTGCACATAAGTTTGAAACTTCAAGTGAGGAGGATTAACTCTCAACAAGGAAAATGTCTTAATAACCAAGCATGTTTGACAAGTTAGGGAATCAGTCTAAGATGTCTTTGAGGGGGTCTGTTATCTACTGGGAAAAATATATGCAAGCCAGGTGCCAATAGAACTGAATTCAAAGTTTTGGGGGAAAAGAAAGTAGAAACTTTCATTTTTGTACTTGGATAAGTTAAGATTCCTCACTGGGCCATTTAAAAACAGTTGCATTCTGCGGCACCTGGGTAGCCAGCCAGTTAAGCATCTGCCTTCTGCTCAGGTCATGATCCCAGGAGCCTCACATCAGGCTCTCTGCTTAGTGGGAAGTGTGCTTCTCCCTCTCCCACTACCTCTGCTTGTGTTCCCTCTCTCACTGTATCTGTGTGTCAAATAAATAAAATCTTTTAAAAATAAAAATTAGAAAAAAACAACAGTTACATTCTATTGGGTACAAAATGTGTTGAAACTATTTGATCCCCAAGCTGCTGCTTGGTCGAACCTAGAGACTGTTTTCCTGACTGGGTCCCTGTTCTAATTGTCCTTTTTTTCTAGGACACGGCCTATGACCTTCTTTCAGAGATTTGTTCTGCTTCCTTTGACATTAACTTTCAGGCTTTGAGTTTATCCCATCACCCAAGGTTTCAAGAATCCCAATGGTGAACCATTTAGTTCTGGAGCTATTTCCAAAAATATGCGTGTGGGTCCAACATGCACAAAAAGTCTTTCTCAAAAACTAGCCAGAAGTGATTGCATGAATCATGGCAACTCATCTTTCTTCAAATAACATGACTTCCCCCTTTTTGTTTTCCAACTTTCTGCTATATCCTATTTCTTTTTCTTTCCATTTGCTCTGCTCTGTATTTCCCAGAGGAGTATCCCATAATTTTCTTGTGAACTGGATAATTATAAAGTTTAAATGAGTTCTTTTTATGTGAACATCTCCAAAATTGTTAACATACTCAAATTTCTCATTTAAATAATGACTAGAAATTGTTAAATTTGAGTTATGTATGCATAAAACATTCCATCATGGAACACTGGAAAATCTTTTGAGGCTATTGATTGTCTTGGGCTAAAAAAATTGTTTTTCTTGTCTGCATCTACAGGAAAAAAAAAAAAAGAGCTATGCTATTTCAAAAGTGTTTTGTCTTTGGGCTTATTTCTCTCTAAATGTGTAGCTGTTGAGTACTGTATCTTTTGTGACAAAGATTGTAAATCTATTGTAAAAAAAAAGATGCTAGGCAAATTTTATCATAGCCATTATTAGCTTAGAAGTCTTTGAAAATTATTTTTTAGGTTTCAGATACTCATGACTATATATTTGCTATAATTAGGATTAATAGAGGAGGATCCTAGGAAGGCAGAGATTGTAACTCCTCATTTGCCATCATAAGGCATACTCGGTAAGTGCTTTTAAGGTTCTGGTGCATATGTGTTTCCCAATTTAAATGTCCATCTGAGTTTCCCTCCTGGATTCTGTCAAAAACCATATTTCCCCACAGGTCCCCGGACTTTTCTAAAACTAGGTCACATTATACACCCTCTAGGAATGAGACTCTTCTCACAAGTAAGATATAAATTGGCTGTCCACAGGACGAGACTTAAGACAGATTGGGCCAATTGGTCTTTTGGCACCTTTTCATAAGCCCAGGGAATGAAACAATTTTTTGGAAATATATTATCTGTATCTTCCAGAACTCCAAATAAAATAATAATGATAATCTCGTGTTTGTAAAGCCCTTTATAGTTTACAATATGTATTCATGTTTTAAAAGTTATTCCTCCTAGGGTGCCTAGGTGGCTTAGTCGGTTAAGCCTCCGCCTTCAGCTCAGGTCATGATGTCAGGATCCTGGGATCGAGCCCCAAGTTGGGCTCCCTGCTCAGCAGGCAGTCTGCTAGTCCCTCTCCCTCTGTCCCTCCCCTCCGCTCGTGCTCTCTCTCTCAAATAAATAAAATTTTAAAAAAAATGTATTCTTCCTCACAGTAATCCTTTGAAGTCAGTATTATTATCCTTATTTTGTGAGACATTAATTTACTTTCTTAATATGGAAACCGTCAAAGCCTAATCCCAGGTCAGCCAGTGCTTTTCTCTCATCCACAACTTTATTTCTATTTGTCATAGATGAATCTCTCATTGAGAAGACTTGGGACAACCTCCTAGAATACTTCTCTGCCCCCAGCACACAGAAACCTCTGCATGACTGATGGTATTATTGCAGTGACCATCTCAGCATATAAAAAGGGGGATTTCTCCCCACAAAGTGACATCATCTCTCACATGACCCATCGGGACATTTAGATACTCAACCATTTTAAAGTTGATAAACTTAAATTTTAAGAGAATCTCAAAATATAAACCATTAAGATATAGGATAAATTTTATATCCTCATTCAGTTTGATCCCAATTGAAAAATCCAATATCCTCTTCTGCTCACTCAGTGTTACATTCCTCTTCCAGGTTCCATGGTTGTGATTCTTCTAACTCATCCTGCTGCTCCACAGCTAAAGCTGAGTTCCTCAAGTCCAAAGAAAATCAGGGACCTTTTCAGTTTTGTCATTAGGAGTCCAACTGAGGCCCTTGGAGTAACTATTCTCTTATTAGTCATCAGGCCCCTGACTTAGCATCAGTGAGTTTGTTCAGAGAAATATCCAGAACTCTCAGCCCCTGATGGTTGGCCCTCAGCCTATTTCTAGCCTTCAGTGGCTAGACGCTTAGAGTATCAGGCACCTCTAGGAGAAGACTAAGAATTCCATCTTGTTTACCTTTATATTTCCAGTAGTGAAATTTCTAGTAGTGCCTGGCACCTTCTAGTGGTTCTACCAACATTTACGGAAGGAATGAATGAGAAATCTGTGTGTTCTCATCTTATGGAGGGAAAATATTACAGTGACAGTGTTCAGTGAATTGTTAAAACACATGGTTGTTAGTACAGAACCAGGACTTGAAATCAGATCTGTTTACTCCCATTCTAATGTGTTTCTTTTGACATGTGTTGGTAGCCCGGCCAGTCATTTCTCTGTTCCTATTCAGTGCATTCCCAGAGGGCATATTTCCCTCACTTTTCCTAAACTCAATGAGCTAAATGACTTCTTCTGTGTCATTTCTCTGCCTCCTTCCCCCTAGAACTCATAACTTCCCTAAAAGTTCTACTGCTTTCATCATAAGAGATGACATCCCGTATAGTTCCATTTTGCCTTGGCAACATGGTGCATCAATAGGGAAAAATCATTTAACCCATAAAAGTGGCTATGAGATGTTCATATCTCTTGCCACATGAACAGGATAATGATTTTAAATGTTTAAACTATTTATTTCCTTACAAAATAACAACTTCAGTGAAATTTCAAGCACTTTGGAAAGGGTATAAAATGAAAAGTAAAAATTCTACCTCCCCTCGTGGATTCCCGGTGTTTCTTTCCAGATGTGAATACTATTAACAACACCTCATGTGTACCACCAGGAAGCTGTCTTGCAAAAATGAGCATATACATGTATCTTTTCCACAAAAAACACAAGGGACATTCACACTCAAAAATGATGTTAAGTGAAGAGAACAAGCTTCAGAGTGATAGAGGAATAAGAACGCAAATTGAAGAGGTCATTACATTGAGGCAAATGTAAAAAGACCCACAAGGGGCACCTTGGTAGCTCAGTTGTTGAGTGTACAACACTTAATTTTGGCTCAGGTCATGATCTCAGTGTTTTAAGATCAAGCCCCATGTCAGGCTCTGTATTGGAAGTGGAACCTGCTAAAGATTCTCTCTCTCCCCCGCTCTGCGCTTTCCTCCCATCCAAATAAATACATACATACATACATACACAAAATAGTGATATTGCATTCATGTTACCTATATATGCATGGAAAAGTACAAAAATATATTAATCAGATACACGTTAAATTCATGTAGTTCCTTAGAGATGAGTAAAGTGCAAGAGAGGGAAAAATGAAAGATGAAGGGACTTCAGATTTGTGTGGAATTTTTACACACACACACACACACACACACACACATTGAAGGAAATATGATCAATGTTAAGAATTGCCAGTTTCAGGAGTAGACTCAGGGTGAAACTTATTCTCTGTACATTTTTAAATATATTTCAAATAAAAAATTTTAAAGCCAAGTAGATTCTCTTATACATACTGTTCTGCACTGTACTTTTTCCATTTAATCATGGATCTTGGAGAATTTTAATCATTTAGCATACACAGACCAACCTGAGTTTTAAATGGATGCATATCACTGGACCATACTCCTAAGAATGAATAAAATGGGAAATTTTATATTATATAATCTTAACCACAATTTTTCAAGCCACCAAAAAAAATGGTTGCATGGTATTTCTTTTTAATTATTTTAGCATTCTCCTGTGGATGGACATTTATGTTCTTTGCAGTTTTTTGCTGTTACTACTATAATGAATCTAAACATACATTTATATTTTATCACATACATCCAACTGTAGATAAAAATATATTTTTTTAAGATTTTTTTTAGTTTGTTTATTTGACAGAGAGAGAGATCACAAGCAGACAGAGAGACAGGTGGAGAGAGAGGGAGAAGCGGACTCTCCGCTCAGCAGAGAGCCTGATGAGGAGCTCAATTCCAGGACCCTGAGATCATGACCTGAGCTGAAGGCAGAGGCTTAACCCACTGAGCCACCCAGTCGCTCCCAGATAAAGATATTTTTCGAAAATGACTTTGCCTCACTACAGAATTTTGATATGAATTTTAGACCAGTCCTAGCTGATATAAATTTTAGATGATATTCATTTATAGTTACAGAATTTAGCCAAGGTATTTCATTCATGGACATTATTTCTGCTTTGGGGCAAAACTGTCAAACTTAAATATTTTTGAATTTAAACTTTGGCTGTTATCATGATTTTGGTTAAAATTCCACTATCAGAAATTTTTTTTTAGTGTTGGATTAAAGCTTAACCCTGACAAAACCAATCTCCAGTCATTTATGCCTTATCACAATTGAATTTATCAGCTCATTTTCTAAGATTTATAAATAAATAGAGCTTGAAGACAGAAGATATTACAAGGGTAGAACAAAAAATCACCCAAAAGCAGAGGCCCCCATAGGGCAACTTAGCTCCTGCAAAATTGTGTGTCAGGCAGACCCAAATATTTCACAAGTGTTTTAGTATATTGACACCACGCTGTCACTCAACTCTCAAAGGAAATTTTTAAATTATAGCAGTGAAGACTTCGAAGTTTGTGTTAGCTGAGTATAGATTTTTGAGATTTCTGGTGCTGCTAAAATTGCCCTATACATTTCTGTTCTAAATTTTTTTCCCCGGGCTCTATCATTAGAGGCACTATATTAAACATTTCTATTCACTCTCACTTTTAGGCTTTCACATTTCAAAGATACTGTAAATTATGGGAATAAGCATTTGCCCAGAAATTTGGGTGGATACACACCGTGTTTAGTGAGGCCAGTCATGTGGCCAATGCCCACAATGGAAGTGCATGATTGATATTGCAACAGTACAGATTTCCATCTGTCTCTCTCTCTCCACACACACACACACACACCCACACACACACACACACCACCGCCACCGCTACCACCACCACCAGCAGCACAACCTTGGAGAAAGCACTGGCCAGCATTTCCCCCATATTTATAGGCATTTTAATATTATTTTTAAACTATGGTGAGGAGGAGAGGAAATTGTATGTATTTTTTAAACAGAGTGGAATGGAAACCAACTGACAAATAAACAAAAATACCCATTCTTGAGAGGTTTAGATCTTGAATCAGGGGACTATGATCTTCACATCAGCGTGCCTAATAAGCACAATTTTCCCGTGAAAGGAGCTAGCCTTCCCTTCCTGACCCTATCTTCCTCGCTCACAGAAATTGCAGTCTACTTTTTAAATGTATGCTTTTGTTTTCGTCGGAGCCATTGGGAGTCTACAAATTCTGTCATGTGGTTGTGTTCAGTAGCCCTAATAGCCGTGATGGAAGCTGTATGTCAGCTCCGATGAAGACGGAAAATGGAAAACAAAATGAACACGTTAATACCCTTTGGCGGAGGGGTGGGGGTGGCATTCTCTTGCTGTTGGGAGACAGATGTAAGCTTGGGATCAGAAATGCAGATATGATTTAATTATGTTAAAGTCATGTTGTT
Organism: Mustela nigripes; assembly: GCF_022355385.1. Taxonomy (NCBI): domain Eukaryota; kingdom Metazoa; phylum Chordata; class Mammalia; order Carnivora; family Mustelidae; genus Mustela; species Mustela nigripes. Next base: position 100,989,074 of record NC_081561.1, read on the forward strand.
TTTGCTTTGCATGTCACTTCAAGGATTTGCATGCTATTGGCTGTCACTCAATTATTGAAGAAATAGCTTTAAATTTGGGCTCTGATAAAATATTTTTAAAAGTACAAAAAGACAGATTTTTAAAGTCTGCAGCAAATGAACTGCTTTTTGGGAAAACTGGATATATGTGCTATTTACATTTAAATAAGTCACCCGGCATGCAGGTATGTATACATTCGTGTATAATTTTAAATGACAGGCTCCAATTTAATGGAGAAGCTAGGGCTCATTAGTTCCCTGAGAAGGATTGATTCTCCATAGCCGGAATGGTGCATACAGCTCTTAGATAATTTGTAATGAATTGAATTTTCCTTCAGCATACCTAATTAGTGATTCTTTCTTTTGCTACTTAAAAGGCTATAGACATTTAAACAGATAAATGTTTGGAAATCTGTTAAGATGCCAGAAAGGTATTAAGCCTTTGTGCGCATGGGCTCCGGGCTGGGGTGGAGCTGGAGAAAGCGTAGGAAAAGAGAACACTTCATTCTGGAAAAATTAAGTTGTCAGGGTTTTGCTTTAAGAGCGTCATATGTTTTCTAACTATTTGCAGAATTGCTTGGCAAATTTTATGTGAGGTATGTCAGCCATGAACCTAGTCTTCTGGTTGCCTTTTGTTCTTTTACCTGGCTGACTGGCTCTTCAGCGCCCCTCGTGGTAAAGCATGGGAATCCTGGGGGGGCATTTCTTCCTCAAAGTTCTGCACACAGAGATTGCCTTTCACTACAGGTACATGTAGACTGAACCAGTTCAAAGACAGATCCTGGGAAGCAGATTGGGAAGTAGATCTGGGAAATACACTAACAGATCTTTTAAATAAGTCTCTACTATATTCATAAAAGTGTTGCTCTCATGGACCCAAGACCTTGAAATTGTCATTTCTGCCAACTCTGAAAATGGATGCTATAGTAATTCAGACTTTGTCTCAGTTTTTCTTGGAATTATTGATTGTTCCAAAGCTTCACATGGCATAGATTAGATATTTAAAAGTTGAGGTCATAATTTTAATGACATTCCATCTTAAGGTAAATTATAACTCTGTCCTGTTTCTTATCGCCAAAAGCACCATATGTATCAAACTATGCCAAACACCAGCAAACAATCAGTCACTGCTCAGGAAATATAGTGGAAGTCAAGAAAGTAGAGATAATTCAGTAGCGGTTTAATCGTGTGAATGAATAGAGAAATGTTCAGTGTCTATTGCCTTTCAGAGATTAATGAATCCGAACACATATTATCATGTCAGATGGAGATTACATGCTGTGGCCATGGGTGAGGAGACAGAGGAGATTTCATTGAGTGGCAACAGAAAGGACCTGTTTTTCCACATTAAAATGATTTGGACCAGTAGATAGCAAGCCTACCAGTGTTAGGATAGAAGAGGAATTGATCACCTCTGAAGTCAAGATGCTTAAGAAAAGAATTTTTGCTCTGAACTGAGTTGGCACTGACTTTGTCTCTGAATTTTCCAGGATGCCATTTTGAGCAAAATAATAATAATAATAATAAATTAATTTAGAATAGCAACAAGAAATGCATAGTGTTTACTTAAGAGAGAGGAGTTCTACTTTCATTTAGTAGTTTAATTGAGGAGCATTCTTTGTTTTCTTTTTTAGATATTTTCTTTGTCAGTCTGTGTTTTCAAATTTGCAAGGCTCAAAAGACATCTATAATTATTGTTGATAGAACTAATCATTACATGATGCAAGATTCTAACAAATTTAAGTTCCTGCAAGAATGAACCACTCAAAGCTCAATAGAGGGAAATCCATGCAGATAAAAGCAGAACAAGGATGAACTACATGACCAAGTGAACTGACTTGGTACATGCTCTACCAGCCTCACACTGTGAGAATAGGACAGCTGTCCAAAAATATTTGGAGAGTTCTCATGTGGAAAAGCCAAAACAGGCTTCAACCTTCAACAGAAGGTTGAAGAAGGTTCTTCAACCTTCTTTTACTTCCCTTTTTTTTTTTTTTTGTAATTACCTCCCTAAAGAGCCTTTTTAGATATTTTTATCCTAATTGCTTCACCCTCACCGTGAAATAACTAATACCACATATACACTCTACATCTGTTTATGCACTCTATGTATTTCTGTGTTGGATACATAAAAAGAGTTAAGATTCCTTGCCTCCTCTCCCAAAGAACTACTTCTCTTCTCTTTGGGGGCCACATTGCCCCTATTGAGAGAATGCAGGGATAGACTGAAATGATTACAGTAGTTCTGTCAAGTGAAAACAAATCCAGACTCAGCAGGGAGTGATTATTCAAAGGAATTACTGCAAAAGAGACAAGGGACATGGGCCCTGGAGCATGGGCCTCAGTTAAAATTCAACGCTCTCACTTCCTGAGAAGCCTCAGAAGGACAGTTTTCTAGCTCAATGTAAAGAAGTTCTAAGAGCCAGAATTTTCTGAAGGCAAATGGGTTGATGTTCCTGGACACTGATTTTGTTTGAACCACTACTGACTGACCCCTCAACCTGGATGCTGTAAATCACGACTCACAAGCTCGATTCTAGACACAGACTGAAAGGTCTGGCTGAGTCTGGGTTTCTGTGGCCATAAAAGCACAAGAAACCAAGACTATAACTGTCCCCTTTGGAAACTACCTCAGACATTATCTTACAAATAGAATTCTTCAGCAAGTTTAATCTCAAATATAGGTTATAGCACTGTGTTTGAACTTTTCATTCCCCATACCCTGTAGGGTCTCGTTCTGTCCACAGGTTCAGAAGAGGAAGCAGAGACTTCAAATCCAAAGAACCTAGGAACCCTCAATCCCAAGGGAGAAAACAGAGCTAAAACACTAACAGGTAAATGGAGTCCTAAACTGAAGAGGGATGAGAGTCTCTATAAGGCTGGGGTAGGCGTGGAATCTGAAGGAGGGAGAAAAGAGTAACTACAGATGAGTTAAGAGCCAGTGGTTAATTGTTGGGGAAATCATGGACACTTGCCTACAGGACCATCTCCCAAAGGAGCTATCCCAGGTGGTCCAGGGGGCAGGCAAGGCAGGCCTGGAAAGTATACATTTGTGCCTCTCAAATAGCTCTCACTCCATGCCTTCCGCCAGCGTACATAATTTATCCAACTGGGCCTCTAGGTCTTATCTGCCAGATGCCCTACAAAGGACCAAATATTCTTGAAGGTTCCTTTCTGGTTCAAAAATACTAGGGCTTTGGATTCTCTCAGATCCGCTTCATTTCTTTCAGATTTTTGTTCTTATGGAACATCAACTATCATTGATTTTTAAAAGAAGCCTCACAAATACAATATGATTTATATGCCCATTTCTCACTTCTTCTGTGAAGTGTTTCTCTACTTGGATTATCCAGAATCGAATAACTAGTTTTTGGTTTGTTTTTTGGGGGGTTTTGCTTTTTGTTTTTCATTTTTTTACTTTTCTTAATTGAAAAAGAAATCTTATGGGTTACGCAGGTTTTGTTTTGCAATCTAATTTTGTTTGGACCTAATGTCAGTAAAATACATACTGAAAACACCAATTTAATTTTTGTCACTAAGTAAATTTAAACTTGTTCTATTTAGTTTCCAAAGAAAGAACTCATGAAGAAAATACCTTCTGTATTCTCATAAAAGTATTGAATTTTAATTACATATGGAATTTGGCTTCATATCATGCATAAAGGGATAAAACCACATTGTAGAAAATTAAAGGAGCAATTTAGAAAAAAATTGCTCAAGTATTTTACTTAAAATCTTCAGCTCTGAATTAAATAACTACTTAATTTCTTTAGATAACCAAAGAACACTTAAATAGAAATTAAGAAAATTGTTTTTAGGAGTTTGCAGTTTGAGGAACCCATTAAATAGATTTTATTGATCTTCCCTTGAGTATACACAGACTATTTTAAATCTTATATCCTAACTAGTTAATTCAACAATTGGGTCCCTATTATTTTCCAGGCGAGGTGCTAAGCATACAACAGTGAGTACAGCTGGTCTCTGCTCTCAAGGCCTTAATCCTCTCCTACTCCAACAAGGCAGTCGGGCAAATGGCTCAGCTGGTTGGTTGCGCCGTCTGATTACCTGGGTCAAACTCTAGTTCCACATTTTACTAAGGGTAAAAAGGTTAGACAAGTTGTTGACTCCTTCACAGTTTTAATTCATCCGCAAAATTGGAGTAACCAGGGACTCCCATAAGAATGTTCTAGCTAAAATGTTTAGAGTATGTTAAATATTTAGAACATGCTTGTGATGATCTTTCTGATTTATTCCCTTGGTTAGGCTCCAGCTCCCAGTTATTCAACCAAACACTAGTCTAGATGTTATAAGCAAGGGTTTTTGTAGATGTGATGAAAGCTACAATCAGTTAACTTTATCCTAGGGCATCTGGGTGGCCCAGACTCCTTCAGTTGAAAGGCCTTAAAATCAGGGCTGAGGCTTCCCTGGGGCAAAAAAAAAAAAAAAAAAAAAAAGGCAGTTCTGCCTGTGGTCAGCAGCTTCAGCCTGCACAGGAGCATTCCAGGTTGCCCTGTGAGTGAGTACTTCTGTCAGAAGAGCCACCTCTCTTACATGAGAAAGGAGGAGCGCTTACTTCCTCCATTTCTCTCCTCCTCAGGAAGAAGCAGAGAGAGAGCCCTCACTGGAACCCAACTGTGCTGGCACCCTGATGTCATACTTCCCAGCCTTGAGAACTGAGAGAAATAAAGGTCTTTTTTTTTTTCAGCTACTGCTCTACGACGTTCTTAGAGGGCAGCCAGAACTAACAAAGCCAGTGGGCCACAGATTCTGCCCAGATATGCAGGAGTTCCCTTCCTTCCTGTCCTCCTTGAGGCCTCCTTACTTGGTTATTTGTTCTGTGACCCACTCAGCAGGCTTTCGATAAGCTCTTCTGTATTCTTTTGTTTATGTTTAATTCCTTGCAACTGAAGAGCTCTAACTGATACTTTAGGTTTGGCCCTGAGGTCTCTCCTCATGGCACCTTGGTCTTCCTGGGCATCCCGTACTCTTACAACTTCTGGCACTCCCATGTGTTCTACATCCTCATGTATGTATCCTCAGCCTGGATCTCCCTCAAACTCTCCACCAGAATGGATGATTACCCAACTGCTCTTCTCTTGGACAGCTCCCACCCAGAACCCAACATGTCCCGAAGTGAACTCATGGACGTTCTCCCCAATTCTGCTCCCTCCCCTCCTCCGTCCTCTACTTCAGTGATTGATAGTGCCATCCCCTCAGTCACTCAAACCCAACACCTCCTCTCCTTCTCCCCCCTCAACAGACTAGCAGTTTCCTGGTTCCGATGATTTCCCCTCTTAGTACCTCTTCAATGCCTTTACTCCTCCCTACCTCTTCTCCCTGCCTCAGGCCCTCGGCATGGCCTGGGCCACTGTGGAAGCCTCCCCACATTCCCTTATTCTCACCTTCCTCTCCCTCCCTGTCCACCTGAGCCAACCCACACACCTGAGACTTGTTCTTAAAGTAGTATCTGATCAGTTCTCTATCCTCTTTAAAACCCTTCTTCCCTATGACCTATGTAAAAAAGCAAACTCTGCATGGCAAACAAAGCTTCCCAGATCTTACCTCTGTCTGATTTCCCCATCCCTCTTTCCTCACTGCGATCTCCTAAATTCTAATAATGTGGCTGGAATTGCACTTTACTTAAAATGTCACATATTCTCCCTGTTCCTCCAACCCATCTGTGCTTCTGTGGCTCCCTTTGCCTGGAACGGCCTCCCCCACCTGTCCCCGGCCATCTGCCTGGTGAACACCTACCCGTCTCTTTTTTCCAAAAGACCATAATGTTTTTCTTATTATAAAAGTAGCAGGTATTTGTTGCAGAAAAAAAAAAGTCAAAATGTACAGAGAAGTGTAATAAAGAATAAATATTACCTAAAAAACCCACCACGGAGAAACAAACCTAGAACCAGAGTAGGTTGGCATACACTCCCATCCTAGCTTTGCAACAAAGCCATGGTGGGCAGGTAGAGAACCACTGGGGAAGGACCAAGATCCGCCTTCTGGAGCAGGGCGTGCATGGGTGGGCTGGCACAGGGAAGGTCAGTCATAGTATCATTTCAGGTAACTATCAGGTAATCTGGACTCTCCCTTGTCCCACCGCACTGTTAACATTTAGTCCTGGAACATCTGTACTTCTAGGTATTCTGATCGATAGACATCCTTCTAGACCATTTCTTCTGTAAACACCCACATACCCACACCTACACCCACACACATGCCAGATCCTCTCTCTTAATAAAATGCTGTTTTTGACAAACCATTTCCAAAAAATAACCATTTTAAGTAAGTTCCAATTTTTTTCTGGTTTCATAAAACTACACTGTAATGAATATCTCCATACACATTCTTCTGAGCATTCATCTATTTCACGAATTTAAATTTCAGGAAGTGACATCTCCAGTTGGAATGTATATATATGCTCATTTAAAATTTAAAATTTTAAAATTTATTGTCACACTGCCCTTCAATGATTAAACCAATCTTCATAATTTCTTCAGTGTATGGGAGTTATTTTATCCTAGCTTATCATTAATTGGTATCAACATTCTTGTAATCCTCACTAATCCAATAGGTTAAAAAAAATATCTCTCACATTAGGTAATGGAAATATGTTTTCAGACTATAAAAGTAATGCACACTCATTCCTGTAGAATACACCATACCATGCAGGCTGCTATCAATTGATTGTGCTGTCCCTCTAAAATCTAGGTTGAAGTCCTAACGACTGGAAACTCTGAATATGATATTATTTGAAAATAGGGTCTTTGCAAGTATAATCAGTTAAAATGAAGTCATGGTGGGCCCTAAATCCAATGACTGGGACTTTACAAAGAGTGAGATTTAAAGACACAGACACAAGCAGGACAGAAGGCCAAGTGAAGACAGTGGCAGAGATTGAAACAATCCATCTGTAAGCCAAGAAATGCCAAGGATTGCCAGCAACCGCCAGAAGCCAGAAAAGACAAGAGAGGAAGCATCCCTAGAGCCTTCAGACAGACCCTGGCCCATCTTGATTTCAGACTTCTCCCCTCCAGAACCAGGAGACAATAAATGCTGAACCATTCATTGGTAGTGGTTGTCAGCCACCCAGTTTATGGTACTTTGTAAGGCAGCCCTGGAAATGAATACAGAGGCCTAAGGGGATAACCACATTGACGGTGTGATTAATATTTCAAGGAGGCCACTGTATCTTGTTCAAGATCAGCCTAGGCACTGACCCCTCCATGAAGCATTTCCTGAAGATAGCCAGTAGAATTTACTTCTGTGCAACCACTGGACAGACCATGGCCTTGGTAACTAAAACTATGCCACGTGAATGTCTACATGTATCTACCTTCCTCCACTAGGCTCCTTGAAAGAGAGCACTGTATTTTTTCCATCAGCAGATCTTCAACATCTAAAATACAACCTGCCACGCAGTAGGCACCTAATAATTGTTCAGTGTTTGAATGATCAGTAATCCAAATGGCCACCATGTCATGCAGAGTATAAGCTTTGGAATTGGACTAACTTGGGGAGGACTTTCAGCTCTTCGTAATAAACGACCTGGGACACTTCTCTTTGTTGCAGTTTCCTCCCTGACCTTGGCTTTACCTTCCTCCCTTCATAAGCTCCACTCCAGCCACGCTGGCCCTGATGTACGTGACTTGCACTACATAGACCGTGGCTCTTGCTCTTCCCTCTGCCTGAGATGCTCTGGCCCCAAAATCTGTGTGCATTGTTCCTTCTCTTCCTTCAGCCTTATCAGGGAGGCTTTTCCTCTATATAAAATAGCAACACTCCCACACCTGCACCCTGCTCTTTTTCCTCCATAGCACTTCCCACCATCTGGCATATTATGTATTTATTCGTTTATTTTCTAGATGTCCCACTACCCCTATTACTATGCAAGCTAGTTGAGGACAAATGCTTCATGTACCTCATAATGATTAGCACATAGTATCACTCATAAGCACTTGTTAAATGAATAAATTCATTTCTGTTTCAGGGGTCATTTTGATTTCCTCAGGAGAAACTGAATAACTCTGAGACAGCCCAGGGAGCCTCTCAGATGAAGCAATGTTGTTGAATAAGAGCTCATCAGATGGAGACGCAAAGATGAACATTCTAGACATAGTGATGAACAGGAACAAAGGAGGAGTAGCCATGCAAGCCGGAGGAATTGTGAAGGCTGGTGGAGCAGAGATGTGGGCTGGACAGAGTAGAGTAACTGGAAATGAGCTGGGAAAGTAGAACCAGATTGTCAATAACTGTGTGTGCCTTGCCACCTTTTGCCAGGGACTGAGGAACTAAAGAAGGATTTTTAAGTAATGAAATTATGGGATTCTTCTACGTAGATACCTCCTGCAGCAGGAAATGAGGTTGGGCACGTGGTGACAATTTGAGAGGTCTGGGCCCAATCAAGATGGACTCTGGGAAGTCTGGATGAGCTCATTTACTTTGCAAATAAGGAGAAAGGTTCTGATTTCAAGGGAATTTTGTAGATAGAGTCAATCATCTTGATGAGCAATTGAGTATGGAGGACAGTTTCTAGTTTAGAAGGGTAGTTGGATAGTGATGCCAAGGTTAACGAACAAGGGAATTTAGAGCAGGGAGTCTATGGGGCAGGGGTGGGGAATAAACTGAAAAGTGATATTGTATTGGGGATTGCAGGAGCCAAGGGAAGAATTTTAATAAAGACAGTGATCAAAACTGCCAAGTCAGTAGAGAAGTCAGCCAAGGGAGAACGGAGAAGAAACAAGAGACTGATGTTATCCAAGAGCTAGACAGTTTTAGGAATAGGCATATGGAGTGCTGTAGTGAGGGCAGTGTCCAGACTACAGTAAGTGAATGCAAGTTACAACTTCAAAGTATGAAAGGAGGCAATACCACTTCACATTGCAGGATAGCTATTATTTTTTTTTTTTAAAGAAAGAAAATAATCAGCGTTGACAAGATGTGGAGAAATGGAAACCCTTGCATACTGCTGGTGGGAATGTTCAACCATGCAGCCACTGCCAAAAACATTACGGTGGGTCGCTCCAAAATTGAACATAGATTTATCACATTTCTAATTCTATGATTTCCATTTCGGAGTATATACCCCAAGGAATCAAAAGTAAAGCCTTAAACAGATATTTTTATACCCATGTTCAGAATAGCATTATTCATAATAAAAGGTAGAAACAGTCCAAATGTCCAGCAATGGATGAAAAAATATGGTATCTACATAAAAGGAAGTTTTGTTCATCCTTAAAAAGGAATGACATTTCAACATGGGCTACACATGAATGGACCTTACAGACCTTATGCTAAGTGAAATAACCTAGTCACAGAAGAACAGATACTACATTATTATGAGGCACCTAGAGTGGTCACATTCCCAGAGACAGACCATAGAGTGGAGCTTTCCAGGGCCTGAGGGGACAGAACAATGGGTAGTTAGTGTTGAATGGGTACCGAGTTTCAGGTTGGGAGGATAAAAAAGTTCTGGAGCAGGATGGCGGTGGTTGTGCAACAATGTGAATGTACCTCATGTCACGGAATTGTACTCAAACACGTTTAAATGGCAAACTTTATGCTATGTATGTTTTACCATAATTTTGTTTTTAAAAAGGAAACAAGACAGTGATTTTGTGATAGTCTTTCAGGTCCATTTCTTTTTCTTTCTTTTTTTTTTTTTTTTTTTTTGTTTTTTTAGAATGGAGGGAACTGGCTTATGTTCATGGTAGGAGAGATGGAAAGAACTAGTAGAAGACAGAAACTGCAGATCAGGAGAGGAAGGACTATGAATTGTGCCATTTATTACCAGAGCGACTGGTACAAAATGTCACATCTCCTCCAATATTCAAAGTGGCTGAAGTCTCCGTTTGGCTACTACAATAATGTCTTTCTTCCTTTCCAGGATCTCCCCTTCCCTCCTCCACTTCCAGTGATTAAACTCTTCAGGGGTTGCTCAAACCCAGGATTACCAAACTTGGAAGCGTAGAGTGGTAAGAAGCAGGGAGACTGACAGAGCAGTCCCCTGGCTACAAGGACATCCTAGGCTCTGCAGCTGTCACAGCTGTGGCCACAAGGTGGCACTGATTCTCCGGCAGCCCTCTATCCCTGACCTTGGAACAGGGGGAGGAGTGGGGCTGGGTAGGAGCAGCACACTGCTAGAGGCTGCTGGTAGGTTCCACCTCTGCCCCCACTCTTGTGGGGGGGGGGGGGGATCTTGAAGATCCGAGTCCTGCTCCTCCTTTCTATGGAGCCTCTCCTGACTCGCTGCATCCAGGGGTCTCTCTCTGAGACGTGCCTCATTGTGTTCAGTTGCATGAACTCTGAGCCCCATAACGCTGCCCTCTTCTTCTTTAGAGCTTTCTTCCCTAACCCTGGAGTACAGGAAATCCCCTCTCTCTATTTTTTAGTTCTTCTCACAGAAGGAACGTGCTTTTCAGGATACAAACTCCACCAGTTTGTCAGAACATTGACTGAGCAAGCCCTTCCCTGAAAAATGGGGAGGGCAGAAGATAGATAGTACGGATGGAAGAACCAGACTTGGAAAGAAGGAAGGATACATAGCTCGCCTTCTGAGAAAGTAGAGAAGCTTTAGGTGGGCAGAAGGAAGGGAGTTTGGGAGACCTGGGATCAATTTTCCTCCATACTTTCATTACGAAATAGAAACAGATGTCATGTCCAAAAAAAATGAGAATAGTAAGGTTGAGGCATATTTGCAGAAAAGGAAAATTGCAGAGGGAGGGACCAGTTGGCTGAGTCTTGCACAAGTGTCCATGTGATCTTGGAAACAAATTGTTTACTCATTTATGTATTTAAGACATAAAAGGTAGGGATACATCAGTAAACAAAGTAGGAAAAAACGCTTGCCCTTTGGAAATCTTCTAATTGCGGTGGGGGACACCAGGAGGGTGGAAAGAACTAGGAGGTCTTCACGAGAAGGAAAAGAGACTTAGTAGAATCTGTCAGAGTGGGGGAAGTAGGAGCTTTCAGTGGATAAGCAGGAGGTATCTGGGTTAGAATTTGAGATGTCATGAGTAGAGTAGTTCAAAGTGACGACAAATCAGGAGTGTGCCCTTGGGAGTGAATTGCTAAAAATGGCCTGATATGGGCTGATGCACGGTGCATGCCCAAGTAAACCACAGCTACAAACGCATTTCTCTGAAAGGGGTTTCAGATTATATTGAGGAGTGCAGGAAATTTCTCTCATGCTTTATCAACAAATGCACAGTAGAATTTAACATGCTCCCTAAAGCAGTTAAGAATGCATGGATACCTGCCAGCAAATATTATAGGTAAGGATCTTAAATTTACTGCCAATCTATCCATTTTTCTTATAATAGGTGGATTGTTTTGTTCTCTTCTAAAAGGATGATGCATGTCTGTCTTCATGAAAATGTTGGTGAGAGGCAGTGTGCAGGTGTTGAGGTTGCAGTGACAGAGAAGTGTATGGAAGTTTGGTGAGCTAGCAGCTTCCATTTCTCTTTTGCCAACTCCTGACTTTAAGGAAGGAAGAATTGCCAGGAGGGGCAAGGTGAAGTGTGGAAATCTCGAGCCAGAACTGTACATAGTGAGACCTAGGCTAGTCTCCTTTATCTGGGAATGGTTTCCCAATTGCAAGTTCCCTTCTATTTCACCACTAAGTACGCCAGCATGTCCTCTGCTCTCTTATGAAAGAGAATTTATCATTGGAGGATGACGATACATGAGTATAAAGGAATGTGACTGGGTGGAGGGAAAGAAGAACAGTGATGACCCATATATATTCATTTCTTACTTCAACAAATACGTACTAAATGTCTACTGGTCATGTGCAGACATTTTGCAGGTGCGGGGGCCATTCCTGAACAAAACAAGGGCCTTGCTCTTTGAGAAGACAGGGAATGCATAAAGGTGATGATTTGTAGGGGTGGAGTTAGAAGAATTTGGGGGCTGATCAAGGAAAAACAGAACTGTGAGAGGCAGGAACACATAACAAGCTCTACTGGGTGGCACTTGGTCGGGGTAGCTTGAGAAGGGAGGTTCCTCACAGCACAAGATAGTCTAGTGATTTGTAGTGAGGGGGCTAATATCTGGAAGGAGAGAAAAACAAAGGAAGCCCCGGGAAGGGAGGGTTGGAAAGGGCTTCTGTGTCTAAATGATATCATTCAGCAGCATGGTGGAAAGTCTCTGGGTCAGAGAGCTCTGAAGAGCAGCAGTGGCTTGGAGCCTTCTAACAATAGGGCCCTATCTTACCAATGAACAATAACTGTTGGGTGAGGCTTTAAGGGGTGTACAGAACAGGCAAACTCTAAATGGCTGGAAATCTGTGTGGCTGGGCTACTTTTTAAATAATTGGATGTACAAAAATTTGAGTTTGGCTCAAGCAGGCTTTTGAACTAACAGCCTAGAGGCCAACACACAGAGAACATCTTTGACTTGCTTATAAGCACATGTGCTAAGGAAGAAATAAAGCAAGGTGAGGAGACACAGTGTTGCAGGAGATGGTGTCTATTCTAGATGAGCGGTCAGAAAAGGCCTCTGTGGTAAGGGGATATCTGAGCAGAGACATGCGTGAAGTAAGCAACTGACTGTGCCATAGGGAGACCTGGGACGAGAAAGTTTTGATAGTTTTGTTTTGTGCTGAGGAACAGTGTAAAGGTCAGTGAGGTTAGAGCAGAATAAGCAAGGGAAACAGGGGTGGGAGGTGAGGCCACATTACTTAGGGCCACACAGGTCACATGCAGGAAGGATTTTATTCTTAGTGAAATGGGAGCCCACTCGACAGAGGGGAGCCATGACCTCATTCACATTTTTTTTTAAATTTTTTCCACTCGCATTTTAAATATGCTTTGATGTTCCACAGAAACATGTGTTATCCAGGGAAAGAATGGCAATGGCTTGAACCAGAGTGGATATTGGGGAGGGCCATGAGAAATTAAACTCAGAAATTTTAAAAATAAAACTCAGAGATATTGATGAATGGAGTGTGAGGTAGAAGAAAAAGAGAAAAGGAGTAAGAAATGACCAATATCTTTGGTCCATGAAATTGTCCTGCACCTGCCATATTTAAATGCTAGACAACATGGGGTCTGTACTGTGCATTTTACCCATTTAGGGCTCAGAGAAGCTATTAGTGGAGGCAGCATAGTATGGACAGGAATAGAAGTTATGAGAGCAGATGACAGGGGATTGAATGCTGGTGCCCCCCTTACTAGCTGTGTGACCCTGGGCACACTTCTTAACTATTCCCATATCTGTAAAATGAACAGAACTCTGAGATGCTGTCAACATGAACATATATAATACGTAGAAAGTGCTTAGTGCCTGATACATGGCAAGGGCCCAACAGATGTACGATGATCAGTGCTCAGGCAAAGAACTTACAGAGATAGGAAATTTACCATTAGGGACAGGGGGAGGGACAATTTCAGATGAAGTGAATGAGATTCTTTTGGTTTGTAAAACCAAAAGATGTTTTTCTCTGAAAAAACATCCTTCACTCACAGAATGGCTATATAATTTGCAGGGCCCAGTGCAACATAAAAATGCAGGGACTCCTGTTTACATTAAAGTGTGAGTTTCAAGAGGATAGCCAATGAGCATTGCACCAAGCAAAAGGCCCTTGGGAGTTAAGATTGTTGCACACTCATGAAGTCAGTGCCATTCATTAGAGGTTGCTCCAACTCTTTTCCTCTAAGTATTTATTGCCAAGGGCCTCTCAGGGTCTATGGGCCTCTCAGTGTCTGTTTGACCATTTCTGAATCAAACTGAGGGAAACTGATGGCATAATTCAATTGTGCACTAGAATCGCAACCTATGCCACCAACCTGTTCTGTCTCAGAGGCCTTTCTCTTTGGTTTCTACTACCATTTTAAAAAGTACCTCACTTCTCTGTATGCTCTTGAATAAAATTAGAGCCTCCCAAATATATATGGTGAGCTAATAGAAAGATGAAAATAAGTAAGTGACACCATAATTCCCTTGAGAAGATAATGCTGAGTGTATACACATTCCCTATATTTGGGTAGTACCTTATACATTTGAAAATGCTTCCAAAATAGTAGCCATGGAAGATGAATGATATTTAGAGGACACAAAAGTTCAAAATGTTTATACTGTTTTCTCAATAATCACTGTTAGTGGAATTACTACCATTGGACACCTGGTCCTCTCTACGTCGGGTCCTGCACTTTTAACCAATTTGCAAAATAAATAGAAAGAAAGAAAGAAAGAAATCTCAGTACCTTTCACATGAACTCAACTTGAGAGACCAAGATCATTTCTAGTTTCTTTCTTTTTTTTTGATAAGGAAAAGTTGAAAGCTTATCCTAGTTTTCTTTTGAATGTAATTCCATAATATCAAGCGTTTTGTGTATTTTTATGTCTGTAGTGTCTTGAGAGATTGGCCTACGTCGGTTTTTTTTCTCCCTTCCTCCTTTTTTCCCCTTTCTTCCTATCTTCTTTCTCTCTCCTTCCCTCTCTCTCTCTCTCTCTCTCTCCTTCCCTCTCTCTCTCTCTCTCTCTCCTTCCCTCTCTC